>NW_022196897.1:41800450-41859690 GCF_008632895.1 Mastomys coucha
AAAAAAAAAAAAAAAAAAAAGAAAAAGTGTACTCTCCATTTGTTAGACATTATGGGAGTGTGAAATTACAGAGGGAATATTTATATGAGAACTGCTATTATTTTGAGAAACTAATACTTTCTAATATAATGTCTTGTTATTTTGTTTTGACTATCTCTACATATTTTTGCTGAACTGTTAATTTGTAGGTACTAAATATCTAGTCACAGAATTTCCTACTGTATTTATTTATGTATTTGACTATCATGTCTTAAAAGTACTAGAATTGAAACAGTGGTAGCAGCCTTACATTTGAGCATATTCTAAACATGTAAATAATTGTGTGTTGAGATAATAAAGTTTTTCATTTTACTAATCCCTACAGAAATGCTCAGTTACAAGCTGTACATTTCTTATGTCAGAACATACTTAATCCCATATATGGAACATCTTACAATTTGCCTTAGTCATGGAAATGTGTCTAAATCTAAAATGCAATTGGAGCAGATAACTAATGAAACAGCTGTTTTCACATATTGACTGGGATGTTTGTGCGGATAAAATCAAGTTCAAGCTGAGCAATTGCTCTAAGCTTCTTGATTTCTACCCTGTATGCTGGCTCATAGGTCTACCACAATCTCATGGACCTCTCTATTAAGTTTTCAACAAAACAAAATGCATTTTGGTGTATTATCATTAGTCTTCATAAACAATTATAGCAGCTAATAAATATTTTCTTTTGTTAATGAAAGGAATTAGATAAAGCTGATGGGATCTGGTAGTAGCCTCATTTTGCTTATTGGAGAATTAGCTATTTTCCTCAAGGCCACAAACATAAACTAATGCTCATCAGGGTTATCTTGATAATCTCCCATCCCTTTAATATTCTGTTTCCTTCCCTTGTTAAAATATTAAAAACTTCCAAATGTCTATTTGATTATGACATATTGTGAAGTCTGACAAGTTGTAGTTTATAGAAGCATTGATTTGACTAGCAAATGGTAATGTAAGCTTTTGTGTGAAGTAAGTAATAAGAAAACTAGAGTTAATATATAGTTCTAATATTTTTTATATTTCTACCAAACATATAAAACACAGAATAATTTTGTAGCTTATTTTAATACCAAATATTACAACCACTGATTTGGTGAAATTACAACTTACCAAAGAGATACTATACTTATCTTCTATTTACATTCTATAAATTGTTATTGCATCCTAAAGAGCTGTAAGTTATAGAGGAGAAAAAAATAATATTGAGTCTATGAGCTGATCATTCAAGCCTTGTTAATGAAAGTAAAATGATATCTCCCATGATTTACTGCAATAATATGATTATATTCTACTGGTGTATTTAATGATAAGCATTGCAGAATGCAAAATTTTTACTTTCTAAAAATGTGTTGGATCATTTCTTATATGGGAATTATCATATTTAATTACTCTAGCTCAAATAAATATGACCCAGCATTTGCATTTTCTAAAATCATTCCTTTCCTTCTGGAACTATTATAGAATATTGTAATCCAAGAAACTTAAATCCAAGAAAGTTAGAGGAATAAGCTTGCATACATCTATAGAAGATAAAAAAAGACCATAGATTTTATATTCTTCCATATTTTCACATTATTTGCATATAAAGTGATCTATGATCAGTTTCAAATTTGAGAAATTGGCTTATATACTTATACATCTAATATGGAGTATTTTCATATATTTTAAAGCTGTTTTTGTGACTTAATTAAAATGTAGATGTCTAAATTTTTTACATTATATAGTTTGAAATGTAAAACAGCTCATTTTAATTATAACTTATTTTATAATTTTATTTTTACTAATCTAAACTCAGTGCTGGTTCATATATACAAATAAACACTATTGCATCTTCATTTGGAACCAAATGAGTATTACATATAAATTAATATGAATAATATGACATCTTTCACAGCATGCAAGTATTTTCTCTTATTTTGTAGTTAACTTTTTAGTTTTCTTTTAATGTTGTTGAGCACAAAGTCTTTTGTCTACCTTTGATTCCTTTGTCCTTGATAGAATTCATTCATGTCTTAGTAATTTTTGTACCCTTTGCTGCAGTAGTATTATAAAACAATATTTACCTCTAATGGCATGACTATCAGAAACAGGGATAGATATTTAACTTTTTCAATCTCACTCATCTCCCTCTCCTTTTGTACCTGCTATCCATCCTTTCAATCTCCCCCATAACAGAGAAAAAAATCTTGTGGAAGCTGTAGTGTGTCACTGTGTGTTCCATGTTATATTCTTTTATCCAAACTTCTTTTCTTGCAAATGTTCATTGCAATGACTAGATGATCTGGTACAAGACTTCTGGCTTCTGCTACTCTATCAATACTGGAACCTCACTGAGATTCCTCTCAGATATCCTGTTGTTTCTCTGTGTCATGGAGATTCTGTCATTTTTAGATAAGTAGAATCTGCCCCTTCATGTACTCTAGCAGTTCGCCCTTGGGGTAGATGTTGGGGTAGGACAACTTAAATCTGGGCTGGTTAGACCACTGGCTCTCCTGCTCTACTACTCTGGGTAGTGGCTCACCCCACAAACTCAATAACCACGTCCAACTCTGCCCTTCTGCCTATGCCAGGTGCATGGCTTGCTTTCCCTGGTGTTGCTGCCTGTGAAGGACATGGCCAGTTCTCCCACCATAGGTGGCAATGGACAAGGGATAAACAAGGGAGGGGAAGAAGAAATCTCTCCCTTATCCATGGCATTGAACTGTGACAAGAATCAGGGCAGGCTTCCCTCTGCTCACACTCTTAGGGCCTGTTCACTTGCAACCCTCATGGCCAGGACCAGCTCTACTGTGCTGTCCAGCTGAGGTGGGGGACCACTCTACAGAGTGCTGCAGCTGTTGAGAATCAATGGCCAAATCTATAGGTGGTAAAGTGTGTGAATGTGGGGAGGTGGCATCTCTCCCTCCGCCATGTCACCACACAGCAATCAAAGAGTAGGGCTAGCTCTCTCACACTTATACCCCCAGGCTGGCTAGCTTGTGCCTCTGCCACTAGGTCAGCTCCACTGTGCTGCCTAGGCAAGGTACGGGGCCTACTCTCACAAGTAATGCCAGTGACAGTAGGGCCAGTTCTCTTGTTTTCATGCCCCCAGGGCCAGCTCTCCCAGGATGCCCAGGTGACATGTGGGTGGGACTGGTTCTTCATACCCCTCAGGCATTAACATATCCCCAAGAAGTAGCCCAGACCATGGACATCCACCTGGTCGTTGTTGGTAACAGATCCTCTGATGCTACAAGGTCATGGACTCACCTGAGAACTCTGGTAGCAGGCCAGAACTGCACTATGGTCTCAGGTGGCATCACTGGCTACCCACATTTTGCTATTCGTCACTATCCTTGAGTCTCCAGTTCTTCTGTCTTCATTGTACCCACATCCTTCTGTTTCTCTTTCTCTTCCAGTTCTCTACCACTTACTTGCTCATCTTAGTAGTGCCCAGGGTTATTGAGTGTCTGAGGTCATCTCAGAAGTGGTTTCAAAAGTGCAATGCCCTGCTTAAGCGCCAGGCTGAAGTCATCTTGGGGATGGTCAGTTCTCCTGTTTTCATGCCCCCAGGGACAGCTCTCCCCTAGGATTGCACTGTGCCCAACTGGTGCTCATCTCAGGCTAGCTCCCTGTCCCAGCACCATGGCATAAGTCTGGTGGTCATCTCAGTTTCACTCCTTGCTTGGGTCCACCCAAATGCAAGTGGCACCAAATGAGGGTCATCTGTCTAAGACTCACTCCTGCCTGATGTCTGCAGTCAAAAAGTGGCAGGTGAGGGGAGGGGGTGTTTTCTCTGACTTGTGCCATGCCCTGGGAACCTTTCAATGACTCTTCAGGGAATGTTAAGCTACTATTCATTCATATATTCACAGATTAGAACATTGAACTTAGACATAGCCCCTTTCTCTGCCACCTATGGAAGCACATGACACACAGCAGCCACATCTGCAACGTCTGCCCTAGAGGCAGGGTAAAGAATATTTTCATACACTTTTCTTTCCAAAAATGTGTCCCTTATTGCAGAGAGTGAATCTTTACACAGTAATAAGGGAAAAACACTATTATCTGGTAATGGCTTTGTGATAACCAGCATTTTATACAGTACTTATGGCTCATACTCTTAAAATACTAAATCACTGAAAGATTTCATTCAATTCTTGATGTATTATTTATTTTGCAATGCTGGAGGGTGAATTAGGACCCCATAAACACTAAGGAATACTCTGCCTCCAAATGCTATCTGAAGACAAAATGTGAATTTGCTTTTTGTAAAAAATATTTCTTATTATGTATATTTATATTTCTGCTATATATATATGTGTGTGTGTGATTATGCTACAATAACATCACTTTACCCTTTTTAATTGCTGTAGCATACAGGTTTCATTACCATAGTTTTAATGATATGAACTTTATGTTAACCAGGCTGACCATCACTTTTTGTTATGTAAAAATTTACATTGAAATAAGCCTGTGAAATTCTTTGTGACCAAAGCTGATTAGTCCAGAATAAATCCTTTAAAAGGAGCTGCTTACATTAAAATAAAATGACAAAAATAGTTATTACTAATTATTTTCATAGAAATTATAAATTTAGTTATATCTGACAGACAAGAAAGTTTGGTTAATATCCTTCGTGTTGTGTGATATTATCAACAAAATTTATATTTGCTTATTAATAAATATTAATTTTAAAATCTAACTTCTAAGTTTTTCACTGTTACTCACTGTTATTCTATTTTATTGATTAAAATCAAATAACTTTCTTTATTATTAGCTACATTATCAGTGCTCTTCTAGACTTCATGAATTGGTAGTAATCATTTGTGAATGAGACCTTACAAAATCCCAGAGGCCTTTTGTGTTTTTGTTTTGTTTTGTTTTGTTTTGTTTTGTTTTCAAGACAGGGTTTCTCTGTATAGCCCTGGCTGCCCTAGAACTCACTCTGTAGACCAGACTGGCCTTGAACTCAGAAATCCACCTGCCTCTGCCTCCCAAGTGCTGGGGTTAAAGGCAAGCGCCACCACCACCTGACCCTTTTGTGTTTTTGTATTAGTGGCTCACATTTAAAACAACATACTTAAATGGTAAAAATCCAGCACAAAATAATTTATAAATAACTCTGTTTATAGATCAAATAGTCATTAGGCTAAGAGGCACTTGAGACTTAGATGGAGAGGGACGTGCAGGAGGGGAGCCTGACATTCAGTGAAAATGTTCTTTCTCTGAAATTGGCAATTTACAAGTGACAGTTATAAGTCTGGAACCCAGGCAGGGCCTCAGGTATTCTTTCAGTTCTCTAGACCGCACTCAGCACGCATAACCCAGCTGCTGTAATAAGAGTCTGAGCTTTCAGTTTCTATGGCTGAAGGGCCACACCTTATAAGCTTAGATGAGTACACATCTAAGCTAGCTCCAAATGCCCCATGCCTTAAATTATCTACTGAATGTGAGCAGACTCTTTGTTTTTATGTCATTGTCCCTCCAGTTAATAGCAAACAATAAATATGAATTAGTAGTGGTGGCTTGATCCAATAGTAACAGCAAACCCCCACCCACTTGGCACGAGTCAGCAGATGAAGGTAGAATTAGCTGGAATACGGAAAGAAGTTTTTTGGTGTAAAGACCAGCAAAGAACAGTAAAGATATGAGACCAGCAAACCAGTAAAGAGTAGTAAAGAAGCAAAGGATTGCATGGAGTATCGATGTAAGAGCATTATAATCACCTTTGTTGGGTTCCATTTATATTCTTTCTAATCATCTTATGCCTTGTCAAGTGTCTGTTTTCAGAAAAACATATGATGTTGTCTCACAAGACAAATTCCAAAAAAAAAAAAAAATCACACGGCACAACTGAACTGTTTTTTTTCCTTGCTTTTGTATTTTTTTTATTTAAAGTTACTTATTTTATAAAATTGAGGATTTTATTTATTTACATTTCAAGTGTTATCCCTTTTCCTAATTTTCCCCCAGAAACTACCTATACCATCCTCCCTCCTCTTTCTTCTGCTTCTATGAGGATGTAGCCCTACCTGCCCACCCACTCCCGCCTTCCTGCCCTTGCATTCCCCTAAACTGGGGAATCAAGCCTTTACAGGACCAAGGGCCTCTGTTCACATTGATGCCCAACAAGGTCATCCTCTGCTACATATGCAGCCATAAGTCCCTCCACATACACTCTTTGCTTGGTGATTTAGTCCCGCATAGCTCTTGGCAGGAGAGCCCTGGTTGGTTGATACTTTCGTTCTTCCTATGGGGTTGCAAACCACTTCAGTTCCTTCATTCCTTTCTGTAACTCCTCCATTCGGGACCCCATGATCAGTTCAATGGTTGGCTGCCAGCAACTGCCTCTGTATATGTCAGGCTCCTGTCAGAATGTTCTTCTTGGCATCCACAATAGTGTTTGGATTTGGTGACTGTATATGGGACTGATAACCAGGTGGGGATGTCTCTGGGTGGCCTTTCCTTCAGTCTCTGCTCTACACTTTGTTTCCATATTTGTTCCCATGAATATTTTGTTATTCCTTCTAAGAAGTACCAAAGCACCCATACTTTGGTTTTCCTTCTTCTTTAGCTTCATATGGTCTGTGAATTGATTCTTTTGTATTCTGAACTTTTGGGCTAGTATCTACTTGTCAGTGAGTACATACCATGTGTGTTCTTTTGTGATTGGGTTACCTCACTCAGGATATTTTCTAGTTCCATCCATTTGCCTAAGAATTTCATGAATTCATTGTTTTTGATAGCTGAATAGTACTCCACTGTGTAAATGTACCAAATTTTCTATATTCATTCCTCTGTTGAAGGACATCTGGGGTTCTTTCCTACTTCTGGCTTTTATAAAGAAGGCTGCTATAAATATAGTAGAACATGTGTCCTTGTTATATGTTTGAGCATCTTTTGGGTATATGCATGGGAGTGGTATAGCTGGGTCCTCAGGTAATACTATATCCAATTTTCTGAGGAACCATCAGAGTGATTTCCAGAATGATTGTACCAGCTTGCAATCCCGCCAACAATGGGGGAATGGTCCTTGACAGCATCTGCTGCCACCTGAGTTTTTGATCTTTGCCATTCTGACTGGTGTGAGGTGGAATCTCAGGGTTGTTTTGATTTGCATTTCCATGCTGACTAAGGATGTTGAACATTTCTTTAGGTGCTTCTCAGTCATTTGAGCTTCCTCAATTGAGAATTCTTTGTTTTACTCTGTAACCCATTTTAATAGGGTTATTTGGTCCTCTGGACTGTAACACCTTGAGTTCTTTGAATATACTGGATATTAGCCCTCTTTCAAATGTAGGATTGTTAAAGATCTTTTTACAATCTGTTGGTTGCCGTTTTGTCCTATTGACAGTGTCCTTTGCCTTACAGAAGCTTTGCAATTTCAGTAGGTTCCATTTGTCAATTCTTAATCTTACAGCACAAGCTTTTGGTTTTCTTTTCAGGAATTTTTCCCCTGTGCCCATATGTTTGCAACTCTTCCCACTTTTTTCTCTATAAGTTTCAGTGTATCTGGTTTTATGTGGATGTACTTGATCCACTTGGACTTGAGCTTTGTCTAAGGAGATAAGAATGGATCGATTTGCATTCTTCTACACGCTGACCTCCAAATGAACCAGCACCATTTGTTGAAAATGCTGTCTTTTTTCCACTGGATGGTTTTAGATCCTTTGCCAAAGATCAAGTGACCACAGGTGTTTGGGTTCATTTCTGGGTCTTCAATTCAATTCCATTCATCTTCTGGTCTGTCTCTGTACCAATACCATGCAGTTTTTATCACTATTGCTCTGTAGTACAGTTTGATGTCAGAGATGCTGATTCCCTCAGAAGTTCTTTTATTGTTAAGATTAGTTTTCACTCTCCTTGGCTTTTTGTTATTCCAAATAAATTTGCAAATTGTTCTTTCTAACTTTATGAAGAATTGAGTTGGAATTTTGATGGGGATTACATTGAATGTGTAAATTGCTTTTGGCAAGATGGCCATTTTAATATATTAATTCTGACAATTCATAAGAATGGGAGATCTTTCCATCTTCTGCTGTCTTCTTTGATTTCTTTCTTCAGAGACTTGAAGTTCTTGTCATAAAGACCGTTCACTTGGTTAGAGTCACACCAAGGTATTTTATATTATTTATGAATAGTGTGAATGGTGTGGTTTTCTCTAATTGCTTTCTCAGCCTGTTTATCCTTTGTGTAGAGGAAGGCCACTGATTTGCTTGAGTTAATTTTATATCCAGCCAATTTGCTGAAGTTGTTTATCAGGTTTAGGAGCTCTCTTGTTGAATTTTTGGGTTCACTTAATAATACTATCATATCTTCTGCAAATAGTGATATTTTGACTTCTTCCTTTCCAATTTATATTCCTTTGATCTCCTTTTGTTGTCTTATTGCTCTGGCTAGGACTTTGAGTACTATATTGAATAGGTAGTAAGAGCGTGGGCAGCCTTGTCTAGTCCTGGATTATAGTGGGATGGCTTCAAGTTTCGCTTCACTTAGTTTGCTGTTGGCTACTGGTTTGCTATATATTGTTTTTATTATAGTCAAGGTATGGGCCTTAAATTCCTGATCTTTTCCTGAATTGTTAAAGAATCCAGAAATTTCCATTTCAGTTCCATTTTTTTTTTTTTGTAATTGTTTAGACAGGGTCTCATCCTGTAATGTTGGCTGGCCTATAACTCACTTTGTAGCCCAAGTTTGTCTGTAACATGTGCCAGTCTTCTCCTCAATCTCCGAGTGTTGGTGTTATAAGCATGAGCTACCATGCCTGCTTGACTTTGAATTAGTAACAAAGAAGTTTATATTGTAGAGGCTAACCTATTTAAACAGACCCTCAAATACATGGTGAGAACTTTTCTAAAAAACTGTTCTCCTTGAGGCTTTGATGTAGTAAGGTGTAATTCTGTAAGATGATTCTTTGGTAAGGATCTCTTAGTGACTTCAACCTTTAGAACAGCTCCTTTCATGAAGAAAACAAGGTCTTTGTTCTTATAATTTAAGTAGGCAGATGAGGAACTCATGTGAGCTTTCAAATAATGCTAAATTCCAATAAGAAAAATGCCCCTACCTGAGGATCCATCCCATATATAATCACCAAACCCAGACAATATTGTGGATGCCAACAAGTGCTTGCTGATAGGAGTTTAACACAGCTGTCTCCTGAGAGACTCTGCCAGTGCCTGACAAATAAAGAAGTGGATGCTCACAGCCATCCATTAGACTGAGTACAGGGTCCCCAATGAAGGAGCTAGAGAAAGGACCCAAGGAGCTGAAGGGTTTGCAGCCCCATAGGAGGAACAACAATATGAACTAACCAGTACTCCAAGAGCTCCCTGGTTTCAGGAGCCTGTGTTGTAGGGAAATGTGTGACAGATGCTTGTTCACATCAAAGCAGACTAAGAAGCAGATAGAGTGTAATAAGTATGAGGCAAAAATAATACACAGCCAAAGATCTATTTTTAGTAACCTAACTCCTCCGGTTAAGCTTCAATGTCTGGAGGTATCCAAACCTCTCAAAACAGGGCCACCAGCTAGAGCCTAAATGTTTAAACACACAAATCTGGGAAGGATATTTCATATTCAGAGCATAACATTGTTTCATAAACTATGTATATCTCTAAAACCATCAGTTGTGTGTTTGGACAGCTTGGTAGATTTACATTTTAAATTGATTATGTGACAGCTGAAGATGAATTGCTTGGGTATAAAATTTGAAGAAGCTACTTAAAGTGGGGAATTTACTGAAATAGTCTGTGTCAGAACTGTGAGCTAATATTACCATATTAGTATTGGACAGAAATTAAGTTATGGCTATATTGAGCAGATAATTTATGGCACTTGATACCTAGTTGGCAGACAGAAATTGGAGGAAAAAGATAATCTCAGATTCCTTTCTGTTTTCTGGCTTATTGATATTTATTGAGTTGTAGAATAAAATAGTAGAGCCAGTTTTACTAGAAACTTATGTAGATATTTGGCCTGAGTTACATGTTGGATATTGAGATAGAAATAGCCAGTAGTTAGGTAATGAACTGGTCATTTTTGAATGCCATAAAAAATAACATAGACTAGATGGCTGTAAATAGAAAAATTTATGGTCTTGTAAGTATAGATATTGATTTAGTAATTTGTGAACTGTTATCTCCAGAACTCTCTTTCAAATTATGAATGCTTCCATTATTGTTGTCTCATACACACACACACACACACACACACACACACACACACACACACTTGCATACTCACTCCTAAATATATAAATGCAACCTGTTCGGGTTGTATATATGTTTTCAGAGCTGATTCATTGGTAGCAGATAATCATTTGCTGTGCTCTTCCATGAAAGACTATTTTTTCCACTCTCAACGTTAGTTGCTTATATTTTTTTTGTGTAGTACTGAGCCTCTTGGGCTTTCCCCATTTGTGTGAATATTGTTGTTGTCCTTGTTCAGGCAATCATGATTAAGCAGTCATGTTGAGGACTGGATCTCACAACAAACACCCTGACCTTATGGCTCTTAACATTCTTTCTGTTTTCTCTTCTGTACTGATCGCTAAGCCATTTGCACAGGAGTTGTGTTCAAGATGTATGCTTTGTGACTGGTCTCTACAAGTCTGCATTTTGACTGATTGTTGTAGTAATTTCCAACCCCAACAAGTCCATATAAAAAAACCACATAATATACTTATAATTTTAAGGTATGTTCCTAGATTGGGCAGATCTAGCACTGTGCTAATTTATTCCCCAACTATAAGACTGTTTGCTACTTACAGTTTCTCCTGACCATGGAGTTCAGATCCATCATGTGGCTTCTTCCTACTCTTCTTCCATCCTCTCTTCTCTTCTGGTTCTCCTCTCCTCCCTGCCCCCACTCTTTTTTCTTATTAGATATTTTCTTTATTTATATTTCAAATGATATCCCCTTTTCGGGTTTCCCCTCTGAAAAAAAACCCTTATTCCCTCCTCCTCTCCCTGCTCACCAACCTACCTTCTCCCACTTCCTGGCCCTGGCATTCCCCTATACTGGGGCATAGAGCTTTCACAGGACCAAGGGCCTCTCCTCCCACTGATGACTGACTAGGCCATCCTCTGCAACACATGTAGCTAGAGCCATGAGTCTCACCATGTGTACTCTTTGGTTGGTGTTTTAGTCCCTGGGAGCTCTGAGGATACTGTTTAGTTCATATTGTGGTTCCTCCCATGAGGCTGCAAACCTCTTCAGCACCTTGGGTCCTTTCTCTAGCTCCTTCACTGGGGATCCTGTGCTCAGTCCAATGGATGACTGTGAGCCTCTACTTCTGTATTAGTCAGGCACTGGCAGAGCCTCTCAGGAGATTATATCAGGTTCCTGTCAGCCAGCACTTGCTGGCATTCACAATAGTGTCTGGGTTTGGTGATTTTATATGAGAAGGATTCCCAGGTGGGGCAGTCTCTGGATTGTCCTTCCTTCAGTCTCTACTCCATACTTTGTCTCTGTAACTCCTTCCATGGGTATTTTTATCCCCTTCTAAGAAAGAATGAAGTATCCACATTTTGGTCTTTTTTCTTCTTGAGTTTCTTGTGGTTTGTGGATTGTATCTTGGGTATTCCGAACTTCTGGGCTAATATCCACTTATCAGTGAGTGCATACCATGTGTGTTCTTTAAAGACCTCCTGCTCCACCTTTACTCTCCATTGCCCAATCACAGGCTTTAGCCTTTTTTGACAAATTCAAATTGCGAGTATGTTTACATGAGATCACCTGAGTATCTGATCTTCTGCTTGTTTGTGATACCCCCTGTTGAGGAAGCAGAATTAACATCAGAATTCAAACAGCATCAGGGCAACCTACAGCATTTACCCCTTCTTGTCCAATTAAAAAGGCTCTTTCTCTCAAATATAAATTTAGCATAACCACAATAATTAGACAAATAATAAAATATGATAAGCACTTAACACCTAGTCCATCATATTTGTTAATTTAGATAAAGTCATCTACAATCTATCCTAACTAAATAGTTTACAATTCTGTGCCTGAGTTATGTTCATTTTTTAACTTATATTACCATCTGAAATTCCTCCTTTCAAATCTGAAATGTCTTCTTTAATACTAAAATACTTAAGTTCAATTATGAGACTGTAACTAGAATTCAATTCTGCCAGAGAACTAAAAAGAAATTATTACCTGAATATGTAGGAAGCACAAAAGCATAGGTTTCAAAACGATACGATTTGTAGAGACAGCTGACTGGCTGGACAATCCCTCAATTTCTTAAAATGTTGGAGCATCTGTTTCAGCCTTCTGGCCCACAACTATCAGACAGTCCTTAAGTGAAGCTGGATTTATGATGGACTAGCTTACTCTGTTTTGACAGAGCTTAGCAGTCTATTATTCCACATCTGTTTGTCCTTTTTTGCTGTCCAGTCTCTATATGCTGAGAAAGTTCATGGCTTAATTAAAGTCATAACAGTAACAGTCTGAAAGGCTGGATGGGGAAACTAGGTGTTCTGGGAATATCCTGGAATCAAGTGTTTAGAGGAAAGAGCTTTGATGTAGTTGAGGTAAAATCAACTAAGGAACTTGAATATAAGGTCCCAGAATCTCAGCATCCCAAAGAGTCATTCTTGTAAGGTCTGTCTTTCTCCTCTTTCATTCTGAAATATATAAATCTTACAAGTAACACATAGCTCTATAAAGACATTCACATGGAATGTGCATGGCATATAGATCATTTAAAAGATCAATAAAGAAGACAACTGCCTTTCTTTAGAGGTTAGTTTGATCACATAATCAAACTATAATATAAATTTTCATTCATGCCATCTTAAAAGATGGTATGTAATAATAAGTCATGTGAATTTTTACCCAACAGGAGTTACTGTCTGTATATAGATATTTAAGTTTCAGCTGGTCCAGACATGTCTCTGTGTACATATATCACCATATATGTATTACTTATCTTGTTGATCTTATCAATCTCTTTCTTTTTGTCCTTAGTCAAGCTCTTCAGGGAGGGTCTTCTTTTGTCATGTCTGAATTTTATCAACTTGGAAGGAGCCCGTAGCCTTTCTCTTTCTGTGAAAATAGAGTCATAACCTCTCTCCCAGTGTAACACATTTCCTGTTTTTATTCTGATGTTAGATATCCTTAAAATATTAAAATAAATAGGCTCTTTTTATTTTTTATATGTCTTTTAGCAGCTAAAGTTTTTTGTTGATTAGCATTTAAAAATTGAAGGTCAATAAAGCACTATGTAGTCTATCTTTGGGGGTCTTTGTTGTCCCTTTTTGTCTGTGAAGTATCTTTTTAGAATATGATTAAATTTCTCAACAATTTTTTGTCCTATAGGATTTTGAGATATATTTGTAACATTTGTTGGGCACCAATATTTATACAAATTTCTAACCCCAATAAACCAATATAATGAATCAATAACACATCCATAACACAATCCAGCAATTATGGTTATAAGTATATATCTAAATTAGACAAATCTAAACTATACTAACTTATTTCTCACCTATAAGACCCTTTCTTACTAACAGTTTCCCTTGGCAACACTGTAATGTTCCATTATAGCCTCTTCCTCCACTTCTGTCCTTTCTTCCTTCCCTTCCTGTCTTCCTCTTCTACTTGCCCCCACTCTCAAAGACCTCCCATCCCATCTTTCTTCTCTCTACTGCCCAATCACAGGCTCTAGCTTTTATTGACCAGTTAAAATGGAAAGAATAAAGTGTTCAAATGAGATCATCTAAATACATGATCGACTACTTTTCAGGGACAACCATTCTTAAGAAAACAAAATTAATATCAAAATCCAAACAATATCAATACAACCCACAATAACTGACTGCCGTTTTCCTATAATGTTCTTCCTTGGAGAGCAGTAAGGTCTACATAGAATATGTGGGTATAAGGACAGATGTTTAGAATAGTAAGGGATTATTTTGGTTTAGTATCATGATAGTTGTAGTTTTTCTTCCATCATTCATGGTTTCACTAGACAAAGGATGATTTTGCTATGTTTCTAGTATTGGGTATGATTTATTTCTTGTTGAGAGGCTCTTAAGTCCAATTAGAGAGCTCTTAATTACTACCAAGGTATTTTCACCATAAAACTGCAGTCTGTTGTTTATTTCTATAACCATACGGTGCCTGAAGTTAGGATTTGTTGCTTTTCTTCAACTATCTCCACAGAACGGGCATATTAGAATTATGAGTTCAGTATAGAGACTTGGATTTTGGGGGGCAGATAGTATGGAATGGGGAGTGTTTTTCACTTAGAAGTAGTCAAACATGAACTTGACAGAAAAAATCAAATAAATCAAGGTGGCTAATTTTCATATGGTAAGGTACCACATACTTATAGCTAAAGCTAATAAAATAATCTTAATAAAGGTTATGACAAGAAACCCTTCCCTGTAGGATACTTAGAAATATCATAGCCATGCTTTAGTTTCATTTCTATTGCTCTGTAAAGTACTTTGGCCAAAATCAATTCAGGGGAGGATTATTATATTGCCCCTTTTGGTTTTGGTTTTGGTTTTGCTAGAGAAAGCAATTTGGTTAGCTTCATAAATTCCTTTTCTAATAATATTGCTAATGTTTTTGAAGCCTAATCACTTATAATTTCATTCTTGTTTCTTAACTGATTTTATGTTTTATGATTTTCTTCAGCATTTTCTAGAACACAAAAATCTAGATACATTGTTCTGTCATTTTATTATAGTCCAATGCATGATGTCATGAGAGTTAGAACTATATAGACAAGACTGCACAAAACTGAAAACGAACAAAAAGGAGAGTGGCTGAAACATATCCCCTGTTTTTTGTAAGAAAGGAATGAGAATATATCTTAGTTCTAGAAGTAGACTGTAGGAAGTACCAGAATGGTAAGGATTCAAGCAATTCTAGACTCAGGATCAGATTTCAGATATAGGCTTAATAAGAACAATGTAGAATACATATCAGAAAAATCTTCCAGTAGCCAGACTGACAAACGTCAAATGATAAGCAAGAGCAAGGAGAGAGAAGGAACAAACAGAAGGACCTCTGAAGTACTCGAAGTTCACACTTGAACTTTAGAGTAGAACAGGTACTGGGAAAAACCTTTATCCTTCTATTGCCCACCCAAACACAGGGTTCTAGTATAGGTATTTGAAGCCTGGAAAGTTAGAGAAACTTTAGTAAGAAGAAATTCCAAACTTTGTTCGATTTCTGAGTAGATGAATTCAAACCCCAGTACTAGCCAAAGGACAACAACTCTCATTTTAAAACATAAAACCTATTTACTCAGTCTCTAATGTTCTTCACAAGATATTCAGCTTCAAAGAAAATTTATGAGCTGTAAAAAAATGGCAATAAAAGAAAGTGAAAATATTGCCAAGATAAAAAAAATTCAACCAAGCTAAATATATGACCTACATAACAGAACTATCCAACAGAACATTCAAACTAACTATTATTAAAATTGTTAAAACAAATAGAAAAGTGGGCAATATTCACATACATAGGTGATTGTAGTAGAGAGAAGGAAACCATAAAAACGGATCAAATGGCAAAGCTATCAGGGAAGACCATAGTAGCAGAAGTCAGAGTACCTCTACTTGTATGCTTCATACGGGTGAAGAAAATAAATGTTTGCTCGGATGTAAATTAACAGGACTTAAAGATCAAAGAAGAAATGTAAGCCCAAAACTCATACAAATTACAGCAGAACAAATACTCGTACAATATAAATTGTATTTTTGTGATCCCAGAGAAACTTGTCTTTCACATCTGTGATTTCAATCTGAAATGTGAAACAGCAAACAGAACTAAAGCATTGTTTGGAGATATGAAAGCAGAGAACGGTACCAAGTAAATATAGAAATATTAATGAGAATTTAATGAGAAATCCTCAACAAAAGCCTAAAGCACAGATTAAAATAGCTAAAAAATAAATAAGTACATTCATAATACTCTAAAGGTAAATTCCATTTAATCTGCTACCAGCCAAAGGCAGAAAGAGAAGTTTGGGGATGTCTAGAGAAGATGCAAGTACATGAAGAAGAAATAAATCAAGTCTGAAGAAATGTTATATCTTTAACATAATTAAATAAAACATTCTACTCCCAATTGTATACGTGTAAGGAAAGAACATGACAAAGCAGAAATAAAAGTGACTGATGTTTTTGCTAACCATGAAAAATGTATTAAATTAATAAATTTATTCATAATTGTTTAATGGAGATTTAGTATTATTAGTATTAGTATTAGTATTACTAATATGTATGGGCAGTTCTGCCTGTGTGCATATTTCCCTTGGAGGGAAAGAAATTGTTGAATCCTATGGGACTGGAGCTACAGAGAGTTGTGAGCCCCTATTAGAGTACAGGGACTTGAACACAGGTCCTCAGGAAGACTAGTCAGCATTTATCTACTGAGCTATCTCTCTAGCCATCTCCTTTTGAATTATATTTATTACATTAATGCTTTGCCTTCATGTATGTTTGTCTTTATAAGGGTGCCAAAACCTCTGGAACAGGAGTTACAGAGAGTAAGGAGCTAGTATATCAGTACTGGGAATTGAAGCCAGGTCCTCTGGAAGAGCAGCCAGTACTCTTAACTGCTGAGCTGTCTCTCCAGTCCTCTATGGAGATTTTTAAGGATAGTGGGTATGATACCTGAAAAAAAAAATATATATATAGAAAGAAAGGAATGGTACTAAGACTGAATGCATCAAAGAATCAAAGTAAAAAATAATTTCTTTTTCTATTTGTAATTCAACAAAAATGTTCTAAGCAAAATGTAAGGCCTAGCAATGGTACCTCCCACCAAGCCTGACTACCTGAATTTTACCACCATGATGAACGTCATGGAAAAAAATGCTGATTCTGGCAATTTGTCTTCTGACTTACAATTGCCTACAACATATACATGACTACCTCCCACCCCCCCCCCACACAAAAAGACAAACACCACTCTCAAACTCTCAAAAAGTGTTTAAAAGTTAAAAAGGAAAATATTATAGAAGCAATAGTTGATTACCACATATGTACAACTTTGAAGAAAATACTAAAGTTGGTTGGTGGATGAGGAGTTAGAATATTGTATAGTGTTAACTTGTTTTATATTGCTATAATAAAGGCATCATCTTACAGCAAGTTGGGAAAGAAAGGATTTATTTGCTTCACACTTCCACATTATAGCCCATTTTAGAGAGAGTAAAGTCACTGTAGATTCCATGATAGGAACCTTAAGGCAGGAACTGAAGCAGAAGCCACTGAGGAATGCTGTTTACTGGCTTGCTTCATCTAACAGGTTTAGATTGCTTCTTAATTACCCATGACCATTTGGCAGTGGATTGTACTATTCCCAGTTCCCAGTGAATTAAAAGAGAGTCAGGGCTAGGATAAGGAGGGAGGGAAGGAGGAAAGGGGGGATGGGGAAAGAGAGAGAGAGAGAGAAAGAGAGAGAGAGAGAGAGAGAGAGAGAGAGAGAGAGAGAGAGAGAGAGAGAGAGAGAGAGAGAGAATGTAGATAAGTTGAAAGTAAAATGAAGAAAGAATGGGATAGTTTGGAAGTATTAAGCTCAAAGGAAACAGTGTGTGCTGTATTAATACTTTAGTTCAAATACTGTATAATATATACAGGTTTACAGGTTTAGTAAGACAATTACATTCAAGCTTAATTCTGGAAGAAGACATTCTTTCATGGTTAGAAATCATGTATGTTACAAGGTACATTTAAAATATGTGAAATAAAATGGACACAATTTAAAAGGTAAATAATTATTAAACACTGTAGTACTCCTGACCCATTGATTAACAAAACAAATAGCAAATCACTAAAGATGAATAAGATTTAAGCAAACCAATCACCCAATTTGGTATATATGATTTTAGGTTAATATAAATTAAAGTTAACATTTGGTGAAAAATATTCAAGTTAATAGACGTGTAGGGAAATTGGCCAGGAGAAATATCAAGTTGTTAAAAATGATAAAAGTCAAAAAGAAAACATAGTAGCACCGGAATTAGTCTATTGAAATAGCACCTAACAACCTAAATGACCAGATAATATACACACTTTATAGCACATGGAACAGTCATTATCAAGTTGATAATGACCATTTGACTCTTGCGTCATAAAATATATTTAGAAATTTAATATATTCAGAAGGATAAAGATAGGATCAAAGAAAATATGTTCTCTAGACAAGTAAATAGTAATAAATTAATAGTAGTTCTGGAGTAGCCTCAGACATTAAGGTACTAAATACATTTCTATGTAATATATAGAAATATTGGGCTGGGCAGTGGTGGCGCACGCCTTTAATCCCAGCACTTGGGAGGCAGAGGCAGAGACAGGAGGATTTCTGAGGTTGAGACCAGCCTGGTCTACAGGGTGAGTTCCAAGATAGCCAGGGCTATACAGAGAAACTCTGTCTCAAAAACAGAAAACAAAAAACAAAAACAAAAACAAAAACATACAAAAAATGTATAAAAGAAATATCAAGACTTGGAAATTGAATTTTGAAAATATGAAATGTTAACAGATATGAAGGTAAGTTATCCATTAGTGGGAAATTCATAGGGTAGCATTTTGTTAGAAAGGAAAGAACAACTCAAAGAATCTGACTCTTCCACTTAGTACATAGGAGGAGTGAATTAGATGTTGGACAACAGGAAGAAGAAAGTTGTATATATAAGAATGACCAACACTGGAAATGAAAACCAACTCAAGGAGAGAATAATTGGAATGAGAATCTAGTATTTGACTGAAAACACTCAAATTGCTTAACCTGAGGGAAGATTCACCAATAAATAAGAGAAGATGGTAGAAATGTCTTAAAAATTAAAGAATAAATAATATCATAAGCTGCATAGCCCACTGAAATGCAATTTATTATAAAAGTCATATAATACACTGGGTGGTGGTAGCACACACCTTTAATCCCAGCACTTGGGAGGCAGAGGCAGGTGGATTTCTGAGTTCAAGGCAAGCCTTGTCTACAGAGTGAGTTCCAGGACAGACAGGGCTACACAGAGAAACCCTGACTAAAAAAAAACAAAACAAAACAAAAAAAAACCAAAAAAACAAAAAACAAAAAAAGTCATATAATAAACTCACTTCTTAAAAGAAATACAATATAAAATAAAAATCCAGAATTTTATTCTATCCCTATGATGTTGGTAAGAGATTAAATAAAATTTTGGAACATAATTATAATCAGGAGGTGAAGTTTCAGGTTGATGTAGATTATCTCCTTTATACAGTGGTGTGTGTGTGTGTGTGTGTGTGTGTCTGTGTGTGTGTGTCTGTGTGTATGTGAGTGTGTATGTATGATTCTTTTTATTAGAAAGCACTTAGATTAGCATATTCTTTATCAGAGAATGAATAAATCACCTTCAGATTGATGTTGCACATGACAATGGATTTTGAAATTCAATTAAGTAGTAGAATTTTAAAATGATTCCAAACTATCATTTTGCTAAATTTTGTTAATAATTATGCAAAATATTCCCACATCACTAGGGTACAAATACTGGTATGTTAAAATCAGCATATGTCTTCTCTGTTATGTATTTAATTATGAAAATGTATGATTAAGTATTTGAAAATTGGTGACCTATTTTGAAATGTAGTATTTGAAAGTATGATTCAATTTTGGATTAAATTTAAGCAGGTTTGTGAGACACATGTCAGTCATACTGTTATCATTACTGTTTATTATTAATTCCTGGACAAATTATTGGAATGCAGATAACTAACACCATTTTTTTAAAAAATAATATGCATAAGTAGATTTGTCACTGAAATACATCATAGTAAAATAAAACTATGGTATTCTATAATTAAATCTGGAATATATATAGTTTTAATGTTTTGTTGTTATTATGTTATAAATATCAATTAAACATTTAGTCATGGGAAAGAGGGAAATAAACAATCCCATTGTATATGAAGGTCTCTCTGACATTGTAGCCCTAAAATATGTCATTGTTTTAAGGATTGCTTTATTTTTAATGACTTATTTTTATTTATGTGTATGTGTGGCTTTTGAGTGTTCCTGGACCTGGTTGTACAGGAGTTGTAAATTGCCTTATTGGAGTCCTGGTCTTCTGAAAGATCAGTAACTCTTAAGTACTGAGCCATCTTGCCAATTTCAGGTCTTGTTTGTTTTAATGTTTTGATGTTTTTGATGTTGTTGCTCCAGTATTTTTTTAACTTATTTCTAATACGAATGGAGTAGGTTTGTTCTAAAGAATCATTTATTACAGATATATTACCTTCCTATATTGATGCAGCTTGGCCATGTGAGTTTAGAGATCTTACCGAGGCAGTAAGGATTTCCCCACATTCTGTAAATTCCAAAGTGGGAATATTTTATGTCATTTTCCTTTTGTTAAGATTTGTCATCTCTGAAAATAAGAATATTGACCACTTGATAGACCTGATATTGCTTAGAATGTGACCCACAATTTCTGAAGTTATAAATAAGTATAATAAATAATTGAAGATGTTATGTTTTAAAGATATTATAAATAATTATAAAAATTAATTATAATAAATGCTGTTTAAAGCTACCGAGAAAAAGTATCAGAAGAAGCAGTTTATAATTCCCAGATTCTATTTCTCAGATACAAATTAAGCTTGGGCTCTTTTAGCTTGGTTTCTCAAGTGCTTGCATAGCTTGCAGGGGGTTTGTGATTTGTTCCCCAAGACTATCTAAAACTGAGCATAATGCAGCTTGCCTGTATTTTGAGAACTGGGAAATAGGGACAGGAGGATCTTCTAGAAGTTCAAGCTTTCTTCCTTCATTATTTTATACATCTTTAATGAACACTATGTCTATAAAGTTGTATGGATAAGTGTGTAGATGTGCACATGTGGATTTTTCACACAATTTCCATATTTAACTATATTAATATTTCATTTTCAGATACACTGTCACATGTAGCTTCTTTGAACTCTAAAACTCAACAAATGTTTGAACTCTAGTTCAATATGAAGGGGGCACAATATAGCATAAGAATTTAGGATGACACATTCTGAGAGTCCAGACTTGGTTCTAATTAGTAACACTTGAAGAACTTTTTGAGATATATTTCTCACTTTTATTCCACCCAAGATGTGTGTAGTAGATTGTAATTAGAATATTATTTTTATAAAGAACTATATGATATGATAGTTTGAAAAAAAAATGGTCCCTATATGCCCATAAGGAATAGCATTATTAGGAGGTGTGGCCCTGGAGTAGGTGTGACTTTCTTGGAGGAGGTGCAGGATTAGGGGTTGGGCACTGTGGTTATCTGAGTGTCAGGAGATACACTGAACTTTGTACTTTGTCTTAGAGTTTCCATTGATAGGAACAGGCAAATGACCAAGGCAATTTTTATAAATGACAACATTTAATTGGGGCTGGCTTACAAGTTCTGAGGTTCCTTACATTATCTTCACGGTGCTGGAGGGGTTGAGAGTTCTACATCTTATTCAGAAGATAAACAGGAGAAGACTGGCTTCCAGGCAGCTAGAAAAAGTCTCAAAGCCCACCTCCACAGTGACACACTTCCTTTAACAAGGCCACACTTACTCCAACAAGGCCACACTCCCTAATTCTGCTACTCCAATGGTCAGTGCATATTAAAGTACAACATGCTTTTAAACAAGTTTGATAATGTTGTGAATTATGGGAACTTTTGAAGTTGGACTAATTGTGTTTTGCAATATGATATGGTTTCAAGCCTATGGGGAATAGTGAGTGGAATGTGATACTTTGAAATATAATGGCCTCCGTATGCTCATAGGAAATGACATTATTAGGACATGTGCCTTGGAGTAGGTGTGGCTTTGTTGGAAAATGTGCAGGACAAGGAGTGGGCTTTGATGTCTTAGAAGCTCAAACCAATTCACTAATGATCCAGATAATGAACTTTCAGCCCCTTCTCTAGCACCACATATCCCTATATGCCGACACACTTTCCGTCATGATGATAATGGGCTGAACCTCTGAAACTGTAAGCCAGCCACAATTAAATGTTTTCCCTTATAAAAATTGCTATGGTCACAGTGTCTCTTCCTAGCAATAAAACTCTAAGATACATGGAATTAATGATTTAAGAAAATGGATTTTATAGTAACTGTAGATATTTAAAAAATGTATTGACATACATATTTACTGGCAAAAGTCAATAAATTAGAAGCAGTTGGTAAGAACTCTCATTATTATATATCTAAGTAATGCTTTTAAAATTATCTTATTTATTGAAAAGAATTGCATGCAATATATTTGGATGATGTTTTTTAATCTCCCTTTATTCTACAAATTAGGATTATCTCAAGATTATCCTATTATGAAGCAAAGAGTGATGACCACAGGGTTCTTATCCACATTTTGTGTTAGTGTGTAATAAGCAGTAGATCCTCACACATTTTGATATAAAAATTGACTGTGTTTGTAAACCTTTTGTGATGAATTGAAAGAGCCTCTTTGGTGGACCCATTTGGAAAAGATTAGGAGTTTGACCTTGTTGGAGAAGGTGTGTCACTGTGGTCTCAATTTGAGGTTTCCAAAGACTAGCTTCATTCCTAGTGTTTTTCTTTCTTTTTTTTTTTTAAGATTTATTTACTATTATATATAAGTACACTGTAGCTGACTTCAGACACACCAAAAGAGTATGACAGATCTCATTACAGATGGTTGTCAGCCACCATGTGGTTGCTGGGATTTGAACTCATGACCTTAGAAAGAGCAGTCTGTGCTCTTTCTCAATGAGCCATCTTGCCAGCCCCCCTAGTGTTTTTCTTAATTTCTTGGTCATAGGTTCTTACCTGTGTCTGCTGCCATGCCTTTGCTCTGTTGTCATGGACTATAAGACCATGAAAATTTAAGCCTAATTAAATATCTTTTATATGTGTTTTCTTGTATAGAGTTTTTCACGGCAATAGAAAAAAGACTTTTTAAATGTAAAATGTATAGGAGCTATTTTTATAAATAATTTAAGGTGATTTTAATGCACCATGTGTTTCTTTTGGTTACATTCTTTAAGATAATGAGTCTAAATTAAAATACAATCTGTTTTTCTGGTAGAACATATGCAATATTGAATGACCAAATTATGTGGAGTGGAGATTCAGCCATTTCCTAAATACATTGCCAATGATAAAACTTTTATAAAACTTGTTTCTTAAAAAAATTGCAGGTGGTAAAATACTCCTTAATGTGTTTGAAGGTTAAATAACCTGCATGAGTGTTTTTGTAGAAAAATATTAAATTTTCAATTTAGAAATTTCTAGATTGATAACTTAGTGCTTTTTATCACCTGCTTCTAGCATTTCATATGTGTTAATCATTTTTCTGAGACTGTTTAGACAGAAGGTATCTATTGTTAACTCACCCATATATTTGTTCAATGAATGATGATTGCTGTTGGATACAGTTTGGATGTTGAGGATACTAACATTTTTTGGAAGCTGAAAGTTCAAGATATGCATATGCAAAATACAACGTGTCAAATCAACAAGATTATTTTACTCATTAGAGACTAAAGCAAATCTCTAAGCATTTTTCAGATGCCTTATAGGCATTGACATTTTGGTGTACTGATTAGTCAATATTATTTATTGGGAGACAGTATAAAGGAATGAGTAGAAAGAAATACAGGTTCTCATTTATTTACCCATGTAATCAAAATTTACATAGGGAAATTTTACTCTTCTGTTCATTGTCCTCATCTGTAGATAGTGATAATAGTATTAATTTTCTTAGTGGGAGAATTAATATGGTAATACCTATAACTCATTGAATGATGCCTTACATAAATTGAGTGATCAATATTTGTCATCTTAAAATTGGTTTTCATCATATGATTTATTCTGTTAGAATAAGATTTCTTCATTTTAAGTATCAGAATGGTTAACTGAACATATTTAATCTTTAAGAAATATTAATAAATTGTTTGAAAAATTATGTACATCACTGAACCTATTTCACTTTTAAGGAAAATTGATGAATTGAAAAATCATGAATTCATTAGGAAAGTATAGGAACAAATTTACATAAATAAAGCACTTATTTTAAATTGATAAATTAATATATTTGTTCTGTTTTTTGCTCAACCTTTTTCATTATTATTTAGGTAGTATTAAAATTATTTAATAATGTTGATTTTGAAGAAAAGATCTGTTTTATAGAAGCAGCACTTCTATAGAAATGTATTGCTATGAAACTTTATCAGTAAAAAAAGTAAAGTCACATAAAAGTTTAGAATTGTAGCAAAGGCATGGGGTTATACTGGCTTGCTTTGACTAGCTGTGAAGAATAGGACACAATTATAAGCTAAGCTATACACTTCAGATAGAGTGATATTGTAAATTTAGTGGTTATCTTGTTCTTTGGTATAAAAATCTTTATTTTATAGATTTCTGGGCTCTGAAAGGTCACATAGAATATGGTTTCTTCTATAACTGAATAGAATTTATCCAAGCAATCTTAAATTGAGAGTTCGTTTGACATTTTTAGAATATGTTGTGCTTGTCTTTAACAATAGCTACATTATTACTTTCCTGCCTTGTTTCTGAGAAATTTAGTTATTAATTTCTCTCTTTTTCTCCCACCTTCCCTCCCTCCTTTTGTTCGTCCCCCTCTCTTCTTCCATCTTCTAACCCCTCTCCGAGAGAGCCATCCCTTGATAGATTTATAAATTGTATGGTTTTTACATCTCTCCTATTGTGTATATTTATCTTAGAAAATGTTCTGTGAATTTCTTTCTAGAAAAATGTTAGAATAGGGTCAATCATAACCATTGTGAGAACTTCATGTTGAAAAATGAGGATAGAAAATGCTGTGAATTAATTGATAGACATTATCTGGACAGGCTTAATCTACTGAAAAATGAGTTGAGCATTCCGCATAACTTATTTTGGGAATATGCATTTTAAGCAGGCATAAGAATTTTGAGATAGTTTATCAGTGTTTTTATGATAAAATACAGTTTTTTTTCCACTGGGTATGGTGGCACATGTCTTTATTTCCAGTACTTGGGAGACAGGAGGAAAGATTTCTTTGAGTTGAAGTTCTTCATCTACTGAGAACATATTCAGTCTCAAACATACCCATAGACATACACACAAACACACACACACACACACACACACACACACGCACAATTTTATGGTAATATGTTGAATGTTCTATATTTCTAAGGGTTTTATTATTTTTATCTTTTTAATAATTACATTGTTATGGAATAATTTTTATATGTTTTGATCATATCCACTCACTGTATACCCAACTTTGTGTTCACTTTTTAAAACATTTAAACCCATTAAATCTACTTATGCTAACCAAATGTTCTTGAATGTTGATGTCTGACCTTCCACTAGAACATAGTCAATCTACCAGGGACTATAATCTCAACAAAAATGTACTTTTCCAGCACTATGAAAGCTGGCCAATAAGAATAAATCTACCAGATCCATACCTGTTTGATTCCTTCATGTTTTGACTATAACTTGTGGTTTCTTCAGCACTAAGGTCTGTTCCTTTCCGTAGGGTAACCAAGAGCTTTAACAATAGCCTGTTATGTTCATCTCCATTACAAATCCTGCCACTTCATTAAAATAACAGTGTCCTTTGCGGGACACAATCCTTTTAGCTTCCTGAAATATCATATATGAAATGTTGTTCTTAATACCTGCACTATTGGAACCCATTTCAGAAGTTTCTCTTCCATACCAATGAATTTAAATGTCTTTTCCTTTCTGTCCTATCAGGTTTTGTTGGGGTTCTTGATCCATTTTGAGTTGAATTTTGTACAGGGTGAGACACACGAGGAATTAATTTCATTCTTCAACATGGGACTATCCAGTTTGGTCAGAACCATTTGGTAAAATGATCTATTTCTTCCAGTGTTTATTTTCTTTTTGTTAAAAGTCATGAGGATAGAGGATCCTCTCAGCTTCCAAGTGAGGGCATGATCTGCAACCCTCTCTGCCACTTCCCTGCAAGCAGAGAGCCTGCCTTCAGGGAGTGCTTTAACCCAGGGACCCTGATGAGATCTGCCATTTTTTCCCTGGTGACATTCTAAGGTGGGAACAGCTGGGAGGCACAGGACTCACAAGTCGCAAGCACCCTTGTCAGGATCATTTCTACCTCAGACCACACCTAGGAGGGACAACAGACCCTCAGCAGTCTCTGCACCTTCCCCACAAGCAGAGAACCAGTCTCCAGGGTGTCCTCTCACACCAGGACTCCGATGAACAACTGATCCAGAGCCATTTGTGCCCTGAATTTACCAGAGGAGAGCTGATCTCCCAGAAGTACTGACACAGGCTTACAGACCCACGGGAGGAACAACCTCTAGTCCGAAACAGCAAGAACATCTAACACCAGAGATCAACAGATGGCAAAAGGCAAACGCAAGAATCCTACGAACAGAAATCAAGACTACTGGAGCAAAACCATCCAGGACCTAAAAATAGAAGTAGAAACAATTAAGAAATCACAAAGAGAGACAACTCTGGAGTTAGAAATCTTAAGAAAGAAGTCAGGAAACATAGATGCAATCATCACCAACAGAATACAAGAGATAGAAGAGAGAATTTCAGGGGCAGAAGATACAAGAGAAAACATTGACACAACAGTCAAAGAAAATGTAAAATGCGAAAACCCAACCCAAACGTCCTAACCCAAAACGTCCAGGAAATCCAGGACACAATGAGAAGACCAAATCTAAAGATAATAGGTATAGAAGAGAAAAAAAAAAAAAAAAAAAAAAAAAAAAAAAAAAAAAAAGAGAGTGAAGACCTTCACCTTAAAGGGCCAGTAAATATCTTCAATAAAATTATAGAAGAAAACTTCCCTAACCTAAAGAAAGAGATGCCCATGAACATATAAGAAGCCTATAGAACTCCAAATAGACTGCACCAGAAAAGAAATTCCTCCCGCCACATAATAGTCAAAACACCAAATGCACAAAACAATGAAAGAATACTAAAAGCAGTAAGGGGAAAAGGTCAAGTAACATATAAAGGCAGGCCTATCAGAATTACACCAGACTCCTCACCAGAGACTAGGAAAGCTACAAGATCCTGGGAAGATTTCATACAGACCCTAAGAGAACACAAATGCCAGCCTAGGCTACTATATACCCAGCAAAACTCTCAATCACCATAGATGGAGAAACCAAAATATTCCATGACAAAACCAAATTCACACAATATATTTCCACAAATCCAGCCCTTCAAAGGGTAATAAATGGAAAAGTCCAACACAAGGAGGGGAACTACATCCTAGAAAAAGCAAAAATGTAATCTTCCAACAAAACTAGAAGAAGATAACCACATGAACGGAATCCAGTTCTAACAACAAAAATAACAGGAAGCAACAATTACTTTTTGTTAATACCTATTAATATCAATGGACTCACTTCCCCAATAAAAAGACATAGACTATCAGATTGGGTACATAAACAGGATCCAACATTTTGTTGCATACAGGAAACCCACCTCAGTGACAAAGACAGACACTACTTCAGAATAAAAGGCTCGAAAACAATTCTCCAAGCCAATGGTCCCAATAAAAAAGCTGGAGTAGTCATTCTAATATCAAATAATATCGACTTTCTCCCTAAAGTGATCAAAAAAGATAAGCAAGGACACTTCATATTCATCAAAGGTATGACCTACCAAGACGAATTCTCAATTCTGAACCTCTATGCTCCAAATCAAAGGGCATCTACATTCATAAAAGAAACTTTACTAAAGCTCAAAGCACACATTGCACCACACACACAATAATAGTGGGAGATTTCAACACCCCACTATCTGTAATGGACAGATCATAGAAACAGAAACTAAACAAGGACACAGCAAGACTAACAGAAGTTATGAAACAGATGGATTTAACAGATATCTATAGAACTTTTTATCCTAAAACAAAAGGATATACCTTCTTCTCAGCACCTCATGGTACCTTCTCCATAATTGACCATATACTTGGTCACAAGTCAGGCCTCAACAGATACAAGAAGATTGAAATAATTCCTTGCATCCTATTAGATCACCATGGACTAAGGCTGCTCCTCAATAACAATATAAACAATATAGTGCCCACATACAATTGGAAGTTTAATAACACTCTACTCAATGATAACTTGGTCAAAGAAGAAATAAAGAAAGAAATTAAAGACTTTCTAGAGTTTAATGAAGATGAAGCCACAACATACCCAAACTTATGGGACACAATGAAAGCAGTCCTAAGAGGAAAACTCATGGCTTTTAGTGCCTCCAAAAAGGAACTGGAGAGAGCATACACAAGCATTTTAACAGCACACCTGAAAGTGCTAGAATAAAAAGAATCAAATTCACCCAAGAGGAGTCAAAGGCAGGAAATAATCAAACTCAGGGCTGAAATCAACCAAATAGAAATGAAAAGAACTATACAAAGAATCAACCAAACCAGGAGCTGGTTCTTTGAGAAAATCAACAAAATAGATAAACCCTCAGCCAGACTAACTAGAGGGCACAGAGACAGTATCCTAATTAACAAGATCAAAAATGAAAAGGGAGAAATCACAACAGACACTGAGAAAATCCAAAAAAATCATGAGATCCTACTACAAAAGTCTTTACTCAACAAAACTGGAAAACCTGGATGAAATGGACAATTTTCTAGACAGATACCAGGTACCAAATTTAAATCAAGATCAGGTCAATGATCTAAACATTCCCATATTTGCTAATGAAATAGAAACAGTCATTAATACTCTCGGAACCAAAAAAAGCCCAGGACCAGATGGGTTTAGTGCAGTTTTATCAAACCTTCAAAGAAGTCCTAATACCAACATTCCTCCAAATATTCCACACAATAGAAACTGAAGGTACCTTACAAAATTCGTTCTATGAAGCCACAATTACTCTTAAACCTAAACCACACAAATACCTAATGAAGAGAGAAATCTTCAGACCAATTTCCTTTATGAATATCATTGCAAAAATGCTCAATAAAATTTTTGCAAACTAAGCAAGTAAAAGATCTGTTTGACAAGAACTTTAAGTCTCTGAAGAAGGAAACTAAAGAAGATCTCAGAAGATGGAAAGATCTCCCATGCTTGTGGATTGGCAGGATTAATATAGTAAAAATAGCCATCTTACTGAAGGCAATCTACAGATTCAATGCAATTCCCATCAAAATTCCAACTCAATTCTTCACAGACATAGAAAGAGCAATTTGCAAATTCATCTGGAACAACAAAAAACCTAGGATAGCCAAAACTATTCTCAACAATAAAGAAACCTCTGGTGGAATCACCATCCCTGACCTTAAGCTGTACTACAAAGCAATTGTGATAAAAACAAAACAAAACAAAAAAACTGCATGGTATTGGTACAGTGACAGGCAGGTAGATCAAAGAACAGTATTGAAGACCAAGAAATGAACCCACTCATCTATGCTCACTTGACCTTTGATAAAGGAGCTGAAACCATTCAGTGGAAAAAAGACAGCATTTTCAACAGATGGTGCTGGCTCAACTGGCAGTTAACATGTAGAAAAATGCAAATCGATCCATTCCTTTCTCCTTGTACAAAGCTCAGGCCCAAGTAGATCAGGGACCTCTACATCAAACCAGATACACTGAAACTAATAGAAAAGAAAGTGGGGAAGATCCTTGAGCAAATAAGCACAGGGGAAAATTTCCTGAAGCGGACACCAATAGTTTATGCTCTAAGATCAAGAATTGACAAATGGGTCCTCATAAAGTTGCAAAGATTTTGTAAGGCAAAAGACACTGTCAATAGCACAAAACATCAAACAACAAATTGGGAAAAGATCTTTACCAATCCTGTATCTGGTAGAGGACTAATATCCAATATATACAAAGAACTCAAGAAGTTAGACTCCAGATAACCAAATAACACTATTAAAAATGGGGAACAGAGCTAAACAGAATTCTCAACTGATGAATACCAAATGGCTGAGAAGCACCTAAAAAATGTTCAACATCCTTAGTCATCAGGGAAATGCAAATCAAAAAACCCTGAGATTACACTTTACACCATTCAGAATGGCTAAGATAAAAAACTCAGGTGACAGTAGATGCTGGAGAGGTTGTGGAGAAAGAGGAACACTCCTTCATTGCTGGTGGGATTGCAAGATGGTACAGCCACTCTGGAAATCAGTTTGGCAGTTCCTCCAGAAATTAGACATAGTTCTACTAGAGGACCCAGCTATACCACTCCTAGGCATATACTCAGAAGTTGCCCCAACATGTAATAAGGACATATGCTCCACCATGTTCATAGCAGCCTTATTTATAACACCCAGAAAATGGAAACAACCCAGATGTCCCTCAACAGAGTAATGGATACAGAAAATGTGGTACATCTACACAATGGAGTACTACTCAGCTATTAAAAACAATGAATTTATGAAATTCTTAGGGAAATGGATGGATCTGGAGAATATCATCCTAAGTGAGGTAACCCAATCACAAAAGAACACACATGGTATGCACTCTCTGATAAGTGGTTATTAGCCGAGAAGTTCGGAATACAGGAAGAACAACCCACAAAACACAAGAAACTCAAGAAGAAGGAAGACCCAAATGTGGACATTTCATTCCTTTTTAACAGGGGGAACAAAATACCCACAGAAGGTGTTGCAGAGATTAACTATGGAGCAGGGACTGAAGGAAGGACAAGCCAACCTGATGTAGCTATCTCCTGAGAGGCTCTGACAGTACCTGACTAATACAGATGAAGAGACTCACAGCCATCAATTGAACTGAGTACAGGGTCCCCAATGAAGGAGTTAGAGAAAGGACCACAGGAGATAAAGGTTTTGCAGCCCCTTAGGACAAACAACAATATGAACTAACTTGTACCCTCAGAGCTCTCATGGGCTCAACCACCAACCAAGGACTATACACGGTGAGACTAATTTTTCTGGCAGCATGTGTATAGTAGAGGATTGCAAACTCGATCATCAATGGGAGGAGAGGCCCTTGGCCCTGTGAAAATTCCGTGCCCCAGTATATGGGAATGCCAGGACCAATAAGTGGGAGAGGGTGGGATGGGAAGGAGGGGTTTGGGGAGGGGTTTGTTCTTGTTGTTTTTTTTGGTTTTTTTTTTTTTTGGCTGTTTTTTTGGGTGGGGGGATAACTAGGAAAGGAGAAATCATGACATGTAAATAAAGAAAATATCTAATAAAAAATTTCATGAGGATAAAAGTGACATTTTATTTCTTTGAAAACATACTATTGGAGATAAGTTTTAAGATATATATCATATTCAAATATCAATTTTAATCTCTTCTTTGTTTTTCTATAATCTCTAAAAACAACATAAGAATAATCATGTAGCATGAATTTTGACCTTTTAATAAGGATATGGCTCTAACTTCATATATTTATTTTATTTTTTATTAGATATTTTCTTTATTTACAATATCTCCTTTCCCAGGTTCCCCTCCAAAAGAAAAAAGAAAAAGAAAATACAATAAGAAAAAAAATTAAAAAAAAAAACCAAAAACTAAAACAATCCCCTGTTCCCTCCCCCCTTTTAAAATTCACTTCAAGTCACAAAATGACTGGCAGTTTTATGTTTTTCTAAATGTATAAAAAAGTAGATAGCAAGATGAAGAAACAAATATTCTGAAAATTGAAATCACTTTTGCATATTTTTCAATAATACTGATTTATCAAATTAATCTGTATACAAGTATTTTGTTTTTGTAATGAAACCTCCTTAATATGCAGCAATAGACCTTTATTTTGTGTTCAGATTCTGTATCATTGTCCTTTAAATATTTGACTGATACCTACTTTGTGTGTTTACCAATCTTATGCCTCATCATATGACTTTTTTGCTTATGTTTTCATGTTTACAAACATCATAATACAAAGCACTATGGAAAAGGTGTCCAATGACATGCAACTGTGTCAGTGACAGCCTCCATTGCAAAACATCAGTCCACGCTTAGCAAGTCTTATGGAAGAGTGAGGGATAGAATTGAGCCAGATGGAAAGGTCAAGGACAGCACAAGACCTACAGAATCAACTCAGCTGAGCCATGACGGCTCAGAGACAGAGCCTCCAACCAAAACACATGCAGAGGCCAGACCTAGATCCCATTCACATTTGCAGCAGATGTGCAGCTTGGTCTTTATGCAAGTCTCCTATGTGGATCACCTAGTTGGGCCTAAGTGGGAGTGGATATATGGGCCTACTGCAAATGGATGCTCCAGGATAGGGTGGTACCTAAGAAGGGCTTCCCTTTCTGAGGAGAAGGGCAGGAGGTAATGGGGGGAAGAATTTACAAGGGTGGGACTGGGAGGAGAAGAGGGACTGGGGTGTGTGATTGAGATGTCAAATGAATAATGTTAATAATAATAAAAAAGGAAGTAACAACCAAAAACAAGAGAAAATAAACAAGCACCCCAAAGCACTATGGTTTTGTCCTCTGCTTTTCCCCATGATTTTATTTATACCTCAGATAAACTAGGCTTTAGTAAATTTATTGATATCAAATGTAATACTTAAATTTGAGATCATTTATCATAGATTTTAAAAATTGTACTTTTACTCTGCATTTTCTTACCATTAAAAGTATTAGCTCATCACGAGATTATATTTTTTGGGCCTGTAAGCTTGTGCAAAATGAAGGTTTTTCTGGGCTGGAATACTGGGGTAGATCTGTTATTCCAATTGATTAGAAGGATTAACAACTACAAAAGTTGCCTGTGTTACTGAGTGTGTTATATACCAACCTAAACCATTTAGTGAGACTGTTTTGTGTGATATTATTATGGGGCGGGGACATGAACAGAAATATACCAATACCAGATGGATAGACGCGTCAGGATACCACCAATGTCCACCTTCGATAATCAATGTTATCAGGGTTGTTTACAGAATATGGATGAGGGGTTACTTATGGGAGCAGAAAAGCCTCAAAGCGTCACCCAAAGTTTACCCAACATGGCTGATGGCTCATAAACAATGGAACTCTGGCGTTCACTACATAGCTTCCCGGCAGCTATGGAGGCTGGAGTGTGGAGGCTGGAAGCGTAGATGGTCTAAATCTCTTCCAGGCAGTTTAGCTTACCTGATCCTTTGTTAGGTAGCCAGCTAATTTCAGAATGGGTCACAGCACTCCCTCCTGTTTATATAAGCTTGGGGATGATTATGTCTGGCAAATCTGGCTAGTTTCGGTGATTTCTTGAAGCTTTTGAGTAGTTTACTTCCTGTACTTTACAAACTTCTCTGCACAAAGGAATGTTTAACATCACTTTTGAAAATGCTTTTTATCTTTTTATGTATATTTGTTTTTTATTATTATTCTTTTTTTTGCAGTCCTGACTTTATCCCCCTCCTGCTCCACCCTCTGTTTCACATTCCTTACCTCCTCCCAAACCCCATTTCCAAGAGGATGTCCTCACCCGCTAACCCCCACCCCGCCAGACCTTCCCACTCCTAGAGGCCTTAAGTCTCTTGAGGATTAGATGCATCTTGTCTGACTTAGGGTAGACCCGACAGTCTTCTGCTGTATATGTGTTAGGGGCCTCATATCAGCTGGTGTATGCTGCCTGGTTGATGGCTCAGTGCCTAAGAGATCTCAGGGGTCCAGGTTATGACTACTGGTCTTCATATAGGGTCGCCCTCCTGCCCAGTTCCTTCCAACTTTTCCCTAATTCAACCACAGGGGCTCAGCAGCTTCTGTCCATTGGTTGGGTGTAAATATCTGCATCAGACTCTCTCAGGAGCTTGTTGGGCCTTTCTGAAGGGAGTCATGATAGGCCCCTGTTTGTAAGCACAGGGTAGCATCAGTAATAACATCAGGCCTTGGATTTCTTCCAAAATAGGAGGAAAGGGCTATAGAATACCCCTTCTTAACAATATTTATTCTATGGCAGCATACACAAAGTAACATTTTACCTCATATTTATGTGGGTCTATTGTGTTTGAAAGTACATCATATTTGCTCCTGGGAATACTAAGTTAATCAGTCTGGTAGAAAGACATTGTGAAACTATATACTTCCATGGAATTTTATATATTACAAGGAAATAGATCAGAAAGCACATGTGTACAGAATAAACCTATAACACTTCAAATCGTCCTCCTAAAGTATAAATCAGAATCCAAGCCTTGTAAGGAAGTTCCATTTGAACTCAGTTTTGGATGGTTTAACTCAGTTGTGAATGAAATAACCAAACCAGATCATCAGTCATGTAATGTGTAGTGGGTTTCTGGTGGGTAACACGGATCTTTAAAGAAACCAAGTAGCTCATGTATAAAATTTCTGTTGTGCTTTTGGCAGAGTGAGAGAGAAGTGACTGAAGTGCTGGACTCAGAACTGCAACACTTTGTGGTTTGTGTAAACAGTTCATCTCAGAACCCAAACTATGAATTGAGGAAATATTGTCAGCAAAAGAAATGACTAAGAAAATATTGTCCTTACATCTTTTATCCCATGATATGACATCTTTCATTCTCTGATGTTGTATCCTTCAAACTGTGATGTTGCTGAGTTACTTTGAAATATAAACATTTGAAAATCTTGTCGCCAACTTTTTGTGAGGATTTACTGTACATACATTTACTATATGTAGAGATAAAGTTTGAATGAAAGGGATAAATCAACAATTATTTGCTAGTCTTGTAGTTTTACACTCAAAGTATTTATGAGAGTAAAAATAGAAAGGTGTCAAACTGAATTAAATTTCACTTTGGTAGATAAACACTAGAGAATAGTTCAGATGAAATAATAAATGTGTGGTTAAGTAAAAATATTTGTTGAATAACTCTTCTGCATTCATAGAGATAAATAATTTAGATTACTCTCAAGAGGTCCACTGGGAAGTTAAATTTACTTACATAAAAAGCATTGTAGCAAATACATGACCTCTAGATCAGTTAAAAGAGATAATAAGGAATATCTAGGCTTGATTGATTTAAAAAGTTATATAGGAGATAGGTTTGAATTAATTTGTTAAAGAAGATGTTTATTAATAAACCAGTGTGAAGAACATGAGAAATATGCATTAGAAATGCATAAGGCCTAAGATGAAGAAGAATTGGAAAATGTGAGAAAATAAGTTATTATGTTTATACAAACACTGGGTTCAATAGTATGAAACCCCAAATCTTGATTGAAAGTGACCTTCACAAAATATGTAAACACAGTGTTTTGAATTATGAATTACAGCAAGAGAAACAACTCACTGATAATATTCTAGATAAACAGGCTTAAATGAACCTTAAACTTGCATTCCTAGCTACTGTAACACCCAGCAGGAATATAATTTATGTGAAAGTTGAAACACTGAACGTCAAGTATAATGTAAATTATGTCAACTGAAACTTAATTCTTAATACATGGTTTTTGTCTTTTTGTGAATTTCTATGCTGTCACTCTATCAATTGGCTGTATGTGTGTATATACAGTTATGTATTTGTTATAAGATAATTAGATATAATTTATTTATAATCTGAAGTGGCTAGAGGAGAAACAGTGAGATATCTAGTATGTACATGGTCACTTAGGTCTTATTTTATGTACTTGAATCTTACAACCCAAAAATAGTTTGGGCTTTATCTGCTGGTTGGAAAATGAGGTCTGTTTGGATCTGCACAAGAAAAAACAGGACATTCTAGAATGTTAAGCATCATCTTCTTAGAGTAATGAAGTGTGGATCTGACTATATTTAACATGTGCTTGAGAGAACAGATAGTGATTGATCATGGGTAAGTAGAGTACGGCCATATTGTGGTTGAAAGTAATGGAAATGCCATGGTTTTAATTATCATGGTGTATGTGAGAAGTACCTGAGTGTGTGTGTGTGTGTGTGTGTGTGTGTGAGTGTGTGTGTGTGTGTGTGTGTGTGTGTGAGTGCTAGTGTGTGTTTGTGATGTTTCAGGGTATGAGCATGTGCAACACAGCACATTTGTGGGCATCAAAGGACAAGTCTGGGGAGTCAATTTTCTGCTTCATCCTTTATTTTGGTTTCAGCTATCAAACATAGACTGTCAGATTTGCACTGTTGAGTGGCGAGTGATTTTGCCTGTTTTGGCATCCTCTGGACTCATGTGTCTTTTAATTGAAGCAAAATTTAGGGAAGGAGAGTGAAGTCCAAATGATAATATTTAGTGTTTAAACAGACTGGAGTGAAATTAGAGATTTCTGCAGTCTAACTTTAGGAGTTCTGGTTGTGTCTGGATAAGATAGAAGAACATAATAGCCATGATAAGCATAAAGAATAATGAAATGGAAATTTCAGAACAATCATTCAATTTGGGACTCACAGAGCTTACAAAATATTTCAATTGCTCTCTTGTTAATATCTTATATCCCACTTACCTAAGAAATCTTTTGTGACCCTCCCTTCAATCATCTTTTCATTCATTCCTCTCTTCTGTGCTGTCCAGCACTTTTTTGTCTTGTTTTTGCTGACCTGCTGGGTGTTCCGACAGCTTTGAAGGCAAATGCTATTGCTTCAGGAAGAGTTGGAAAGGCCTTTGTCCTGCAGTTACAATGCTGCTTTCCTGTTGAGCATAGAAAAGCAGTCTTTCAAGTCAAGAAAATAGTGCCCTTGAGTCAATATTGATATCCTGTTGTTGCTGTGAGTTTAAGAAAATTAGAAAACTAAACAAAAATCCAACAAAAAATAGCAAGAAATAACAACTAGAAAAAGAAAATAGAGAAATAAAGACCTCCTGAAGCAGATGAGCATTTGATCTGTCCCTTTACTGATGTGAAGATTTAATGTGCACTTGTAGTTTGGAAACTGAGCCACTGAATAAGAATTTCGATGTCTGATGATGTCACTTTCCTATCTAATAATACTGTGACACTATAGGACTATCAATGACACTCTATTGGGTGCTCCATGGTTGATTCATGTAAATTTCAGGTTAGGTTTTATATACAGTCACCTTTAATCTTGCTCCCTGTAATACCATTATGAGATGTCATATTGCTATGCATTTTATTGCTGATTTGTAGAATTTGGTCCCCCCCAAAATGTTCCAGGTTATGCCATTGTCATCTTGTAAATTATTATTCCATATATTTCGCCTAAAGTTACATTTCCCCCAAACTCCCTGTTGACTTCTTAATGTCAGTATCTTCAAAACCACATCCAGTGAATATGTGATGTTGGACTTAAGTCCTCCAAGTTTTTGACAGATAATTTTGTTGTTTAAGCCATGTAGTCTCTGCTATTTTGTTATGACAACTATTATGTATTTCAGTTGGTATGTTGCAACTTTCTCTGAATGGAGTTTCAAAGCATATAAGGTGTCTCTGAGAAGTGACTATTGGGGCTGATAGTGGTTTGATGAACTTCGCTTCCCAACTACTTGCCTTTATTCACTCGATGTTAAGCCAAAGTCATGTGCTTTCTGTTCTCATTTTCTTGTTACCATTATGTATTTCACTTAGTTGAGTTTTTCATTTTTTAGTCATTTTTGAGTACATTTGGTAAAACAAGAATGAGAATCTCAATAAATGAATACGTAATTATTTAGTGACATCTGCTGTGTGCTTGAACTTTCATTAATCTTCCAGAATGAAATTTTCAAGTAGAGGCTGATCACTGGGGATTTCTGTAGATTTTATGAGATATACTTCCCTTTCCTTTGAAATATGTATTTCATAAAGCAGCTGTTACTTCAGCTAGTTGTGGTGGCTTACTTCCATGACCCTAGCTTTCCTAGGGTCATAATTTCAAAGCCAGCATGGACTACATAGCAAGACTCACCATCAATTAAAGTACAAAGGGACTTTTGGTTTATCATGAAGATACTGAGAGAATGATCAAGAAGATGTAATCTTGATTTCAGGTGTTGTGATTTTAATCTCAGATCTATCTTTGAAAACTTTGTGACAGTAATCAATTTAAAGGCTCATTCTCCTCATTTAAGGAACAATGATATTTGTACACCATTCTTTTAAAACTATATTATTTTTATGTTATGTGAATCTTGTTTTTTGGAAGATAGAAATAGCATCAGATTCACTAGAATTGGTGTTAAAGATGACTGTGAGCTGTCAGGTGGGTGCTCTAATTCCAATCCCAGTTTCTGGAAGAACAACTAGTGCTCTTAACTGCTGAATCAGAAATTCATAGTTCTTCATGAAGATTGAATAAGCCTCTTAAGAAGATCATGTCTGACTCATGGTAGATGCTCCTGTACATCTGAGCTATTATAGTTTCTTGAATCCTAATGCCTAGTAATCTGATTTAAAAGAAAAAAAAAGAATGTAGGATTAACACTAAAACTTTTGGAAGATTATTTATTTTTACTTTTTTGACATTGAATTTCTCTTTAAAGACAGGCTTTCTGACCCTAAACACTGCTAACATTCTGTGTTAGGTAATTATTTCTCTTGAGAATGTTCTATGGACAGAGGGCATTTAGTAGTATCCATAAGTTGTAGCAGCACATTCTATCCCTCCGTAATTATACCAACCTAATGAAGCTCATGGTAAATCCACATGTACTTTGGAATCAAAACCTTGCCTTCAATTGAGATTCCTGAAAAAAATATTTGACTTAAAAGAACTACTTGCCTGGGAAATTATTATATAGTTATTTTACAATTGAACTGGAGCTGATCCTTGATCTACTTTAAGGACACAATTAGGATTTTGCCATATGATTAAAATATGATTTTAAAAGGTCAGCAAAAATGTAGTTTGTAATTTATTTCAATGAAGCACAAGGACAATATATTGACATGTCTAATTTTATGAAACAGTAATTCACACAGATCGGAAATAAAGTTGACATAGAAATTTATGAAAACATCTTTTGCATGATACAAGTTGTACCTCATCTTTTCAGAGGTGACTCAAATGTGATCATCAACAGGATGATTACGTTTGACTATTTCTCAAATGATGTGAAGTTTGTCCTAAGTAACATTGGAAGTAGGAGAGAGTCATTCAAATATTCATCAAAGGGTGCTGCCATGTTTAGGGTTGAGGACATAGAGAGAATTGTGTTATATTGACAGAAAATGAAGTAAGTGGCAACAATAGTAGTATACATGTGTATTTCATTCTTCTAAATTAGAATTAGTGTGAACTCATTATGATCAAAGGAATTTGTGCAGAGTTGAAACATCAGTGTAAACAGAAAACCTCATGGTATAATGGTATACATTGCATCTCGTCTGTGGCATTTCTTGTGCTCAGTCAAAGAGGTTAGTACTTTTCAGGAACTGTTAAGTATTATGTCTAACTGTTGTTGATGAAAAATTGCAGTGCTTGATAACTGATATGCTAGTATGTTGGTTTGGGTTCAAAACTGCATTTGTGGATTGGTGGACTTTGTCCTAGTAAGTTCATTTAGATAGTGTACGCATTTAGAGAAGAGATCTTTACTGGCAAGGTGAGAAGAGGAAGAACATGACTTGCCTTTCATTGATTTTCATCCTCTAAGAAGACATTATCTTTGGTTGCTGCAGGTTTGTCAGTGTGGACATTTTCAATGCTATTTTAGATAACCTCTTTCCTCTTTGACAACACTGGCATGACTTATCAAGATGAGCATGTACTTCTATGTAATCAAATGCCTATTATATTACTTGGTTAATGTTTGAGTGTATGTTATTTTAAACATACTATGTAAAATTCTCTCCTTCATAATAGCAGTGAAGCTTTGCAATATTATTCTCACACATGACTTTCCACAGCTTTATGACATCAGTAATATATGAAAATAAATATTCACATCACTGGTTTTCTGCTGGACAAAGTGTATCTATAGGTGAGTGTGAGCTGTAAGTGGATCAGAGAGTGACATGTTATCTGATTCTTCTCACTCCCAATCGTGAGCTCTAAAGCTGCATCACAGTTTCTGCTAAAAACACGATTTCTTCACACTTATCTTGGAGAAAATGAAGATCTTGAAGATTTGAATGGTGGGATCTTCAATAGAAGGAAAATGACTAATAATGACTAAATATTGACTTACTGTTTCTCTTGTTGTCACTTTGTGTTTATCTGCTTTATAGAAGTTTTGAGGATATTTAAAGTTGATATTAAAGATAGCAGCTAACTGGATAAGGAAATAATATTAAAGTATAAGTTCATACTCCAGTACTTAAATAACAGGAGAGTCAAATAGCTGACTTTTATGTTAATTCAATATGTATGTGTATTTTGATGTATTGATGTATGTATGATGCACGGATTAATTTTCTTTTTTTAGAGAACAAAATTATTTAGGGAGTGGAGAGAAAGAGCGATCAGCAATTAAATGCCTATATTTCTTTTGCCATGGTCTCAACTTCAGTTATTAGGACCCACATTGGATGGTTCAGAACTACCTGTAACTCCACACAAATATAAGTAATTAAAATGAATATTAGGATACCTTTTAAAACAAACAGGACTTGTGACGATTTCATATTTAATGTGTTTGCCTTTTTGTTTTGTGTTCCGCACCAGTTACTGCTTACTTTAGAATCACAGCATCCACCTATGGCATCATCCTGCCAAGTGGATAATAACATTTCTGAGAATATTAAAAGACGTCATACTTTGTATTTCAGGAGCCAAAGCTAAGTATTTAATATTTTATTTCCCAGTTACAGTTCTTGAGTTTGACCTCTGGACCATATTTATGATACACTGTAGACTTCAAAGGTAGATTTCTTCTCAGCCACTTTGAGAGGATTCTGTTCTCTTGGGACTGATGAGCAGGGGAGAGTTAGAAGCAGTTCAGTTCTCAGTAACAGTATCTGCCCTATCATCTGCTGCATCAGTGGGTGTCTTCATGGAAATCACAAGTTAATGCCAAGGAGACTTCGAAAGTGCAGAATGTTCTTTTCCACGGAGTATAACTTATAAGATTTCACTTGAATTCAAATCTCATTTACTGGAGGATGCAGGAGTTACTTTGCAGATCACATTGCTTACTCTGATAAGAAAGCGCCTAGTGAAGAAAATGAAGAGTTACAGCTCTTTCTTGAAGTTTAAGTCTTAACAATGAATTATTAATCAGGATTCAAGCCAAGTTAAAGGATCTATTCATTTAGCCTTTCCCTTCTCTATAGAGTATCTGTGCTCAGGCACAACTATTCTTGAGTGGAGGATTACTATTAAAATGTATAGCTTCATATAAGTGGGAGAGGGTGGGGTGGCAAGCATGGGGAGGAAGGAGCCAACAGGGGTTTGTTCTTGTTGTCTTTGTTTGTTTGTTTGTTTGTTTGTTCCTGGGAGAGGAAACTGGGAAAAGAAAAATCATATGACATGGAAATAAAGAAAATATCTAATAAAAAATAGATAAGTAAGTAAATAAAAAATGTATAGCTTCAATTTTTTTTGCTTAGTCATATATTTCATCCTGCATATGCTTTGTGGCAAAACTTTTGCTTTGGAGAAACAACACACAATTTACACACAAGATAAAATTCACGACAAATGAAACTATGATACCACCAAAGTCTAATATGGTGAACCAATGAATTTTATTGGAGTTACTTACAGGAATTTGGTTACAGGAGCAGAAATTATGCAGAGCGCTGTATCATCAAAGCTGACCCCAGCATGACAGCCCTCAAAGATGGAATGGAAACCTGGAGCACACTGCACGGGCTGAAGACAGCTCTTCAAGTTGGAGACTGTCTTTTCAGGTGCCTCAGTTGTTTTAAGTATCTTGCAGGCAGCTCTGCTGGTTTCGGCTTCTTCCAAGCATCTGATCTGGTTTCAGAGTCTTCTTTGTAGCTCTTATTGCTTACTCTGACAGGGAGGCACCTGATGAATCTTTTCAGTTTCTGGGACTTCCTGAAGCTGTTTTGAGCTGTTTATCTTTGTGGATCAAGAGCTTCCCTGCTGTGTATAACATTTCAGTCTCCAGGAGACTGTTACATAACAACATATCAGCTATGTCCTTTATTAAATAAAGATCTGAGTCTCTATTTATCAGAACATTTTAATCAGTGCATTTCTTATTCTAATCCTGAAATTTCCAATGTCTATTTATGAATGCTTTTAAAAAATAAAATAGTACATATTAATTGCTTGTGTTTGTTTGTAAATTCAAAAATAACCTGTGAGAGAAAGTAGCTTGAGATATTTAATCGGAAGCCTATGGTTATGCTAGCACTTCTGCCTATATATGGTCTCATCTCAAATTTAGACCCTTAGCCTTCACCCATAGCCTTTATCTATTAATTAAAGTCTAAATTTTTAAGGCTCTTGATTTTAATCTCTTTGCAGGAAGTTCCTTGTGTGTCATACTGGTGGTTAATATTACCCTCACTTGACATTTTGAATGTCTTATGCTATGAAACTAGGAAATATTTGGAAAAGAAAAAATATATAATAAATTCATTATTGAACTTAGAGACCTATGTTCCCAGGTCACTTCCCATAGTTTATGTCTGCCATACTCTGTTTTAATACATGAAATGTTTCTCTGACCACCTACATACACCTTACTTTCTCAAAGTATTACATAAAATATAGCTTTTCTTTATAGCTACATATTTCATATTGCCTATCATTCTAAGAGTTGCTCAAATTTCTTCCGAGGGAGAGGCAAACAGAACATCTACCCCTTCTCTTAAGGTCTACAGTTTCATCAGCATTCACTCTTGTCTTCCTTTATTACATCTGGATGTATGATCCTTTCCCTAGAAGCATGCCCTTGAAAAGCCTTTACCTAGCAGAGATGAGGTCTTCCTAGTGGCCACATAAATGAAGCATCCTTCTTTTAGTCTTCCCTGGCCTATATACACTAGGTCCTCTATGAGGCCACTTGTAAGGAAGGTGGGCTATGTTCTGTAGTGTGGAGTAGCTCTCACATGAGGGTCTTGTGACCTTCTGTGACCTTCCATGGTGTGTGTGTGTGTGTGTGTGTGTGTGTGTGTACATACAGACTCTGAATGAGAATTACTAGAAGGAAGCTATGTCTTTACAAAGACTAGTTTATTGATTTAAACTCTGTTGATGTGGAGAAGTTTGAGTGTTGCCTGTCTAGAGGCTAATCTCCTACGGGCTAACTTTAACCCCTTCAATTACTATTCTTTGTCCTCCTCTGTCTGAAACTAATTTCCAGTGACTAATAGATAAAAGGCTTTTAAATACATTATCTTAGAAAAACACTAGTTCCCAATGACTCCAAAGAGTGTTATCAGATGGCATTTGAGGCCTGTACAGACAATTCATTATCCTGCTATAACCAACTTTCTGATGTTTCTACCATTTTTTTTAAACTGGCCTTGATTTATGACTGATTCATGTTCTGTAAAATCATGAAACTGCTTCCCCATGGGGATGTAGAATTTGAGGTAAATTAAATCTCTGTTCCTGGGCTGTGGCTACTCTTAATTGTGGCTTCAAAATCAACTCTCTTATTTCCTTCAAAGTCAAAGCTGTGATTTTTTGCATCATCAAGTCAACAAACTGAGCAGCAATAATCCTATATTGCAAGGGAATGTAGCTGAACCAGAGAGAGAAGGAGAGAGAGAGAGAGAGAGAGAGAGGGAGAGGGAGAGACACAGGGACAGGAAGAGGAGGATAGGGGTCACCCTTTCTGCAATCAAACTCATGACCATCCTATCTCTGCCTCCTCATCGTTAGAATTGCAACCACTCTGGAAGTTTTTCTATCTGCCTTATGTATGCATGCATTTATTTATTGGTATTCAATATTTCATAGAATTTTGTTTTCATTATTTTTTCCTCTTTTTGGAACCATAGTTCCTAACTCTCTTCTTTCACCTCCTTGATATATGTAGGGGTAGAAGCTGAGGAGGATTGCAGCTCTTATTAGTGGGCTCAGCACATAGACTCAAGTGTGTTTTGAAGAACTGAGCATGGTTTTGTTTGAACTTAACAGACTAGATATTCCAGTCATAAGAGATACAGGACAAGTCTGACTCAATACCTGTGGCTTCCCCAAGTATTTCTCACTCTGACCTCTATCTTCAGCCCAGAGACCAGAATTCTATTCTTTTCCACCAGACTCTGATCCCTATAGAACTCAGCCTTACTGTATTGGGATCCTCACTTGGGTGGAATTCTCTCTCTTTTTTTTTTTTTTTTTGGTTTTGGTTTTTTAGACAGGGTTTCTCTGTGTAGCCCTGGCTGTCCTGGAACTCACTCTGTAGATCAGGCTGGTCTCGAACTCAGAAATCCTCCTACCTCTGCCTCCCAAGTGCTGGGATTAAAGGTGTGAGCCACCACCTATAACCCAGCTCTCTATTTCTTAGCTCTATCTTGGGCCCTTATAGGAGCACTGTCTCTGCAATGTTTCCTGTTTGCTTGTTTGTTTGTTTGTTTTGTTCATTTGTTTTGTTATCCTTTCTCCTTTTCTCATTGAGTCAATCCCTTCCCTCTACTCAGAGGTTTTATAAACGTCTCGCTGTCTATCTGCAAACAGCTCAGCCTCAGTACAGCTCAGTAGCCAGAACTGGCACACTTCATTTCTCAGTTCCTCTGTGGTACAACTGCTGACATGGCGCAAACAAATGATCCCCAAATCTATCATACCTAAATTTTCTCAGTTTTGCAATCCCCCATGTTTCTACTTTCTAAAAGAAAAATTATTGGCCCAGGACACCCTGAACAAGTTCTCAGCACAAAGAAGATTTATTTGCCTCAGAAGGACAGAGGGCAGGGATAAGAGACAAAAGCATGAGATAGAGGAAGAAAGAGAAGGGGAAGAGAGGGAGGGACAGGGGAGGTGGATATTCCTCATAGACAAACATCCCACACGTGGATAGAGAAGAGGCAGAGGTGGCTCATATCCATGTGACAGTTTATAAAAGTTAAATGGAAAACCTCATGATAGAATGAGGAGTTTAATTATAATTGGGCATGTTAATTGGATGAGCTAAAGGGGGCTTTTGATTGCTGGACTTCTCTTTTCAGCCTCAGGAGGAGGACTTGGCCAAATAAGGAAATAGAGCTAGCTTTAGGAATGTCATCATTTTTTTTTTTTTTTACAAGGCAGAGGGAATGGGGGAGAAGGACATGCCTGCCACTGCCGTTTACCATGCTCATAGAAGCTGGAGTCCCTTCGCTTTTTGGCCTTCAAAATCTCTTATCTCTATGATTTCTCTGTACTCTTCTATCAATAAATCTCTTAACCGTATTGTGTAAGTAAAGGATATGTAAAATCTGTAACAGTTAGCTTGGAACTTATAACAATAAAATTCTGTACATAGGTAATTTTAATTTTCTACAACTTACTATAGAATGTGGATTTCAGTACAGATTACAACCAGTAATAATACTAATATATCTAAAACGTTATCTCCTTGTAGACTTAAAAAATAAAAATAAAAGATTTGTGTGCTTCAGAGAGTGTTGGATTGTATTCAGGTGTCACAATGTGCTGAAGATAAGTATTCCTGTTAGCCAACAGCCTAAACTGCCCCCACCACTGCCTGTCTGTAAGAGAAAGCTCCCTCTTTCCCTGGTCTTGGGGATTCTTCCCTTTACCAACTACCTTTCCCCAACCACCAGAACCATATATGCCTGGGAGTTTCAAGTGTACATTTAATATAAAGTTTTTCCCTAAGCTTCTTTATCTTCTGTCTCTAGTCTGTATTTGTCCCATTGGATTGCCAGTCAGCTGAAGAGTTGAAAACCGAAACCAAGGCAAGGCACCAATCCCTGGTGTTTCTTCAGAAGCTGCATCCCATATTGCTCCAAAGCTGCTTGAATGTCACTAGCCCCAGCTGGTCCTATAGAACCTGGGCAGCATCAAAACAGGTGTCTTCCAGTCTCTACTCCCTTTTCTCCTCTCACTTTTAATCAACATTTCAGTCTTCTTGCTCCCACACGAGTCCCCAGTTTCAGGAGGAAGTAGTTACTGAAGGGGTTATCTCCACCCCCAAGTACCCCTGACAGTTTATCATAAAAATGGCTGGACTATCAGATCCAGAACAAGTCTCACTGAGTCTCTTTGACTGCTCCCAGAAACTCTCACTGGAACCTTTACCTAAACCTCTTCAGACCAGGGTGTGGGCTTCCTTTCCTCCAGCCTCTGTTCCCTATAGAACTCAACCATTTTGACTACATGCTCTCTTGGTTCCCATGCATTCTCTTGGTCCTCTTGGCCCCATCTCAACTTTCTGTTCTCTTCTTCATTTGCTCTTCCCCCATCCCTGTGCCTTAGTAAGAGTTTCTGTTGCTTCAATGAAACAAAATATCATGGAAAAAAGAGCAAGTTGGGGAGGAAAGGGTTTATTCAACTTATACTTCCACATTGCTGTTCATCATTGAAGGAAATCAGTGCAGGAAGAAGGAAATCAGTGCAGGAACTTAAACAAGGCAAAATTCTGAATACAGGAGCTGATTAATAGGCCATGGTTCTACTTACTGGCTTGCTTCCCTTGACTTGCTCAGCCTGCTTTCTTATAGAACTCAAGAATATTAGTCTAGAGATGGTACCATTTACAATGAACTGACCCTCTCCCAGTGGTCACTGTCTTTGTTAGGGTTTTACTGCTGTGAACAGACACCATGATCAAGGTAACTTTTATAAGGACAACATTTAATTGGGGCTGGCTTATAGGTTCAGAGGTTTAGTCCATTATCATCAAAGTGGGAGATGGCAGCATCCAGGCAGGTGTTGTTCAGACAGAAAAAGAGAGTTCTTCATCTTCGTTATAAGTGGTGCCATCCCTGGGCTTGTAGTCCTGGGTTCTATAAGAAAGTGAGCTGATCCAGCTAGGGGAAGCAAACCAGTAAGTAAATCCCTCCATGTCCTCTTCATCAACTCCTGTTTCCTAACCTACTTGAGTTCCTGTCCTGACTTTCTTTGGTGATGAACAGTAATGTAGAATTGTAAGCTGAGTAAGCCCTTTCTGCCACAACTTACTTCTTGGTCATGATGTTTTATGCAGGAATAGAAACTCTGAGTAAGACAAATTGCTACCAGCATAGTGGAGTATTCCTGTGACAACCTTACCATGTTTTGGGGAGGAATGTGGAAGACTTTGGAACTTTGAGCTATAAGAATCATTGGGTGTTAAGAGCTCTGCGGGATGTTCTGTAGGAGCTTGGAAAGCAGTGTTGAGAACAGTGCAGAAGATGGAAGTTTGTGACATTTCAGAGGGATGCTTAGAGCTTCTTATCAGGGCCTTTGCTGTTTTGATTGTAAAGATTCTGTTGTTTTGGTTAGCTGGGGCTGAAAGTTCAGCTGTGATTAACAAGATAACAGAGCAACTAAAAATGAAACCTTTGTGTTACTTGGATAATTGATGCTCTTTAGTTGGTGCTCAGAAATTGGCAGTGATTAAGAAGAGATCAGTATCACTGAGGTGAAATCTTCTGGGAAGTGTTTACTGAGAGCACAAAGAAGCTATGTTCCAAGGATAGCCAAGGTTGTACCTCATGCTACAACTGGACTTGGTAATGTCTAAGAATCACCCACCTGGTACTGGTTTTAAAGGCCTGAAGAGGTCATGAAGAACAACTGAAGATTGGCATTGTGAGAGGCCATGGAAGGCCACTGGTGAATGTGCAGCCTCAGTTCCAGTTGATGGCCCAGGACTGAAGGGGTCATGCAAAGGATGTGAGACTTGGTACCATGAAGAGAACCTATGAGAGGCTGTTATTAAAGCCGATTTGCAGCAGAAGACTCAAGTGTATTGGAGATGCCAGTACCATCGGATGACCACCAAGAAGAGCAGCATCAGTGGAGTGGATCAGTCTGAGCTTAGAGTGCTACAGAGGGTAGAGCTGTAGAAGTGATGGCAGCCCTTTGAAGGAACCCAGAAGACTGTGAGTGGATCCCGATGTTGGAAGGTTAGAGGTTGGTTTTGCTTTTGATTTTTACTGGGCCATGAAATTTTTCCCTCTTGAAGAAAGAAAGCATTTTAGTGGAGCCCACTCATTCAGAGACTAAATTGTAAAAAGATATTGAATTTTAAAAGAGATTAGATATTTTAAAGGGATGGAAATTTTAAGAATTTGTAAAAATTGTGGGACTTTTAAGGTTATTTAGATTTGGGGGATAAATAACAACATAGTGGTTGAAGCTTAATAGTGATGTGTATATGTGTCACGTTGACAAGGGGTCAATACTGGCTGGTTTTGTGTGTCAACTTGATACAAGCTAGAGTTATCACAGAAAAAGTAGCCTCCTTTGAGGAAATGCCTCCATGAGATCCAGCTAGCTGTAAGCTATTTTCTCAATTAGTCATCAAGGGGAGAAGGAATAGATCATTGTGGGTGGTGCCATCCCTGGGCTGATAGTCCTGGGTTCTATAAGAAAGCAAGCTGGGCAAGCCAGGGGAACCAAGCCAATAAGTAGCATCCCTCCATGGCCTCTGCATCAGCTCTTGTTTCCTGACCTGCTTGAGTTCCAGTCCTGATTTTCTTTTGTGAACAGCTATGAGTTACTATAAGCTGAATAAGCCCTTTCCTCCCCAACTTGCTTCTTGGTCATGATGCTTCATGCAAGAATAGAAACCCTGACTAAAACAACATTTTTGACACAGAGGTCTTTGAATAGGGAGTTGTTCAGTTTCCACAAGTTTAGAAGGTCTATTTGTTGTTATTGTTGAAGTCCTGCTATGTTCCATGTTATCTGTTAATATTCAGGGGTTATTTCATTCTTCTTATATATGACCGAGTACATGCTCAATTGTGATCAAAGTTCCATGAGTTGCTTGTAAGAAAGTATTTTTTTTAATGTGTATTTGGGTGAAATACTCTGTATATATGTGTTAGGACCATTTGATTCATAACTTCTGTTACTTTCATTATTTCTGTCTATTTTCTGTTTAGAAGACCTATCCATTTGGTGAGAGTGGGGTGCTGAAGTCTCCCACAATTTATGTGTGGAGATCAATGTCTGATTTATTCTTATGTAAGGTTTCATTTACAAATGTAGTTGCCCTTGCATTTGAGGCATTCATTGTGATGCCAACGTGGTAATATTTTCCTTTGATGAGTATGAAGTGTCCTTTCCCATGTCTTTTGTTTACTTTTTGTGGAAAGTCTTTTTTTTTTTTTTAGATATTAAATTGTCTACTTCAGCTTGTTTCTTAGGTATGTTTGTTTGGAAAGTCTATCTTTGTTTCTGAGGTGAGTTTCATGTATGCAGCAGAATGATGAATGCTGTTTCCACATCCACTCTCTTAGCCTTTGTCTTTTTATTAGTGAATTGGGTCTGTTAATTTTGAGAGATATTAAAGACCAATGACTGTTAGTTTCTGTTATTTTGATGTTGGTGGTGTTAGTGTGCATGTGTATTCCTCTTCTTTTGGATGTGCTGTACATTAATAATTTCTTGTGCACTCTTAGGTATAGCTACTCTACTTGTGTTGAGGTTTTCCTTCTAGTATCCACTGTAAGTTTGGATTACTGGGAAAATAGTGTTTAAATTTGATTTTGTCATAGATTATCTTTGTTTCTCCATCTATGGTGATTGAAACTTTTGCTGGATTTAGTAGTAGTCTGGGCTGACTTCTGTTGTCTCTAAGCTATGTAAGATATCTTTGCAGTCCCTCCTGGCTTTTAGAGTCTCTGTCGAGATATAATGTGTAACTCTGATAGGTCTTCCCTTATATGTTACTTGGCCATTTACCTTGGTGACTTTAATATTCTTTTTGTATTCTGTACATTTAATGTTTTCATTATTAAGTGGTGGGAGGATTTTAATTTCTGGTCCAATCTGTTTGGTGCTTTGAACTCTCTTTAGCATTTATTTCCAGCTATTTCTTCAGGTTAGGGGACTATTCTGTAATTTTGTGGAGGTTATTTTCTTAGCCTTGAATGTGGGAAACTTCTTCTATTTCTATTATTAATCTTAGGTTTGGATTTTTCATAGCGGCCTGAATTTCCTGGATGTTTTGTGTTAGAAACTTAAGTTTGTCATTTTTGTTGACCAGTGTATTGTTTCATCTATCATATTTTCTATGTGTGAGATTCTCTCTTACTCTTCTTGTAATCAGTTGCTGATGCTGTGTCTGCAGTTCCTGTTCTCTGTCCTAGGTTTTTCCATCTTCAGGGTTGCCTCTGTTTTTTTTTTGTTTGTTTTGGTTCTTTTTTGTTTCTTTGCTTGTTTTTTATTGCTTCTATTTACATTTTTAGGTCTAGAGAAGTTTTATTCATTTCCTTCACCTGTTTAATTATATTTTTCTGTGTTTCTAGCTGTTTGATTGTATTTTCCTGTATCTATTTAAGGGATTTATTTATTCTTTAAAGACCTCTCTCATTTTTAGAAAATTAGATTTAAGATCATTGTTTTGCTTTTTGAGTGTGTTAGGATATCTGGGGCTTTCTGTCATAGGAGAGTGATGTTCTGATGGTGCCATATTATCTTGGCTTATGCTGAGTCTGTTCTTGTGCTGGGTTTTAGCCATCTGGTTGTCTCTGGTATTGGCTAGCCTGGTAGTCCCTACTGTTATCAGGAATCTAGGACTATAGAAAGAGCTGGTGTGTGTATCTCACCTTATTCTCCAGGGAGGGACCAGGCCTCCAGGGAGGCAGGTTCAGCTGTGGCCTGTGGAGTTGAGTACAGATCCAGAATTCTGTGAAGTTCAAATAATTCCTTTTTGTTACTATGCTATGTGTTAGCATTCTTTGCTTCGGTTATTATTCTTTTGAAGAACAAAAACATAAAATGATAAAAGGATTGTAAACACAACCATTAAGTGACTGCCATTTAAAATCTCAAACTCATAATTTAGAGATATATGAAATATTTTTTATTTTACCTTAGCTTATATTAAATTAAAGTATATATATATATATATATATATATATATATATATATATACACATATATAATCTTTCAAACATTATAATTTTATATATGAATATTCCCATATTGGTACCCTTTTTTATAGCACACAGTGCATGAGTGACTTCATTTCTTTGTAATATCCTTTGATGAATGCATGCTAATAGATAACAAAGCAATGTTTGACTAAGAGGGAAATCAAGTTGACAATAAAAGTATGGATAGTTTTTTCTTTATAGAAAGCTTTATGAAAAAATATATTCATAAAGTATCAAGATATTTCAAATTGTGAACTCACATAAGCAACCTTTAAATATTCTGCATGAGCAGTGGGTAGCAAGACTCATTCAGTTTCTAATTTTATTGTTCAAACATGACACATACTGTCATTAAAAATAAAATGTATTTTGTTAAACTCTTTGCATAAATGTGAAAACTTACAATCCTTAACCAAAATTAAATGGAGGTTTGATCAAAATTCTCAGTGTTCTTGATCATTAAATCCCACATAATAATTATTTAATGATTTCTATCAACCATAGGAATTTTTGTCATTATTTATTTTATTGTCATGTTTTAGGTGAGAATCTTCACTTTGAAAGAGCAGTAGTGTATATGAGAAAGCTATGCTATATCTGTTATTGGTTTATATACCTTAGAGGTCTTTCCTCTTATGTTGTGTTGTCTAACATGTAATTTCTGTATTTTCTTATAATTGAGCTGGTATTGTTGATAGAATCGTCCCTGAATTGCAGTATATTGCAATGGAGTTTTTAAAAATGAGTGTTATTAGTCTATTCACTATCTAATTATTATTGTGATACCCTGAATTCACAACATTTTCGGCATATCCCTTCCACTCCCATACATATGCTGTTTGAGAGACATAAAGTATATTTTCATGAAAACTGTTAGAGACAAACAGATAAACAACTTAATTGAGTCTTATCCAAAAGAACTAGACTGATTAAGTACAGGAAATATTTTAGAATTACATGTAGTAGGAATGGAAGCCCTTTTGGGTAAGGTGCTGAAACAGTTCATATAAGAATAACATGAGGGCTGGGGAAATGGCTTTGTGGTTAAGAACACTGGCTGCTTTGCCAGAGGATCCAGGTTCAATTTTCAGAACCCACATGGTAGCTCACAATTGTGGGAAAGTCCAGTTCCAGGGAATCTGACAGTTTCACACAGGCATATATGCAGGCAGAATACCAATGCATATAAAATAAAAAGTAATAAAATTTTAAGTGGTGCTGGAGAAGGAGCTGAGAGTTATACATCTTTATTTCTAGGGAGCTAGGAGGATACTGTGTCTCAATGACCATACTTGATCATATATATAAGACCTCAGAACCCACATTCACAGTAATCAACTTCCTCCTACAAGGCCACACCTACTCCATCAAGGCAATACCTCCTAAGAGTGCTACTCTCCATGATTCAAGCATTCAAACACATGGGTCTATAGGAGCCAATCTATTCAAACCTATTCAAACAATCCTATTATTAGTATAATAATAAAATATAAAATGACTCCTAATGACATTCTGCTGTACTCATAGATCAATATCTTGTTCATCTACCATCAGAGAAGCTCTCTGCCTCAGTACATGAGAATAATAGAGACTCAAACCTGGATAATGTTCAGAGAGTGAGAGATCTTTGAACACTCAGTCCTAAATGGGATGTCTCCATAAAATCCCTTCCATCAGGACTCAGGTAACCCCATGGATGAGGAGATAGAACAAGACCTTCTAAACACAACCTGACCAATGAACATATGAACTCACAGAGACTGTGGGAGTATGAAAAGCACCTGTATGGGTATGGGCCATTATAGAATCCCTGTGTTGAGAGAATTAGACACAACACATGTCCTTAAACCAGAAGGCATCTCTCATTGATAACCACTTGTAGATGAAAAATGGTTAGCAGTAGATGACCAACACAGTATGACCTCAATGACATTTTAAATTTTGTTTTTATCATAATGCTTTATTAGGGCTTTCTTTTTTTCCCTTACAAGTACTTTGAATACATATTATGGCTTCCACTTTTGAATTTTTATGGGATTCCTGTGTGTGCAAATATATTTTTCTTTGTCAATATGTTTCTTTTGTCTTTTCTTCTTTCTTTTTTTATTTGTCCTAGTGTTTTTTTATTTATCTTATTAATCTATAGATACTTGGTTGCTAACAAAGGCATGGGAGGAGTAGACACACACAGAAACACACATAAATATGTACACATACACAGAAAGAGAGAGGGGGAATGATTTCCTATGGGAGGGGAGGTGAAGATCTTGAATATATTGAAGAATATATTTTCAATAAAAGAAAAAATAGAAAAGATAATATGAATAAAGTCAAAAGGTTCTCCTTTTAAAATTTATTTATGTCCATTACATCCCAATATCAATCACCTCTCCTGCCAACCCCCCTCATGCTCCTCCCTCATTACCCTCTACCTGTATCTTCTGCAAATGGAAACCCTTTCTCCCTGCTTATCACACACACATACACACACACACACACACACACACACACACACACACACACACACACACACGGTCCTGTCACATCTGTCAGTGCAGGACAGTACACATCTTCTCTCCCTAAAAGCAGACAATACAGCCCTGTTAGGGGAATGAGATTCACAGGAAGTCAACAAATCCAGGGACAGCCCCTACTCCAGTTGTTTGGGACCCTCATGAAGACCAAGCTACACAAATGCCAGGGAGGCTTAGATAAAGTAGATGCTTGATCATTGGCTAGTGGTTCAGTCTCTGGGATACAAGTTATTTGACTCTATTGGTTTTACTGTTGAGTCCTTATTCCTCTTCATATCTCTCAGTTCTTCACCAATCTCTTCTACAAGACTCTCTGAGTTCCATCTAATGTTTGTCTATGGGTCTCTGCATCTGTTTCTATTAGCTTCCAGGTTGAAACTCTTAAAGTACAACTATTCTAGGCTCCTGTTTGAAAGCATAACAGAGTATCACTGTTAAAACCAGGGATTAGTTCATGCCCATGATATGGGTCTCAATTTGTGACAGTCATTGGTTGGCCATTCTATCCTTCAGTGATCTATCTTTGTCTCTGCATATCTTGTAAACAGGACACATTTTAGGGATTGAAGGTTTTTTGGGTGGGTTGCTATCCTTATCCTTCCACTGGGAATCCTGCCTGTCTCCTGGAAGTAGTCACTTTAGGATTCATATTCCCCCTGCTAGGAGTTTGAGCTAGAGTCACCCTCAGAGACACTTTGGGACATTCCCACTTCTCATGTTTCTGGCTTATTCTAGAGATACTTCTGCCCTGTCCACTGCCAATTTCCATTCTCTCACCTGTTCTCCCTAGACTTGACTTCTCCACCTGGTTCATCTTCCCATCCCTTCTCCCACCAAGCTCCTGACCTCCATCCACCATATATATGTGTGTGTATATATATATATAATTTCCTCTCCTAAGAAAAATTCAACCTGCCTCCCTTGGGCTCTCCTTGTTATTTTGGTTATTTAGGTCTCTGGATTGCTGCACCACTATCCTGTACTTTATGGCTAATATATACTTATAAATGAGTATGTACAATGCATGTCCTTTTGGGTCTGGGTTACCTCACTCAAGATGGTATTTTCTAGTTCTATCCATTTGAGGAAATGCAAAGTTCAGGATGCCCTTCTCTTTAAGAGCTGAGTATAAACAACCCCCCTTTTATCTATTCTTCAGTTGAGGGGCATCTATATATTTTCCAGTTTCTAGCCATTATGGATAAATCTGCTATGAACATAGTTAATTATGTGTCCTTGTGGGATGGTGGAATATCTTTGGGGTATATGCCCAGGAGTAGTATAGATGAGTCTTGAGGTAGAACTTTTTGTCTGAGAAATTGACAAAATAATTTCCAGAGTGGTTGTACAAGTCTGTACTCCCACCAGCAATATAGGAGCATGTACTGTCCCTAGAGTTTTTGATCTTTAGCTTTTTCGATGAGTGTAAAGTGGAATCTCAGAGTCATTTTGATTTGCATTTCTGTGACAAGTAACAACACTGAGCATTTCTTTAAGTGTTTCTCTACCACTAGAGATCCCTTTGTTGAGAATTCTATGGTTAGCTCTCTACCTTGCTTTTAACTGGGTTGTTAGGGTCTACCTTTTTGAGTTCTTTATATATTTTGGATGGATTCAAGGTTATAAAAAGATTCTCTTTTAGCAATAGGGAACTAGCAATAGAGACAAGAGCTCAAAGGCTACATGTATTAAGATTCACAAATATTTTCCAGTTAAGCTACAAAGTTTTAAAACAGTTAAAGTCCATTTTTCATCAAGGTAATTAAATTTTCAGGTAATGCTTTCAGAGCATTGTGACCCAATCAAAGCAAAGAAAATGATGTAAGATCTAATGATTACTTAGTGAGTTTACAAAGTAATGCACCTATCTTTGGGTCAAGAGTTGACTATACTTAGGGCAAAGGAAAAGAAAAATCTAAATGTTGCTGTTAATCAAAGCAGTAACATGGTTTATCTTTGTAATTATAACTCTGTGATAAGCATTTTAACATGTCAGTGTTACTGGTCACCACAAAGATAAAGGCATACCTAGAAAAAATGAACTAGAGTGACTTTTATCCTATTATTTGAAGTATGTAAAAATAATATTTCATGTTTTTGATAAATGATAAGTATAGTAGAAAATAATAAATCCATTATTGAGTTTGACATTTTCTAAATATGCTCTTATTTTGTCTAAAAATCTATATTGTGTTTTATCTGGCTGATATAATTTTAATATGAGTGAGAGCTAAGTCTATTTTATTCAACATAGAAGAATATTAGTAATATCTTTGACTTTTTATTGTAAGTGGAGATACTAATTAGCTTAGTACATAGGTGAAAAGTGCAACTGTCCTGATAGATTCCATGTTATAAATTAAGGTTGCATATTGCTAAAATAAATTCATGGCCAAGGTGTCATAGGGAAATCATAGAGCAGCAGGGACAGGATCTTCTCAGCCTCCAAGTGACAGCAGTGGATCTGCAATCCTCCCTGCCCCTTCCTTGAGAGTGGAGAGCCTGCCTCCAGGGAGTGCTTTAACCCAGGGACTCAGTGACTTTCTAAGGAGGGACCAGCCAGGAGGCACAGGCCTCACAAGTCACAGAGTAGTCACAGGGCAGCGGGGACAGGATCCTTTCTCCCTCTGAGGGAAGGTAGTGGATCAGTAAGTAACCCTCTCTGCCCTTTCCCTGCAAGTGAAGAGCCTCCCTCCAGGGAGTGCTTTAACCCAGGGACTCACCCATCTGTGCCCCAGAATTTACCAGAGGAGAGCTGATCTCCCAGAAGTACTGACACAGGCTTACAGACCCACAGGAGGAACAAGCTCTAGTCAGAGGCAGTAAGAACATCTAACACCAGAGATAAACAGATAGCAAAAGACAAATTCAAGAATCTTACCAACAGAAACCAAGACTACTTGGCTTCATCCGAACCTAGTACTCCCACCAAAGAAAGTCATGGATATCCCAAAACACCAGAAAAGCAAGATTTAGATCTAAAATCATATCTCACGATGGTGCTAGAGGAATTTGGAAAGGACATGAATAACTCCCTTAAAGAAATACAGGAGAACACAGGTAAAGAAGTACAAGCCCTTAAAGAGGAAACAAACAAACAAACAAACAAAAAACCCATAAAGAAGTATAGGAGATCATGAGTAAAGAAGTAGAAGCCCTTAAAGAGGAAACACAAAAATCCCTTAAAAACTACAGGAAAACACAAACAAACAGGTGAAGGAATTGAGCAAAACCATCCAAGACCTAAAAATAGAAGTAGAAACAATTAAGAAATCACAAAGAAAGACAACTCAGGAGTTAGAAAACTTAGAAAAGAAGTCAGGAAACATAGATGCAAACATCACCAACAGAATAAAGAGATAGAGAATCTCAGGGGCAGAAGATACCATAAAAAACATTGACACAACAGTCAAAGAAAATGCAAAATGCAAAAAGATCCTAACCCAAAACATCCAGGAAATCCAGGACACAATTAGAAGACCAAACCTAAGGATAATAGATATAGAAGAGAGTGAAGACTCCCAATGTAATGGGCCAGTAAATATCTTTAACAATATTTATAGAAGAAAACTTCCCTAACCTAAAGAAAAAGATGCCCATGAACATACAAGAAGCCTATAGAACTCCAAATAGACTGGACCAGAAAAGAAATTTCTCCTGCCACATAATAGTCAAAATAAGAAATACACAAAACAAAGAGAGAATACTAAAAGCAGTAAGGGAAAAAGGTCAAGTAACATATAAAGGCAGGCCTATCAAAATTACACCAGACTGCTCACCAGAGACTACAGAAGCTAGAAGATCCTGGGCAGATGTCATACAGACCCTAAGAGAACACAAATGCCAGCCCAGACTACTATACTCAGCAAAACTCTCAATCACGATACATGGAAAAACCGAAGTATTCCATGACAAAACCAAATTCATACAATATATTTCCACAAATCTAGGCCTTCAAAGGGTAATAAATAGAAAACTCCAACACAAGGAAAGGAACTACCTCCCTGAAAAAGCAAAAATGTAATCTTCCAACAAAACTAAAAGAAGATGGCCATATGAATGGAATTACAGCTCTAACAACAACAAAAAAAACCAGAAAGCAACAATTACTTTTCCTTAATATCTATTAGTATCAGTGGACTCAATTCCTCAATAAAAACACATAGACTATCAGATTGGGTACGTAAACAGGACCCAACATTTTGTTGTATACAGGAAACTCACCTCAGTGACAAAGACAGACACTACCTCAGAATAAACGGCTAGAAAACAATTCTCCAAGCCAATGGTCCCAAGAAAAAAGCTGGAGTAGACATTCTAATATTGAAAAAAATCGACTTTCACCCTAAATTGATCAAAAAAGATAAGGAGGGACACATCATATCCATCAAAGGAATGATCTACCAAGATGAATTCTCAATTCTGAACCTCTATGCTCTAAATCAAAGGGCATCTACATTCATAAAAGAAACTTTACTAAAGCTCAAACCACACACAATAGTAGTAGATTTCAACACCCCACTCTCTGCAATGGACAGATCATGGAAACAGAAAGTAAACCAGTTCACAGTGAGACTAATAGAAGTTATGAAACTGATGGATTTAACAGATATCTATAGAACGTTTTATCCTACCATAAAAGGATATACCTTCTACTCAACACCTCACGGTACATTCTCCAAAATTGACCATATAATTGGTCACAAATAAGGCCTCAACAGATACAAGATGCTCACATAGATGTGGAAGCTTAACAACACTTTACTCAATGATAACTTGGTCAAGGAAGAAATAAAGAAAGAAATTAAAGACTCTCTAGAGTTGAATGAAAATGAAGCCACGACATACCCAAACTTATGGGACACAATGAAAGCAGTCCTAAGAGGAAAACTCATAGCTTTAAGTGCCTACAAAAAGAAACTGGAGAGAGCATATACCAGCAATTTGACAGCACATCTTCAAAAAGCTCTAGAACAAAAAGAATCAAATACACCAAGAGGAGTTGAAGGCAGGAAATAATTAAACTCAGGCCTGAAATCAACCAAATAGAAACTAAAAGAACTATACAAAGAATCAACCAAACTAGGAGGTAGTTCATTGAGAAAATCAACAAAATAGATAAAACTTTAGCCAAAACTAACTAGAGGGCACAGAGACAGTATCCTAATTAACATGATTAGAAATGAAAAGGGAGAAATCACAACAGACACTGAGGAAATCTAAAATATCATGAGATCCTACTACAAAAGCCTATATTCAACAAAACTGGAAAACCTGGATGAAATGGACAATTTTCTAGACAGATACCATTTACCAAAGTTAAATCAAGATCAGGACAATGAGCTAAACAGTCCCATATCTGCTAGTGAAATAGAAACAGTCATTAATTGTCTCCCAACCAAAAAAAGCCCAGGACCAGATGGGTTTAGTGCAGAGTTTTATCAAACCTTCAAAGAAGATCTGATACATATACTCCTCAAACTATTCCACAAAATAGAAACTGAAAGCACTCTACCCAATTTGTTCTATGAAGCCACAATTACTCTTATATCTAAACCACACAGAGACCTAACGAAGAAAGAAAGCTTCAGACCAATTTCCCTTATGAATATTGATGCAAAAATACTCAATATAATTCTTGCAAACTGAATCAAAGAACACATCAAAACGATCATCCACCATGATCAAGTAGGCTTCATCCCAGGGATGCAAAGATGGTTCAATATATGGAAATCCATCAACGTAATTCACTATATAAACAAACTCAAAGGAAAAAAATACGATTATCTCATTAGATGCTGAGAAAGCATTTGACAAAATCGAACATCCCTTCATGATAAAAGTCTTGTAACAATCAGGAATTCAAGGCCCATACTTAAATAAACTAAAAGCAATATACAGCAAACCTGTAGCCAACATCAAACTAAATGGAGAGAAACCTGAAACAATCCCACTAAAATCAGGGACTAGACAA
>NW_022196897.1:41861320-41880855 GCF_008632895.1 Mastomys coucha
AGTACCTGAATAATACAGATGTAGAGGCTCACAGCCATCCATTGAACTGAGTACAGGGTCCCCAGTGATGGAGTCAGAGAAAGGACCAATGGAGCTGAGGGGTTTGCAGCACCTTAGGACAAACAACAATATGAACTAAGTAGTACCCTCAGAGCTCCCAGGGTCTCAACCACCAACCAAAGACTGCACATGGAGGGGTCTGATTGTTCTGGCAGTATGTGTATAGTAGAGGATTGCAATTTGATCATCAATAGGAGGAAAAGAGATAGGCCCTGTGATAGTTCTGTGCCCCAGTGTAGGGGAATGCCAGGGCCAATAAGTGGAAGAGGGTGGGGTGGCAGGCATGGGGAGGGCGGAGGCAACAGGGGTTTGTTTTTGTTGTTTTTGTTTGTTTCTTTTTTTTGGAGGGGAAACTGGGAATGGAGAGATTTACATGTAAATAAAGAAAATATCTAATAAAAAAAAGAAAGAAAAAAAACTCAGGTGACAGCAGATGCTGGAGAGGTTGTCGAGAAAGAGGAACAATCCTTCATTGCTGGAGGGACTGCAAGCTGGTGCAACCACTCTGGAAATTAGTTTGGCAGTTCCTCCAGAAATTAGACATAGTTCTACTTGAGGACCCAGCTATACCACTCCTGGGCATATACCCAGAATATGTTCCAACATGTAATAAGGACACATGCTCCACCATGTTCATAGCAGCCTTATTTATAATAGCCAGAAACTGGAAACAACCCAGATGTCCCTCAACAGAGAATGGATACAGAAATTTTGGTAAATCTACACATTAGAGTACTATTCAGCTATCAAATTCACTGAATTTATGAAATTCTTAGAGAAATGGATGGATCTGGAGAATATCATCCTGAGTGAGGTAACCCAATAATAAAAGAACACACATGGTATGCACTCTGATAAGTGTTTATTAGCCCAGAAGTTCGGAATACAGGAAGAACAACCCACAAACCACAAGAAACTGAAGAAGAAGGAAGACCAAAATGTGGACATTTCATTCTTTCTTAACAGGGGGAACAAAATACCCATGGAAGGAGTTGTAGAGAATAACTATGGAGCAGAAACTGAAGGAAGGACAAGCAAACCTGATGTAGCTATCTCCTGAGAGGCTCTGACAATACCTGACTAATACAGATGTAGAGGCTCACAGCCATCCATTGAACTGAGTACAGGTTTCCCAATGAAGGAGTTAGAGAAAGGACCAAAGGAGCTGAAGGTTTTGCAGCCCCTTAGGACTAACAACAGTATGAACTAACTTGTACCCTCAGAGTTCCCAGGGACTCAACCACCAACCAAGGACGATACATGGTGGGACTAATTTTTCTGGCAGCATGTGTATAGTAGAAGATTGCAAACTCGATCATCAATGGGAGGAGAGGCCCTTGGCCCTGTGAAGGTTCTGTGCTCCAGTGTAGGGGAATGCCAGGGCCAATAAGTGGGAGAGGGTGGGGTGGCAAGCATGGGGAGTGGGGAGGCAACAGTGGTTTGTTCTTGTTTTTGTTTGTTTGTTTATTTTTTGGAGGGGGAACTGGGAAAAGACATATCATATGACAGGTAAATAAAGAAAATAATTTTAAAAAAAGAAAAAAAAAGAAATTCATCGCCTTTTTACTATTTTGTTTGAACTCATTTTTAGTATTTGTCTTATAACAAAACTATAAATATAGTGGCTTGGTAGATAGCTCGGTTTTTAAGAGCACTATCTCTCCCTCCAGAAGACTTGGTCTTTTGTTTCTAGTACCCACATGGTTCCAGAGAATTCAACACCCTTTCCTCTAGCTTCCTAGTGAATCATAAATATGCATGGTACAACAGACAAAACACTCATACACATAAAAAAAAAGAAAATAGATTAATATATATGGTACATTGAACTCATTCAGTTGCCTACTTGAATGAAATTGGTTTTTTATAAATCAAACATTGAATTTTATAATTAATACACTTAAAACACAATCATTACATTTATGGTTCAGGGAGCATTGCGGAAGTGGGAGGTAGAAAGATTTTAACAGCCAGAGATTAACACATCTGCTACAATACAATCTTCCAAAAAACAAAACAAAAGAAAATAAACCATAATAAAAGGCACAGAAAGACATAAAGTGTGAATATTAGTGATTTGGGAGACATTGGAGGGTTAGAAAATGACTATAACCAAGACATTATATAAAATTCTCAAACAATGGATAAAAATATTAGAGTAAAATAGAGGACCCATCTATACCACTCCTGAGCATATACCCAGAAGATAGTCCAACTTGTAATAAGGACACATGCTCCACCATGTTCTTAGCAGCCTTATTTATAATAGCCAGAAACTGGAAACAACCCAGATGTCCCTCAACAGAAGAATGGATACAGAAATTGTGGTACATCTACATAATGGAGTATTAGTTAGCTATTAAAAATAATGAATTTATGAAATTCTTAGGGAAATGAATGGATCTGGAGAATATCATCCTGAGTGTGCTAACCCAATCACAAAAGAACACATATGGTATGCCTTCTCTGATAGGTGGATATTAGCCCAGAAGATAGGAATACACAAAGTACAATCCACAAACCATAAGAAATTCAAGAAGAAACAAGACCAAAGTGTGGATACTTTGCTCCTTCTTAAAAGGGGAAACAAAATATACATGGAAGGAGTTACAGAGACTAACTATGGAGCAGAGACTGAAGGAAGGACAATCCAGCCTGATATAGCTGTCTCCAGAGAGGCTTTGACAGTACCCGACTAATACAGAAGAAGAAGCTCACTGCCAACCATTGAATTGAGTACAGGGTCCTCAGTGAAGGAACTAGAGAAAGGGCCCAAGGAGCTGAAGGGTTTATAGCCCCTTCGGACAAACAGTAATATAAAATAACTAATACCCTTAGAGCTCCCAGGGACTAAACTACCAACCAAAGAGTACACATGGTGGAACCAATGGCTCGAGCAGCATATGTATAGCAGAGGATGGCCAAGTCAGTCATCAATGGGAGGAGAGGCCCTTTGCCCTGGGAAGGTTCTATGCCCCAGTGTAGGGGAATGGACACAGGAGAGGGTGTGGTGGTGAGCAGGGGGAGGGGGGAGGGAGGGAACAGGGGTTTGTTCTTGTTGTTGTTTTTTGATTTTTGTTTTTGGTTTTTTTGTTTTTGTTTTTTTTGGAAGGGAAACTGGTTAAAGAGATATTGTATGACATTAAATAAAGAAAATATCTAATAAAAAATTCAATAAAATAAAACAGCCACATTGCTTAATGTTATAAACCTGTCAGACAAAATCATTCAAAATCTAAAAAGTAACAAACATAAAATAATTTGTTCTTTTTTTCCCTGGTGTTGAATTTCTAAAACCCAAGAATGGCTTTCTTTTATATGATGGCAACTAAAGAAAGCATTAGCAAAAATATAGGAAAGAAACCTGGTAATTTTCTTAACCTGTTATTTCAACAATATGAAATTGGAAGCTGGAGACAAAATATAGAGGTAGGTTGTACACTTTCTCATACCCCTCTTGTACCCTTTACTCATTGAATATTTGTTTAATACTGACTATAAACGGTGAGGAAGCTTTTATATGTGAAGGGCATTGTTACTGCGAATTTCATGCTTGACTGTGGAATAAAGATGCATTAATAGCCAGCCCCGGGGGGAGAATTGAGTGCCACAGTGAAGCAGAGAACTAGAATTGCCAAACACAGCTTTGAGTCTGAGTGGGTGGGGGATACTAAAGAGAACTATAATACATTCTACATGTTTTCATGTGTGAATTATTTGCTCAGATTTGTAGGGATTTTCAGACATTAGAAAAAAATTTTTTTGGTACATAGCATTTAGAATTTTTCTAGTTAAGAGACTAAATATTTGTCAGAAGAATTGTATTTAGCGCTGAGTGTTCCAAAGTCTTTCAGGGTCCTCACATTGTCCAATAGTGGGTCTTTGTGTCAGTTACAGTCTCATGCAAGAAGTTTCTCTGGTGACGACTGATTAATGCACTGAACTATGAGTATAGCACTATGTCATTAGAAGTCAGTTTACTGCCCTGTTCCCTTAGGAGAATAATAGTTGTATGGTTTCCTCTAGGTTCTATGAATCTAGTTGCAGTTCCATCTTATGGAGTGTGTCATAAATCCAATTGCAGAGTAATGCCAAATAGAAAACATACTGCATGTTCTTTTATAGGGGTGCTGTTCTGATTTTTTTAATTAATTAATTAATTTTTACATTCCATATTTTCTCCCCATATCTATCCTCCGACTGTTCCAAATCCCATGCCTCTCTCCCCACACCCCTGTCTCCATGTGGATGTCCCCACCCCTATCCCACCTGACCTCTAAACTCGCTGGGGCCTCCAGTCTCTTGAAGGTTAGGTGCTTCATCTCTGTATGAACACAGACTCCACAGTCCTCTGCTGTATGTGTGTTGGGGGCCTCATATCAGCTGGTATATGCTGCCTGTTTGGTGGTGCTGTGTTTGAGAGATCTCAGGGGTCCAGATTAATTGAGACTGCTGGTCCTTCTACAGGATTGCCCTTCTCCTCAGCTTCTTTCAGCTTTTTGGAGTCATTGGGACAGGGATCAGCTGCTTCTGTCCATTGGTTGGATGCAAATATCTGCATCTGTTTCTTTTAGCTGCTTGTTGGGTCTTTCCTTGGGCAGTCTTGCTAGGTCCCTTTTTTGTGAGTGTTCCATAGCCTCAGTAATAGTGTCAGGTCTTGGGACCTCCCCTTCAGCTGGATCCCACTTAGGGCCTGTTGCTGAACTTTTTTGTTCCTCAGGCTCCTTTCCATTTCCATTCCTGCAATTCTTTCAGACAAGAACAATTATGGGTCAGAGATGTGACTGTACGATGGCCTCCCCTCTCCCTCATTTGATTCCCTGTCTTCCTGCTGGAGGTGGGCTCTATATGTCCCCTCTCCCTACTGTCTGGCATTTCATCTAAGGTTCCTCCCTTTGAGTCCTGAGAATCTCTCACCTCCCAGGTCTCTGGTGCATTCTGGAGGGTCCCACAAACCTCATACCTCCTGAGGTTGCCTTTTTCCATTCTTTCTGCTGGCCCTCAGGGCTTCAGTCCTTTTCCTTCACCCAATACCAGATCAGGATCCACTCTCCTTGCCACTCCCTGCCCCCTTGCTGCACCCCCTCTATCACTTTCTCTCCCAGCTTCCTCCCTCCCTCCCCACTTGTTTTACTTGTTTTCTTTCTTCCTTCCTTCCTTCCTTCCTCCCTCCCTCCCTCCCTCTCTCTCTCTTCTCTTTCTTTCTTTCTTTCCTTCCTTTCTCATTCTCTGTATTAATTTTTTTGTATTCTTGATTTTCTGTTTTGTTGTTGTTGCCTTTTATGAAAGAAAAGTAGAGGGATAGGAATTTCATGAAGTTGAGTATATATGGAGGTAGAGAGGAAGGACTTGAGTAGATTGGAAGAAAGGGTAAGAATATGATTGAATATATTTTATGGGAAAATTGAAATAAAAATGAATACTGTTCGTATTTACACAGTCCTGCAATTAGGTCAATTCATCACGCTACTACTGGTACCCAAGGCAAGGGCATTTGGAGATAAGCTCTTTAAGGGGAAAACCCTATCTCAGTGGAATGCATCATTACAAGAGACTCCTGCTGAGATTACTTTTTCTGTCTTTCACTCAGATAAGGACAAATTAAGTTTGTAACATTTGTAAGGCAGGATACATGGGTCTGGGAGCATCCTCATAAAAGCAGAGAGAGGGAGGATTGGAAAAGTGGTTCCAGGAGGGGAAACCAGGAAAGGGGATAACATGTGAACTGTAAAAAAATAAAATATTCAATAAAAATAAATAAAAAATAAATGAGATAAAATATTTTTCACCTTTTACTTGAAATTTTAACCACTGGTAGAATTTAGAGACTTTGGTTTTAGAATGTGAACACAAGTTTGAGTAGAGAAGATAAAAGTTGAGGCATGTTGTACTATCTAAATTGTTTTTCTTGATTGATCTTTCCTGTCTTGACTAAGGTTGCAAGGAGAGTGATAAAATTGATATAACAATTTACCGTATAAAGACTTGATTCAGAATTGCATAGACTCTTTTTGTTTGATGTGTTGTTTCTCACGTATGTGTGTGTGTGTGTGTGTGTGTGTATGTGTGTAACTACCATCACTTTATTTACTCACTATTCTGTTGTTACTTGATAGAAATTCACTGCCAAAATGTAGAATTGGCAATTCTTACAGCAATTACATTGGTTTACTTCATTGTTTATCCCTGAAACACCTTTTTTAGATCTTTCCAAAATGATTTGTTCATACTTTCTCATAAAGCACTTCTAGTAATGATTGCCTTTAAAAATAGTTATTTTAGGACTTCATGAAGTATGTTTTTATCATATCCACCTTCCAGACATATTTCCCAGATCCACTCCCTTACTTACTCATCCAGTTTTATTCTTTTTTTTAAACTTCTCAAGGTCATTTTGTGATAGGTAAGAGTTTTGGATGTGTGATTTTTCTACTGTAACATGGTCCATTATATCAGTTCTCTGAAAGAGAACTGTCTCTCCCTATTTTAGCAGCTATCAGTGGACAATATTTTCAAGGTTAGGTATTTAACTACATACTCCATGCACTTTTCCATTATTTGTTCTGGCTTGGACTTTTACAGGTTTGGTTCATGCTATTGAAATCATTGTAAGTTTATATGAGCAGCTTCACTGGTGTCCAAAAAGCAATGTTTTCTTACAGTCATCCACTGCTTCTGACTTTTACACTCTTTCCAGATCTTTCACAGTGTTCACCCAAACTAGTGAGGGAATACAGCCCAAACACACACACACACACACACACACACACACACACACAGAGTGAGACAGACAGACAGACAGAGAGAGAGCGAGAGAGAGAGAGAGAGAGAGAGAGGGAGAGAGAGAGAGAGAGAGAGAGAGAGAGAGAGAGAGAGAGAGAGAGAGAGAGAGAATTCTGCACTTTCTTATTCTTTACATTTTAGTCACTGTGGTATTCACTGCATTTGGCAAATATAAACTTCTCAGATGAAGGTTGAGAGATGCATTCATTGATGAGTTTAATATTAAGTGTAGTAGTTGGTTTAGCACTGTGCCTTTTAGCATAATAGGGCCCTCCACCAGGGCCTACTACCTGTATTGTCATGGGTCCTTTGAACAATAGTTGTGATAGGTATGTGTTTCATCTAGAGGAGCAATTCTTAAATCCAATCAGAATTTGGTTGTTTGCTCTTATGATGTTTTTGTCACTATTACACCAGTAGGTGTATCTTGTCAAGCCAGCCATTTTTTTAGAGTTCATAGGATTTATAGCTGGGTATGACCTATGATTGATACCAATGTTCTTATTGCACATCAGAGTCTACCACATAACAAAACCCAATGCCAAGAATGGTTTTATCTCTTTTGGAGTTGTTATCCAGCAAGTCTCCATACATGCCCAAACACTACAAGCTATTGCCATTGCTCTTAGTTATCCTCCAGACATGGTAGTAAGATCCTACTGAGGAACACACAACATACTGGTGTCATTGAAAAGGATTAAATAAACAGGTATATTTCTGGGACCTTCACAACCATTGGTGTAAAATATTTCTCGAAGGTACTGTGCAACTAAATAGCTACATTTTTATCACCCACAACCTACTCAAGTACTTTATAGCATCCCTCTATTTTCCTCCTACTGGTATACATACAAGATAAGATTTCAAAAGGCATATAATAGCATACTTCAAAATTTGATGAAATTGTTTTCAATAAGAGATTGGAGAAAACCACAGAGTTTTCCCTTGCCTCTTGGTTATGGATTTCTAGCATCCATATCATTAATGTCTAAAGTTTAAGCCACATTGTCTGTGGCAGTTTATCATAGTAGTCTGAATTGATTACGCAGATGGAAGTCTCATAAGACAATGGCTGTTGTTCAATGCTTCCTAAATAAGAAGAAAGAGTGTTTTTTCTTAGAACCTAAAGAGAGAAATATTCTAAGTGTGCTTAATATTGTAGGAGCAACTGTTTCAAAAGAAACTTCAAACTTTGGTAAGAGAACAAAGAACAGACTAAAATAGGTTTGACATACTGGTCTTATTATTTTCCATGACTAAACATAAAAAAAAAAAAAACCTTAGGAAAAAAGGAGATCATTACTAACGTCCCCAGTGGTCATTCTCTAAGAGGCTATTGAGAGTGGAAGACAAGATTAGGAGAAACAGAATATTTAACAAACCAAACTTATCTTAATTGTGAATATTAATTTATATTGAGATTGATAATATTAAATCTTAAAGACCAATACTTATCTAATACTTTTTGTTATTGTTGTTTTGCTTGTTTATTTTGTTTTTCAAGGTAGAATTTCTCTGTGTTAAGTTTAGCTGTGCCGGACCTCACTCTGTAGACCAGGCTGTTCTTTAAGTCAGAGATCTACCTACCTCTGTCGCCCAAGTGATGGGATTATAGGTGTGTGTCACAATCACTTCACTGTACATAATGTCTTTTAGTCTATATGCACTGTAGAGATTTTTAATAGAAAATATTTTCCTGTTTACAGAAAAGTTACAAACATCATACTACAAAGAACACTCATCATTTTCCTAGATCTATATATTTTAAAGCTTTACTGCATTTAGCTTATTATAGGCTCATATCTGTATCTTCCTAGGATACAGTATGTAATTTTTTAAAAGAGTATGAGCTTTTTGGCTCTTGACTAAAGAAATTGCTTTATTTAAAAATTGCAAAGTACAGACTCGGTACAATGTCTGGTGTGGGAATGGTTACTCATTTGATCTATCAAATAAAGCCAAAACTACTCAATTTCAGGGCTGAAAATCATATGTAGACTATTATTTATGATGTAGAAACTTCAAAATTTTTGAAGAAATTATAATTTTACCTTAGTAATTGTGATTGTTATTTCCTTCTAAAAGTAAAAATGGGATGCTCCCTTTCAGCCTGCGGTTATCTTGTCAGCTTGCTGACAGTGTGAATTGTTTTGCAGATTCTTCAGGAAGATTCTACATGTATTGTATCCTTGAGCCTGTGCACATTTAACTGTGCACATTTCCTATATGCTGGGTACTTGAAAATGAATCATAGAATATCACATTTTGTCTGACATATCTTTCCTTTATTTCATTATTCCATTTGTGCCATGTTTTGTGTGTTGTTTTGGAGAAGCAAAGTGGAAATTTTAATTTTATTGCATTAAGAAGGTAGTGCATATCTTTGCTTAAAGTCCCTAAAGAATTTATTTTTAAAATCTAATAACTCTTCGAGATACATAACAGAGTTATTAAGATGATGTACTTAGATTTTGCTCAGTAGAATCAAGTCATTTTATTAGGGGGAATATCTCATGGTCTTCCTTTGTCTATTTTTTTAATGTGAACAATTTTATCTTCTCTCTTTCCTTCTTAAACATCATTTTTATTTTTTGATGATTTTTACTTTCTTATGCAACATCATTTGTTAATTTTTCATTTGAATTTATTTCTTGTCAATCTTTTCCTTAGACTTCATATCTGATATTCTTTCATTCATTTTTTCTCCCAAGTCTATTAAATTTTCCTGCCATTTCTTCCTGTCTGTCCATTTATGATATAGTGTAGGCTTTGCATTATTTATTCAAAATATTTGTCATGAGATCAAGTGCATTTGTTTTTGAATGTTTAATTTAACTTAAACACTCTATTATTTTTCTAAGGGATGTTTATCAACAACATTTCTGACAGAATTTTATTAGATTCAGCAACCATCCTGAGCTAGATTTGAGAATACTAGATTTTCCCTGTTAAGGGCTGGAAGAAAAGAAAAAAAAAGTAATGACCCATATGTATATGATATTTGATCCTGGACTTGCCTATGAGAGCTTCTCAACTAAGCTCCAATACAGGAATTTACAAGTCAGCATTACTTAGCATTAAACTAAGGAAGTAAAGAGAAAACTGAAGACGCTTATATTATTAAATAAGGGGAACTTATTGTGTACACTAATTTCTGAAATATCTGCAGCAACACATTTCACTGACTTCATCCTATAATCACAGTATCAACATTGATACATTCAGTAATGTTACATAACACAATTCAAAATAGTTAACATGGCTTTTAAAAATAAATAAGTACATATAAAACACTATAGATTAATTTCAATAGATTACTCATCGAAATCTCTTTCTTTTCATCAGTAATGCCTGGGTGTTGAAAAGAAACAAAACAAAGAAACAGACAAAAACAATGAAAAAGTATCATTCAAGTTTGTGACTTGGAAAATGGAGAAAATTACGTACTAATAAAGATAAAAAGATTTCAATAGGCTCATGTGTACCTTTAAGTGACTAGAAATGAATTTTTTATATATATTTCTATACTGAATGTCCCTTTGAACACTTTTGGAATCTATTCATGTCAAGGTAATACTAATTTGAAAAATGTTTTTCAAAATAAAATTGAGTAGTTATAAAATGGTATACAGAGCTCCCAGGGACTAAACCACCAACCAAAGAGGTTGGACTCATGGCTCCAGCAGCATATGTATAGCAGAGGATGACCAAGTTGATCATCAATGGGAGGAGAGGCCCTTGGCCCTGTGAAGGTTCTATGCTTCAGTGTAGGAGAATGCCAGGGCCAGGAAGTAGGAGAGAGTGGGCTGGTGAGGAGGGGGAGGGAAGATGGAACAGAGCTTTGTTTTTGTTTTTGTTATTTCATTTTATTTTATTTTTTATTTTTTTTGGAGGGGAACCAAGGAAAGGAGATATTGTATGACATGTAAATAAAGAAAACATCTAATAAAAAAAGAAAAATGGTATATGGTTTATTATTTTTTGTTGGAATGTGGCATGTTTCTTCCTTAGTTTAAAGTGTGATTTTACTATCAGTATCAGTATTCACAATTCAAACTTGGCCCAATAATTGACATTTGACCCTTGTGGACAGTTGAGTTGAGAACTGAGTATTAAAACTATAATTTTTGAAAGTTTATGTTACAGTGTAAGAAGAACTGCAATTAATAGCTTGAATCCTCCTATACTGTCACTTCCTTAGGCAGTAGTATATTTATTTCACAGGTAAAGTAAACCTTTGGTTTTATTTACTTTGGCAGGCTTCATCACTTTTATAATCCTAAATACCTGTGAATTTTATATTTGTTAGCCTTGTAAGTCCCCATTAACATGGAAACTTTGTGAATTCAAGCTTTTCCGGAGCATAAATTTGTAATCAGCAAATTGATACTCACATGCTTTTTGCTGCCATTCAGTGATGTTCTTATAGCCCAGAAAAAAAAATTCTACTAGCCAAAACATGTGGAATTGAGTGTAGAGAAAGTCAGGCAACATTCTGCCTGACTAAAACATTTATTCTGGTTGTTATAGTTAAAATACACATGATTTTTGTGGTCTATTTAGCCCCACATCCTTCATAAATTTGCAGCCAAAATATAGTATTGAAATACTGTTTGTCCTATGACAAAAAAACATAAGTGGACTAACATGGGCTTTGAAAAATGAAAATATGTGAGACAAATTTTCTTTGACATAGCCATAAAAATTGGACTGTGAGTTTAATCTTCATGAAACTTCAATATACAAAATCAACAAGAGGATGTAAGCAGTCACTGACTGAACTTCACATGAGTTTACTCTGAAAAGTGTTAATCTAACTTTGGCATGTTCCAAAGCTATGACAAAGATGACAAAGTGGTCAGATTTGTCAGATTCATTATATGATGGCTAATTAATAAAATTCAAAGAAGAGAGTTTTGTAGGACTAAGATAAATAATTCAAATTCATCTTGTGCAGGGCCTGGAAAATGTTCCATCCTTCTGGGCTAAATAGCTCATACATTTTAAAGTGTAGGTATAGTATTAAAATCTTAAATGTAAAATTAAGGTAGTGTTTGCATTTTGGAGGTAGTATATAAGCATTTAAAAATACCAAAACAAATGTTTTTCAGAAAAGTACTTAAGAGAAGAGTTGAAGCCAGGCAGTTGTGGTACACGCCTTTAATCTTAGTACTTGGGAGGCAGAAGCAGTTGGATTTCTGAGTTCGAGGCCAGCCTGGTTTACAGAGTGAGCTCCATGACATCCAGGGCTATACAGAGAAACCCTATCTCAAAAAGCAAAAAACAAAAAACAAAAAGAGGAGAGTTGATTTTGAATGATGGTACATTATTTTTCAAAACGTTAGTATTCTACATTATAATTTCAGTAATGAAAGTGATTAAAGTCAAACTGTTCCCAGAATCCACCTTTACGCTCCTACATGAAATTGACTGACTCTTCACAAATTTAGGGTTCCCAGAAGCTTTAGAGAGTACAACTATCCAAAACTCAGTAATGTAATAAATATGCAATTAGTATATTTGTTAGCATCATGTTTGAATGTAAGAATTCTATACAGTGTTGCTGTTCCTGTCCATAACAAAAATAATATTTGGTAATTGATGAGACTGGAGCTGTTTTAATTCTTCCTTAAAACAATATTTTGCATCTGCCTCTGTGTACCATGTTTGTCTCTGGTGGGAGTGGAGGCCAGAGGAAGGCGTCATATTCCTTGACACTGGAGTTACAGAAGGTTGTAAGCTGCCACATAGGTCCTGGGATTCAAGCCTGAGTCTACTGGAAGATCTCACAGTGCTTTTCTCCACTGAGCCGTCTATTCGACCTCAAGTTCTAACTGTTTTCTGTTTTATTCACCATGTATTGAAGACTTCAGTCAAACCCTGTCCATCTGGTCGTATTGCTCGAAAGTGCTACTAATTTTCCAGAGTCCAGCTATATTTTTACTAATTTAATTCTTTTATTTATTGTACGTTCCCAATATATTACAAAATAATTAAGAAAAGGTTTGGTAATTGTCTCCTGCTCATAAATAACAGAACACTGAAGCTGTTCATCTGTCTACTATTGGGAAACCTTAGAGCATCCATGGCTATGAGATGTACCCTCAGCACTGTATAAACCTAAATGATGAGACTGAATCTGCTTCTAGGTTTTTTTGTTTGTGTTGTTTTTCAATAATGCTGCGTGAGAATTAGTGACACAAAGAATTAAACAAAGACAGGGGGATATTCCTTCTAATCACATAGAGTGTAACTTTTTTTTTTTTTACTTACTTTATGGAGCTATAAAAGTGCAGACATCTGCATGAGATCAAGACTTAAAAAAAAGTGCTGTGATAGTGATTCTCAAATTGTGGTCCTTGGATCTCTGTGGGACATTTAAACAATTTCAGAAAACTCAAGAGGCCCATTAAAATTATTAGTTATAAGATGCTCTATGCCTTGTTCAGACTGTTAATATTTCTACTTATTAAGCCAAAAAAATGTGGAAGGAAGTACATGGTCCAGCTGTCCATGCTTGCAAAGCATGAACGTTCTCTGGAATAAATACTAAATGATGTACCTTTTCAATTAACTACATTACAAGCTAACCTAGCCATTTTCTAGAATTATTGACAGAGATGCCGTGGATATTTAGTTTTGGAATAGATGTTGTTATTGGAACCATAACACAAAAGTTATTTACCTCAAGCAAAACAGTGACTGTTTATTACCAATGTTAACATTTGAATTTAAGGCCACATGCAAACTTTAAATAGCTTGTTGTTCACTATTATTTTGTTCACTATTATTATTAGCTTCTGTAAGACAAGTAATAATATGATGCTTTTCATATGTAACATGGACTATATCAGTATTTTTAAAATCAATACAATGTTAAAACATTACCTTCAAATTGTTTTTCATAATTAAAAAATATCTGTCTATTAACAAACATACTCATCTAAATATTATTTATATCTTATACCTGCCTCCAAAGGCTCAGATGAAGGTGTGGAAATGTTCTAAGAGCCAAGGGTAGTATGTGACTATGAAGAAACAATGCTTTCTAGACATAGAAGTGTAGTTGCACATGTGAACCCTCTAAAATAGACATCACATACAAAACCTGTATAAGCTCAAACCAGACAAACACTCACATGGATAAAGGACCTGACCTCAAAGTTCAACCCCTGGGTGATGACCTGCTGGTAATTTAGCTTCTGTGGGTGTGTGTGTCAATTTATATTACCACACAAGTTGATAATACCTGAGTGGAAAGAAACATATTCAAGAATATGTGAACACTATAAATTAGATTCAATTGTTAAAAAGGAAAAAAAGAAAGAAAAAAGAGAACAAAAAGTTGGGTGGCTAGGGAAGACTTGAGGGAGGGAGGTCATAAAGGTGACACAAAGACACAGTATAAAATTTTCAAAGAATTAAAAATAAAATAGCTAGAATCTATTAGAGTAAAAAACACTGGAATAGAATAAAGTAATGGCAACAATGGAATAGTTTTATTATACCAGCTATTACTTTATGTACTTGTTACTAAAAATAGCTTATGTTTTTAAGGATAATAAATTGTTATATTACTTACAGTTACCTTATAAAATACTATGGAAGTTAATATTGTTAATTTAAATATAGTAAATATTGATAGAAAAAAGCAAAGCAAATAACAAGAGTGATAGAGGCTCCTAAAGCCAATAAATGTAGTTTCTATATGACATATTGAAAATGTATCAATAATACAAACTTTCCATGCAATAACTCCTAAAACTCTTTCTATAAGTCATCTCCACTGCATTTTCTACAAAAATCACTAAGGTAACAATGACATGATGAAGTGATAACTTTTCTACAAAAGTCACTAACTTAACAATGACATGATGAGGTGATAACTTTTCTACAAAAATCATTAACTTAACAATGACGTAATGAGGTGATGACTTGTATTTCATCCGTATGAAAAAGGACTGCAGATCACAGATATTCTCTCACTGAATCGTGGGCATTAATTCCTCTCTTCCATACACAAAGAGAAGTGACACATTTTATCAGAAGATAAAAATAGTCTACTTTGTGAGAGTTTCTAATTTTTCACATTTTATAATTATGAAAACAGAGGTAAAAATTTATCAGTCTGCAAAAATGTAATAGACAGGACTGAAATGCATGCCTGTCCTGTCTATACTTATGCCAATTTAGCATAAACTATAGTCATCTTAGAGGACAAAACCTTGATTGAGGAAATGCCTGCAGAAGATTTGGATGTGGGCCAGCCTATAGAACATCTTTGTAGTTAGTTCTTGATGTGAGTGCATCCAATCTATTGTGAGTAGGGCCAGGTGAGTATATAAACTATAAAACTTTAATATTATTTATTCATGTTTAGGTACTTTTATGAAAGTTTTGATTGTAAACTTTTGTAGGTTTTTTTTAAAAACTCTTTACTGGTCCTGTCACAGCTTCTCTTTATAAGATTTTCATTAGTTTAAAGCTAATCTTTGAAATTGGAAAACTTACAAATGAAACAAAGTCTGTCCAGAGAAGTAGTCATAGAATCTGAATAAAGGGGACTGAAAAAAGTGCATATTGATGATAAGCACATAAACATGTTATATATTTTGGTGCTGTTATTTTGTTTTAGAGCATGCAGCTTCAACCAAGTGAATATCCAGTGGCTACAAATAAAAATTTCCCCATTTTTTTATAAAAATGTATATATGGTATATATATTATATGTAATATATATTACATATAATATATATACCATATACATATTTATAAATGCAATAATATTTTATTATATATCAATAATATAAATGTAATGTAATATATACATTATAGCTACCTAAAATATATGTATATATGATATATTAGGTATGTATGTATCTAAAAAGATATGTAAGATATATGCCTTATATTAATAAGATATATAAGATATATGTCTTATATATTTATATATGATATATACCATATATGGAATATGTATATGTGTATACATATATATATATTTATATGTATTTGCTCCCACACCTGATATTCATTCCTCACAGCAATCACACAACACAAACACACACATATATGTATGTGTACATATATGTATGTATGTACATATATATATATACACATATATAGGCAAATATATGTATGTAGATACATATACAGGTATATATATATATGGGTGTAGATTTCTTTAAACATATATATACATACACACACATATGTATATATATATATATGTATATATATATATATATGGTATATGCCAGATGTAGTTCAAAAGAGGAATAGATACAGAAAATGTGGTACATTTACACAATAGAGTACTACTCAGTTATTTAAAATGATGAATTCATGAAGTTCTTAGGCAAATGGATGGAAGTAAAAAATACCATTCTGAATGAGGTAATTCAATCACAAAAGAACACACATGGCATGCACTCACTAATAAGTGGATATTAGCCCAGAAGTTGGGAGTACCCAAGATACAATTCACAGATCATATGAAGCTAAAGAAGGATGACCCCAGTGTGGATACTACGGTCCTTCTTAGAAGGAGGATCAGAATGCCCATGGTAGGAAATACAGATATAAATTTTGGGGCAGAAACTGAAGGAAATTTCCCCAATTGTAAGCATATGTTCCAATACCCATTATTACATATTTCTTTTACATATTCATACACTTTTTCCAAGTGTAAGAGGTTTAATTGAGAGGGAGAGGGGGACAGTAGCAGAGAGAGAGGAGGAAGGGAGTGAGAGAGAGGGAGAGATAGAGAGAGGGAGAAAGAGAAACAGAGAGAGAGAGACAGAGAGAGAGAGACAGAGAGAGAGAGAGAGAGAGCCATATTTCTAGTTACTATCTAATTTACACAAATTATGTGGAAACTACCCTTTGATAATAGATCAAATCTCACATGTTTTTAGACATTTGCATCCAAGAATTTATTTTTGGTTTTTATTTATTTATTATTTATTATTTATTATTTTTTACACTCCATATTTTCTTTCTTCCTCTGACCATCCACCCTCTGACTGTTCCATCTCCCATACCTTCTCCCCACCTCCCTGTCTCGACATGGATATCTCCACCCCCACCCTATCTGACCTCTAAATTCCCTGGGGCCTCCAGTCTCTTGAGGGTTAGATGCATCATCTCTGAATGAACAAAGACTTGGAAGTCCTCTACTGTATGTGTTGGGGGCCTCATATCAGCTGGTGTATATTGTCCGGTGGTCTAGTGTTTGAGAAATCTCAGAGCCCCAGATTAATTGAGACTGATGTTCCTCCTACAGGATTGCCCTTCTCCTCAGCTTCTTTCAGCCTTCTCTAATTCAACAACAGGGTCAGCTGCTTCTGTCCATTAGTTGGGTGCAAATATCTGCATTTGATTCTTTCAGCTTCTTGTTGGGTCTTTCGGAGGGCAGTCATTCTAGGTCCTTTTTTGTGAGTGCTCCATAACCTAAACAATAGTGTCAGGCCTTGGGATCTCCCCTTGAGCTGGATACCACTTAGAGTCTGTTGCTAGACCTTTTTTTCCTCAGGCTCCTCACCATTCCATCCCTGTAATTCTTTCAGACAGGAACAATTATGGGTCAGAGATGTGACAGTGGGATGGCAACCCCATCCCTCACTTGATGACTTGCTGGAGGTGGGCTCTATAAGTTCCCTCTCCCAAATGTTGGACATTTCATCTAATATCCCTCCCTTTGCATCCTGAGAGTCTCTCACCTCCCAGGTCTCTGGTGCTTTCTAGAGGGTCCCCCCAACATCCTATTTCCCGAAGTTGCTTGTTTCCATTCTTCTGCTGGCCCTCAGGGCTTCAGTCCTTTCCCCTTACCCAAGTAGGTTTTAACTTTTGTACTAGTACTTTTTCTCATATTGACAAGTTAGAAATACTAATGAAAAGGTGTATTATATCCATATGTTGAAAACTTACATTGCCAATAAAGATAGCTCATTTTCAAATACTATCTGTAATTAGAACATTTGCTTTACTCTTACAGAATATTCCACTGAGAAACTTAAGAGAAGAAAAGGTCTATTTGGACCCTTGTTTCAGAGGGACCTGGTTTACTATAGTGAGGAATGCATGGTGGATTTTCTTGAGATGGTAGTAACTGTGACAGGAAATATAGAGACAAGCAGGAAGGAAGGCAAGATTTACCACCAAAGGTCTCATAGCTTGCCAAATATGCCAGGAAGATCCCATGTTGTGTGTGTGTGTGCATGTGTCTGTGTGTATATCTATGTGTCTGTGTGTGTCTCAGAGGTCAAACTTGGGTGGATTCCTTGGAACCTTTGTTTTGGGAAAGACTTTTTAATTGTCCTAAAGCATACTGATTACACTAGGCTAGATGACCTGAGCCTCGAAGAACAGGCTGTTTTTGCCTTTTCAGTGCTAGGATAACAAGTGCTCACCATTAAATCCACTTTTTTTTTTTTAAATATGAGTTCTATGGATTGACTTTTGATCCTTGTGTTTGAGTAGTCCTTTATCAACTAAACTCTCTCTCCAGTACTGATCCCAGTTCTTCAAGATTTCAAGCTTTAAATAAGTGCCAGCAGCTGGAGAACAATCATCAGAACATGAGCTTGAGCAGTATATTGCATCCCCTGTGTTATACATTTTGAAATTTTGAGGACATAGAATCATAAGTTTCTACTACTAACATTTATAAACTACTAATTTATTTTATTTTAAAAGAACATATAAAATTATCATCTCTATATGTCTATGTCTTTATCTATATCTATATATCATATATTATATGACATCTTAATTACTTTGGAAAAACGAGGCACTTATGGCAAAGCACTGTGTGTTGATAATCAGTTTTAGTTATGAATCTGAGCAAGTCTTTAAATTCTTATAAATAACATATAAGTGTCATTTTGTTTAAATTTTCCTTTTCCAGTTTACATAATTGATAAAAAATAGACTTTGAAACACTTAAAAATAACATTTATTTAAAACTATAACCCATTTCCTGAAAAATATTATTAATGATAATAATCATCAAATATAAAATATAAAAAATATGAAATTAAATTATTTTGAGATTTAAATTGTGAAAGATTGCTTAAGTAAATATTGCAGTTTATTCTTCAAATTAAACTATATTTTTATTTTTATTTTATGTAAATGAATTTGTGCCTGTTTGTATATGTGTGTAGTTTATTCATGGGTGCACACCAAAGAGGCCAGAAGAGGACATTGAACACCCTAGAGTGTAAGTTATAGAGGTCTGTTATCAACCATGTTATTGCTGAGTAGCTTTTGCTGAATCTTTTATTCATTTCACAAACTGTCTATATGACAGATTTTTCTTCAACTAATGAGGTGATACTATTATGTTTATGTTAAAGTCCACTTACATAATCTATTATATTCATTAATTATATATATTGAACTATTCTTACAGTGGGATGTATATGATAGCTTTCTCTATTTGTACCTATATTTGATTTGAAAGCATTCTGTTCTGGAACTTTTTGCCTGTTCTCATCACAAGCGTTGGTAAGAAGTCTTCATTTTTTGGTGTGCCTATACTTGACTTCGGTATTAGCATTGCATTGACTTCATTGATGGAATTGAGAAGTGTTCCCTTGATTTTATTTTTTATTTATCTTTTGACTAATGCAAGAGATATTGCTTCTAGTTTTTTGAAAGTCTAGTAGTCGAATTCTTCAGTGAATCCT
>NW_022196897.1:41880865-41881225 GCF_008632895.1 Mastomys coucha
TCTCTTTCTTTGGTTTTTGTTTTTCTTCCAACAATGTTTTTTCTTTTCGTGTTGAACTTTTTTTATTAGATGTTAGATATTTTCTTTATTTACATGTCATATGATTTCTCCTCAAAAAAAGAAAAAAGCAAGAACAAACCCCTGTTGCCTTCCCCCTCCCCCTGCTTGCCACCCTACCTTCCCACTTATTGGTCCTGGCATTCCCCTACACTGGGACACAGAATCTTCACAGGGCCAAGGGCCTCTCCTCCATTGATGACCGACTTTGCAATCCTCTACTATATACGTGCTTCCAGAGCAATCAGTCCCACCATGTGTACTCCTTGGTTGGTGATTGAGTTCCTGGGAGCTCTGAGGGTA
>NW_022196897.1:41881299-41894028 GCF_008632895.1 Mastomys coucha
ATTGTTGTTCGTCCTAAGGGGCTGCAAACCCCTCAGCTCCTTTGGTCCTTTCTCTAACTCCTTCATTGAGGACCGTGTACTCAGTCCAATGGATGGCTGTGAGCCTCTACATCTGTATTAGTCAAGTACTGTCAGATCCTCTCAGGAGATAGCTATATTAGGCTGGATTGTCCTTTCTTCAGTCTCTGCTCCATAGTTAGTCTCTGCAACTCCTTCTGTGGGTATTTTGTTCCTCCTTTTAAGAAGGAATGAAATGTCCACATTTTGGTCTTCCTTCTTCTTGAGTTTCTTGTGGGTTGTGGGTTGTTCTTTGTGTATTCCATCAATTTTTAAATTAGATATTTTCTTTATTTACATTTCAAATATTCTCCCTTTTCCTGATTTCCCCTCCAAAAAACCCCCTATTCCTTCCCCCTCCCCATGTTCATCAACTCACCCTCTCCTGCTTTTTGGCCCTGGTATTCCCCTACACGGGGGCATAGAACCTTCATAGGACAAAGGGCTTCTCCTCCCATTGATGACCAACTAGGCCATCCTCTGCTACATATGCAGCTGGAGCCCTGAGTCCTACCATGTGTACTCTTTGGTTGGTGGTTTATTCCCTGGGAGCTCTGAGGGTACTAGTTAGTTCATATTGTTGTTCTGCTGATATTTTTAATGCAATTTTAAGCTCTTAATTTTTTAGGAGCTATTTAGATGTTGATATCTTGTATGTTTAACTTTGGTAGTTTGGATGAGTCTACACATTTATTCATTTCCTTTTTGATTTCAAACTTACTGGAGTACAGTCTCATGTTCTTTCCATCTGTTGTATTTCTTAGATTCTTTTGTTTTCAGATATGAGTCTATAACCTGGAATAACTGTAGATAAAAGATGAAAATAATAAAAATGTGTGTGTGTTCTTTGATATGTAACTACAACCTCTCAGTTTATAATTTTACTCATACACATATGTTTTCAGAACTAAGCAATTTTTATCAGAGAACCAGTTGGTGTGCTTCTCCCTGAAGAAGATTATCTCTTTTTCTTTCAGTATCCCTTATTTTCCTGTAGTTCTTTGTGTAAAGTTGACACCCTGTGATCTTTTCCCCATTCATCTTAGCAGGTCCACTAGTATCCTTGCTCAGCTCATGTTAAAGTAGTCATATTGTTGAGACTTTATGGGAGTATCTTATGACATAGGAATTCTGATTTTATGTTGGCTAAATTATATGACCCTTGTTATATTAGAGTAAAAGTACTTTGTAGTTCCTAGGAAACTCAGTGATTCATGTTAAAGATCTGTGTGCTGGAGTCTGAGTAAAAAGGCAATTATTTTGAATTTGTTAATCATGTTTGAAGTTGACAGACAGTATTGTGATATTACTATGTTATTTACTCATGTTTCAACATCTGGTATTGTATTATATACTGCCATTATTCCAATATACATAAACTTCTCAGATAGGATTTACTAAGGGAGTCTCTGTAACTCAACTGAACAGGTAAGCTTATGCCTCATTTTTCATACTAACCTTCAGGTTTGATGTATTTTATTTTATTTATCTTGTTACTTTTTCCTTAATTTAGACCACCTCATTATTAGCTAGTAATCCTATCTTCTTAAGGTAGAAGCTATTATTTCTTTACGTTGGTACCTATACTCTCTTTTAAAGTGATGTATATGTTTATTACCTTTTAAATAGAATATTCATATCTGTTCTATCTCCTTCAACCACATAAGCAACATAATTGCCTATTATCCTCAAATCAAGAATAGGAATTCAAATTTAATATTTTAGACTTGTGAGCAACATAAGAAAAATGAGCTATGATAGACATTACCAATTCCTAAGTGACTCTTACCCAATACTGAAGTCACACACCTTAAACACACTGCGATGTATTTCTCCTGGTTTTTCACATTAAAATTATTCTCTTTTAAGGCATACTGTGTTTTATTCTCATACATTAGAAGAACATCTTCTAGGTATAAATGCTGTCAGAAATCTGAATGAAATATAGTTTGCTTTGAAAGTAGTCAATTTCAAATGTCCATTGATTTATCTTACTCAGGCTTTGATATTATCTGTGCTGTTTAAAAGTATAAAATTGCCTTAATCTTTAATGGATACTTGTGGTTGAGCCACAGTAAAACTGTGCTTGAGTTTTGGCTCTCTTTAGTCTCTAGGCTATAATTTGGGCAATTTCCTCTTATATTACCGTAGATTCTTCAAATATCATAGGAATTCATGACTGTTCTATAGAACACTGCACTAATATTTAGCTTCTGCTTTAGCATTGTCAATAGAATATATTCTTACATATGTAATTTTCAGCATGTCTCTATATTGATAATATTAATGGAAATCATGGAAACTTGATGATTACTTTATAATACACTGCTTAAAAGTATTCTCATTTTAAGCAATATGACTCATATGATGCTTTTAAAAATTCTTGTAAAAAAATAAGAAGCCAAGATGTTATGTTACCTTATGTATTTTAACAAAGACACAAATGAGATGAAGTTTGGTATGGTGCCCTATGCCATCAGAATAACAGCAATCAAATCAATTGTACTAGACCACTAGATATGTCCACCTGTTCACTTCATAAAATTTGAAAATAAATTTGAGGGTTGATTTTGTTGAAAAATTTTTGAGTGTTCTCAGTAGAGAAAATATATCTAGATATAACTTTTTCCTGTTGAGTGTCAAACAATGTAAGTAATGGCTTCATTCCTCAAAGGACAGAGGATGAATATCAAATGCAGGGCTGGATATGATGGAGCTCAGCTTATTTCTCCAAGCCAGAGGAAGATAGGACCGGCTCTTTTATTTCATTTTTTATTTTTAAGAGACATTTGAATGAGAACATCTATACTTACAGAGGAATATTTCATGGCTATCCCTTTTAAAACTCAACTTTTTTCTTTCTTTTTTTTGTTGATATTATTTTCTTTATTTACATTTTCAAATGTTATTCCCTTTCCTGGTTTCCCACTCTCCCCCTTGGAAGCCCCCTACCCTATGCCCCCTTCCTCTGCTTCTATTAAGGGTGTTCTAGGAAACTCAACTTCTTAGAATAATTGAGAATCAAGCAGGAATTTTGTATTGTCTCACAAGTTAACCACATTTCTTTTTGAAACAATTGCTGATTAAAAGTAAAAGGCATCAGAGTTCTGATCTCTAATGACTACAGATATCTTCATATTACAAGGTTATTGATAACGGTGTTAACCACTGGAAAGTGAGCAGTTCATGTGATCCAAATGATTCAAACAGGATTTTTTACAAATAATAATGTGGTTTAAATGATTATCTTTTGAATGATTAAATGGGATAATATTTTATGTCTATTTATTGTCATATTTGATCCAAAGTTGTAATGCTTAAAACATATTTTTACTGTATGTCAGTTTTATTTTAATTTGTTAGAAAGTTACAAAATAATTTTATTATTTTTATTAATTTATTTTCCTAATTATCTGGTTATAACGTATATTTTATTTATTATGCACTTTTTTCTTGCATAATTCCTGTCTTACATAAAGTCTAGTCCATCAGTTCTACCTGAGTTAACATACCTTAACTATGAAAAATAATTTTTAAAAGTAATATGTTTTCTACAAGACAGTATCATTATTCCTATTTTATCCACAAAATCACATGACATAATTTTTATATTGAATATAATATAATCTCTAAATGTCTATATTATTTTGTGCTCTTTGGGAGGTATGTTAAGTGCTGAAACTAGTTAATATAATACCAGTGCTTTCACCACAGATGTTAAATAGCTCTGTATTAAATCCATTTTATGCTGCATATAATCTTATTTGTTTTGGTTAGACTAAATTGAAAACTGCTAAAATTCATATGTGATTTCATATGGACAGTACTGCTGAAGAAACCACTTATAGATTACAAAGATTTCCTTTTTTATTCTTTTTACTTTTGAGCTGTTTGACACATCATGTCTTAGTAACAGTTCATTTGAAATCATTAGAAATATTTTTATGAATTGAATAATATGTCATGATTGCCAGTTTTAGACAGTACTTTAACTTATAGGCTCAAGACAGAAATTTTTATATTTCCCTTCTTTTTTTATTTTTTCATGCTCAGTAAGGCAATTTAATGGCTTTTCCTGTAATTTCAAGGTCATGCCTAGCTATTGGTCCTGTGTGTTTTCAAAGAGGTGTTTCTAAATAAAAATGTCAAAAAACACAGTTCCTTCCAGCTAATCTTTATTTATTTTCCCTCTGAGTTGTGTCAGTTCTCTTTCTACTTTTGTTTGTCTAAGAAATTTAAATATATGGTAGGAATAATTCGCCCCTGATAAAAACATTTTAAATTGAAGAAAAGTTTCAATTTGTACCAATTATTTGAAGAAAAAACGTGTTTTGTAAATTACTGCAAAGGTTTGAAGTTATAGCAATTGAAAACTGTGAATTGATACTCATTTCATTTCTGATTCAAAGAAAGTGGAAACATAAATTTAATATAAACAGTAATTGTAGTGTTTGAATACTCATTCGCAGCTGTGTAGGTCTTTGTTTTCTTCAGGCAAAACAATAGAAATAGAACCTCATAAAGACGTAATTACTTTCTTGTGCTACAACTGAGGAATATATGGGTAAAGACTTTACTCAAGTATATTGGCATCATCGGTTAGGGTAGAATCAAAATGAGTATTGGGTATTTTTTTGTATGTATGTATGTATGTATGTATGTATGTATGTATGTTGGTTTGTTTGTTTGTTTTAAAGAAGTAGCAAATGGTTTCAGACTCCAAAGTATTAGATTTGATTCATTCTCACTTATTTTTTGTAATAGGTTTAGAAACCTTTCTTATCCTTTGATTTGTTGCTTCTGCAATAGAATTGCTATGAATCTGTGTGTTAAAATCCATTTTAAGCATAAGCACAAGTGGCATCTACAATCAACTTTCTGAATTTCTTTTATTGAATTATTTATCCATAGACATGATAGTTTCATAATAACTTTTTCATTTTTCAGTTAATATTGCAAATTCAATATGCACTGGAAATTACTACACTCTGGTCATTGCCTATATTGTGTGGCCATTTGACTGAAAATATTAAATTGACATAATTTTTTTAGAGGTGTGCATGTGTGTTATAGGCATGTTTAGCATAGCTCTATAGACAAGTAATGATTTTGTATTTATAAAGTATTTGTATTTATAAAGTATTTATTTTGAACTAAATTTGATTTGAATTTGGGTTAGCTTTAAAATGATTAAATTATAATTTTGAAATTGAATAGTATTTACTAAAGAAACATAATGTTTTATTTAAATTTTATAAGCAAAATATACAAGATCTGAAGAGGTTAATTGTTTCAAAAAATTCATGGTTTTAAAAGACAGATGATATACTGAATTTATGAAAAATTATACAACTAACATTTTGTAAAAACTACAAGCATACTTTATGGTGAAATTTTGTTCAATATCATTTGATTTTGAATGGGTAAAAAAAATACAAATTTTTCTCAACCCTCATAAATTTGCAGTGGACACTCTTCTTAAACTAAAAATGAGAAAAAAAAATATGTGAATATTTACCCTAATACAGACAGAAGGTATCTTTTAGCATTTCTCTGTATAAGTACCTGAGATGCTCATGTTATAAAATAGGAAATGATTACTTTGATTTAAGGCTGAAAGCACTCCCTCATTGGGAAGTGTGTAAGGCTCCTTCTGGTACCATGAACATTGTTTATTAGGGAAGAGGGTTTCAGACCATATCCAGCCCAGAAGCCTCTGGCCCTATGTCTGAGGTGCATTGAAATCTGCAATAGCTGAAAAAGTCATAATGAATCATAATATTGCCACATATAAACCTACAATATATGCAATATATTATATAATAAATATATATTACATATAAATATCTCATACATATAATATATGTAGTATATATGATAATAAGTCAGTGAATACATATATAGCTTAAATATTTTTTTTTCACTTAAGGTAGAAATGCTCCCTCTAAGAGCCAAAGACTATAACAACAACAATAACAACATCAACCTCAACAAAAACCAACACTAGACACCAATTCATGTGAAGACAAAAGACATGAAATATTTTATATATGTAAAATAAGCAGTTGGAAATGATATTTCCTGTCATGGCAAAAATGTATCACTTTCAAGAAAAAAAACCACAACCTGATAAAAACAATCATGCTTGCATAATCTGTATTAAGCATCACAAATAATATACTAAGAAATAGAAGGGTTAGTATACCTTATAATTGTATTTCATGTATAATGTACATTTTTATCATGAAACAAGATTTTGGCAGTGTGGGGTTTGAATATTCATGGATCAGGGAGTGGCACTCTTAGGAGGTGTGGCCTTATTGGAGTAGGTGTGGCCTTGTTGTGGTAAGTGTGTTACTGTTTGGGCTTTGAGTACCTCCTTCTAGCTGCCTGGAAGACAGTAGTCTTCTTCTATTAGCCTTCAAAACAAGATATAGAACTCTCAGCTATTCCAGTTACATCTCTGCCTGGACACTTCCATGTTTCCTGTCATGATGATAATGCAATGAACCTCTGAACCTGTAAGCTAGCTGCAGTTAAATGTCATTTATAAGAGTTGCCATGGTCATGTCTGTTCACAGCAAAGGAAACCCTAAGACAGCAGTTGGTACTGGGCATGGGGTATTTCTGTGATTGACCTGACCATGATTTTGTTTGGAAGATTTTATGACTTTGGATATGGAAAGTAGTAGGATGCTGTGAGGCTTAATAGGCTCTCCTCTTAGGAATATGGAAGACTTTGCTGCTTGCAATTATTTAAACTGTAGAAGCTTAGTTCCAGAGGTTTACTGTGCAGAAGAATTTCAGTATGTGGTTGGTCTGTTCTTGTAACAGAGGAAGAATGCAGCTGGGTTTTGCCCTTTTCTGGGAGTCTACCTGAGACCAAGTTAAAGAGATTTCAATTAATTGCATTGAAAAGGGAAGTCTCAAAATAAAAAGTCTACCATAGACTTTTTTCTATGGTTGACTCTCCTATAGGGCAATTTGATCAAACATAGCAATATCAGATAGGAAAACTACAAATATATGGCTCAAATTATAAAAGGGCTCCATGCAAAGGAGCTAAACCCCCATGTTCAAGGATATTAAATGGAACTAAGGGAGTGGTGACCTCAGAGAAAAATCCCACCCAGCTAAGCTTACTGTTTATATGTTTGGAGTTGAAAAAGAGTTAGTTACTTTTAATTTGAAATGAGCTACAATCCACATATGAAAGGCCAATCTGTGATCCAGATCTTGAAGCATAGTGGCCATGAAAATCTTAGGCCTAGGCATGGTGGTACAGACCTTTAATCCCAGGACAGAAAAGCAAGCAGATCTCTTGAGTTCAACTCGAAAATTGTACAGAGCAAGTTTGAAGTAAAGCAAAGATCTGTGCGTGGGGGTATGTGCCTTTAATTTCAGCATCAGGTGACAAAGCCATGCAGATTTCTGAGTTAAATATCTGTCTACAGAGAAAGTTCCAGGATAGCCAAACTTACCCAGGGAAGGTGTTGGGAAACAGAAAAAGAAGAAAGCTAGTGTAATGTAATATAACAAGGGACACATTCCATCCCCAGCAAGCAGCAGAGCTTGGCAGCTTCAATCATGTGGCTCTGGCTTTAGAGTCAAAAATAGAAGAAATTCCTGGGACAGTTGATGCTGGTTAGCTGGAGCTAAGAATTTAGAAGTGATTAAGAAGAGACCAGCTCCACTGAGATAAATCTTCTGGGAAGTGTTTTCTGAGAGCAAAAAGAAGCTGTATAAAAGAGATAACCAAGGTTGTACAGCATGCTGTAGCTATACTTAGTAATGTGTAAGAGTCACCCAGATGGTAGTAGTTTTGAAGGCATGGAGAGAAGTTGAGGCTTGACACCATGAACAGAACCTCTGATAAGCTTTGGTGAGGTTTAGTTGCCATGGAAGACTCAAGTGAATTGGAGATTCCAGTACCATGTGATGGTCACCAAGAAAAGCAGCAGCAGTGGAGTAGAGGGCAGAGCTGGAGAAATGACCCAAAACCTTTGGGGGAGGACAGAAGATAGTGTGTGGATCCCAGACATTGGCTCAAGAATCTACAAAGTTAAGGTGCCTTGGAGACCACAAGAAAGACCTACCCAGAAACAAGAAAAGGTGCTCATAGCGAGTGGAACAACTCTGGAAACTCTAACAATGACAGACGTTTTAAGTAGAATTGAGGGATATAAAGTTTATTTCAAGTATATTTTATATTACAAGCTTATTGTTTGCATCTAAATGATAGAGAAATGGCTCAGTCATTACAGTGTTTGTAACACAAGCCTGAGGATATTTGCTTGGATCCTCAGCACAAAATTAAAACCCCAAACCAGTGATGGACACTTATAGCGTGGCATCTAGATGGTGAGAATGGAGAACTCCTAAAGCCCACTGACTAGTTATTCTCAAATCTAAGAGCTTCAAGTTCTATTAAGGATCCTGACTCATAAATTATAGTGGGGAGTGGTAGAAGACAGAAGGCACTACCTTCTGACCCCAACATATACATATGCACATCCACACATTTGCATACAATTATAAACACACACACATATATATGTATAACTATATATATTCTACTCATATCACATTAAATTGTTATTAAATATCTTTAAAAGGTATTCACATTTTCAAATTTCTCTTAGAAAATTGCATGCTGACCTACTTTTTGTATTGTATACTGGATTAATATAATTTTAAATATTGATTGAGATATAAGATATGAATAAGAGATTAAGTAAACAAAACAGTAAGCAGTATAAGACTGTACGGTCCATAACTAAATGGCTAATTTTGGTTGCAGGACTGATTTTGATTATTGGATATTTAATTGTACTTTTGAGACCATATTATGGAAATGTAAAAAGACAGACCTCTGTCTGGTGACCTTGAAACACAAGCTAAATATAGAGACTCTTGGTGTCTATGGAAGAATGTCTTGGTTTTTGACACAGTTTATAATTTAGGTGTATGCAATTTTCAAATGATTTTATGCTAGTGCATTAGACATGGCAAGTTTTAACAGTTCATGCTCATGAGTCATACTGTGAAAAGTTATGAAATCTGTTGGTACCTACAGTAATTGTTGTACAATCTCATCTTTATTGGTAGTAATTATTATACATTAATCTTATATCAAATTTAACTTTAATAATAAGAACTAATTCTATCCATTTTGTCTGCAAATTTCTTGATATCCCAGTTTTTAATAGCTGATTAGTACCCCCATTGTGTAAATGTGCCACATTTTTATTATTCATTGTTCAGTTGAGGGCCATCCCAGTTATTTCCAATTTTTAGCTATGAATAAAGCTGCTATTAACACAGTTGATCAAGGGTCCTTGTGGGATGGTGGAACATTTTCTTTTTTGGTATATGCCCAGGAATGGTATAGTTGGGTCTTGAGGTAGAACTGTTCTCAATGTTCTGAGATACTGCCAAATTGATTTCCAAAGTGGCTTATATTCCAACCAATAGTAGAGGAGTATTTCTCTTGCTCCACATCTTCGCCAGTATGTGCTGTTGCTTGAGATTTCAAGGATACCACAAGAAGATCTACAGATTCAACTAACCTGGCCCATGTGTGCTCATAGGTATTGAACCACCAACCAAAGAACATGCCTAGGCTAGACCTAGGCCTGCTACATCTACATAGCAAATGTGAAGCTTGGTCTTCATGTGTGTTGCCTAACAATTGGAGCAGGTGTAGTCTCTGACTATGTGGCTTGCCTTTGGATTGCTTTCCCCTAGTTGGGATGCCTTGTCTGGCCTCAGAGGGTAAGGATGTACTTAGTCCTGCTGCAACTTGATGTACCATGTAGGGGAATGGAGTGGATAAAGTATGAGGGTAAGACTGGGAGGAGTGAAGCAATTGGGGCTTGTGATCAGGATGTAAAGTGAATAAACAAATAAATTTAAAATAAGAACTAATTAAAATTAAGAAGAAAATCTGAGGGAAATGTTTGATATTATGTATGTATTAGAAAGCCCTGTCAAGTTTTGAAAATGTTTTGCTAGGCAACATGATGTATGCAAAATGCCTGTTATGAATAAATTGGGTCTTTAGGGTTTTAAATTGACTATCCAGTTTGAAACACATGTTCAGTATATGGCTATCTTTAATGCTGAAAATATCTTTCCAATTTACTTAATTACAGAAAACTGTCACAGTTGGAGTTGTACTAGAATAGCCAAACACTCAAAAATAATTATTCTTTCTAGATTAAAAAAATTCCTTTAAATCTATATGCTTATTTTTAAATTTAAGGGGTAGTTAACCATATTAATACTTAGCAAAATTCACAATTGTAACAAAATACCCTCTACCCCAAAATCAATATGAATAGTTTTAATTGAAGTAAGGTCAAGAATGAGTACCTCATTTTTTTCAATGAGATTTTTTGGAGAAGGCTTTTGATATAAGAATTATGAACCTTTGAAAACATGTGGTAAGAGATACTTATCTTGGGGAAAAGGCTAATTTTTAAAATCTTTTTAAAATTTTAAAAAATATTTAAATTTCCATAATCTTGGAAATTATGCTGGTCTAGTAACATGGTAGTAGTAGGTTCTCTTCTAAGATCCATGACTTCACGAGATCCAGGCAATGGCCTAGTCCTGAGCATTGTTTCCTTCTCTGTTGAATGGACCTTAAGTACAATTACATAGCTGTTGTTTATCATCAATACATTGAGTTTCACCATTACACCTTTAGGAATGTCTTGCCATGCTGTCCATTTTTATCACTTATGGGCATACTACTTTTTGATACTATGAAAGCTAAGCTGTAGGAAGGATTCTTTTAGTTCAGATTTTGGTCAAATCTTCTGAGACACTCTTTTTACCCAGTAAGCATCTGGGCAGAATATCACCTATTTCCCTAATATGGCAAGTAACTGATGTCCACTATCCTTTTTGTCTTCTATTCTGTTCTTTCAAACTTAACTCTTAGTCCCATAGCAACCTGCTTACAGGAGCCCCTCTTCTTGCCCTCCTTCCATACACAGGGGAATCCACTTTTTGTGTGGACACAAATATCCTATTGTTTTGGTTTGACTATGCTTGGTCTGGGGAGTGTTAGTATTAGGAGTTGAGGCCTTTTTGGAGTAGTTATGGCTATGTCGGAGGAGGTGTGTCACTGTGGGTTTGGGTTTTGAGATGTGCTGCCTTAGTTTGGGTTTTCGTTGCTATAAAAAGATACCATGACCAAGGCAACTCTTATAAAGGACATTTAATTGGACCTGGCTTACTGATTTGGATGTTCAATCCATTATCATCATGGCAGGAACCATAGTAGCATCCAAGCAGGCATGGCATTGGAGGAGCTAAGAGTTCTACATCTCATTCTGAAGGCAAACGGAAGATTGGCCTCTAGAGAGCTAGGTGACATCTCACTAGATCTACACACCACACTTCAGGGTAGGTCCCTTGCTCAATAGGAGATGGACAACAGAAATGAACTCTATGCCGTTTGTAGATATTTCATGTAATGTTTTGGGGGACTTTTTTTTTATCTTAGGGGTCTTTTGGTTGATATTATGATATCTGATTTGGGGATTTCATACAATTTGTATGTGTGTGTGTATGTTTATGAGTGTCTTTTCCTGTTTTTTTAATATTTATCTTTTGGTTTACATGTTTGTTTTTAAAAAGTGGGTTGGGTGGGGTGAGTGGAAGAGTGGAGAGGATCTCGTAAAAGCTGGGGGAGGGAAAGCAGTGTTCAGAAGATTAATGTAGAAAATATAAAACATATTTTAAACTTATAAGTTGAAAATAATTCATTATAAATTCAAGTCCTTAAATATAAAGACCCAACAAATTATGTGTACTATTATGTGAAAATAATATAGCTCAATTTTGTCTCAATCCATTCTCATTTGTAGAAGTAAAAATTAATACCAGTATAGAAAAATGAGATGGAAAACTTTAGGACAGGCTAAAAATTTTTTCAGTTAGATTGTATTCCTAAAAATGATTTATTTTTAGATATTTTATCTTTTCCCTTTATGCTTATTTTTACTATTTCAAGCAGAAATGATTACAGATTATTCATAGAAAACTAAAATATATTTATATTTTTAATCTCTCAATGTAGCTTAGTGCTACAATATTTACTTAGCACCTCTGCAATACTCTTTCTTTCATTAGGATAACAGCCAGTATATAATTGTGTATTTTCAATAGATAAGTGAGGATATCATGAGATCACATAGAAGAAAAAGTATATTTTATTTTATTTTTATGTGGGCTAATAAGTATTATAGTTATCATATTCAAGATATGAGCAAAAATGCCTGGAATGTTTAAAATATTTCATATGAATTTAGTTGACACTAGATATACTTTTTGATATATTATTCTTATTGATAATGTATTTTTGCTCTTATCCAATGCACATATATGTCAGTATTCAACCAGCATTAAATAATAAACAACTCACAGGTAATATTGATGCAGTCTTCTTACCATAATATTGCTATTATGAATAAACTGAACAAAAGATAATTAAAGTCATAACTATATGATACAATGAGCAAACTGATTTGAAGAGAGATCCTCTATCATACCAAATTATGTTTATGTTTGTCTATCAAGTTTTTCAATGCTAAGAGTTAGGCATTTGAATTCTTTTTTTTTTTTATTTTAGATATTTTCTTTATTTACATGCGAATTTCT
>NW_022196897.1:41895166-41895715 GCF_008632895.1 Mastomys coucha
ATAAGGCTGCTATGAACATGGTGGAGCATGTGTCCTTATTACATGTTGCAGTATCTTTTGGGTATAAGGCATTTGAATTCTTAAAGATGTTCTTTAAGGAGTTATCTTGTAATTTATAACAGTAAAGAACCTTTAAACCCAGAGACAGGATCTATATAGAAAAATCATTATTATTGTCTTTCCCCAGCTTGTTGCTTCTGTTTAAAACTGAGTTGTTAAATAATTTCTTAAAGCCAACTGGATAAGGCCCTTTAATAAATATAAGTCACCATGCAGTTTCCAGTGCAATGAAGCATACCTCTCTCCCATATAGAAGATGGAAGTTTCAAGGAATAAGGAGGTTTTGGTAGTGTCTGGTTATCTGAGGCTGTTCTTTGTCTCAAACACTTGGTACTAAGTTTGGTGGCTTTGAAATGTATTGCATATTCATTATTATGCTAGAGGTTTTGACTAAAATGTTCATTAATTCAATAACACATTAGGGTAGCATTGCTACTCTCCTATCATGTGTTTGTTTGTTTGTTTTCTTTTTCCTTTCCTTTTTTTTTT
>NW_022196897.1:41895725-41918964 GCF_008632895.1 Mastomys coucha
TAAGACAGGGTTTTTCTGTTTAAACCTGGCCATCCTGGAATTCACTCTGTAGACCAGGCTGTCCTCGAACTCAAGATCTGCCTGCCTCTGTCTCCCAAGTACTGAGATTAAAGCCATGCACCACCACTGCCTGGCTGTAAAATTTTCTTAACATGAACAAATACCCTGGTTTGATCTAAAATACCACAAAAAATAAATATATAAAATGAGAAATATATCAGATTTCACTTTCTTCTTTCATTCCCCAAAAGGAGAATAATTAGAATTTACTTCACTGTCATAGGAAAAGGCTAGGCAGTAAAGCAGAGATGAATATAATTTATGAAATTATAATAATCTAAGATATAATAGATTAGGAAATTTTATTTTACCTTTGTAAATGTTCCTTTTAAGAGGAAGGAGAAGTTCCAGAAACTTCTTCTGGTATCTGGTAGGAGGAATGCATTCACAACCTAGAACAGTAGTTGCAAAATAAGAATCATTACCTCTGTCATTGTGTATTAACATGATTTGTATGTTCTCATGCAGTAAAGGTCATTCTTTGATTCTCTGATATTAGTTTCTGTGTAAGCAAAGATATGCAGACAATTTCAATACTGAATAGAATTTTGTGTTTCCTAAAGGAATAATTGAACTATTATGAAAAATCACTTTCTTTTTGGAATATTTGAATACACTTCCTGTGATTTATCAATACCTAAAAGAATCATGGAATTATAGAATAATAAATTATATACTGTATTTTGTTAATACTTTATGTCTTTCACTAGAAGTTAATATTTAATTATTCTTAACTAATGTGATTCTTTTTCCAATTTGACACGAAGAATTACTAGTCCAGTATTAAAGGGATATATTTTAAGTAAAAAAAAAAAACAATGAGATTAACTTAAATTATTGAAGAAAATGAGAAATGCCATTCTCTGAGAATTGCATAATTAGATTTGATGACTTTTAATTGACTTACAAGTACATGTAAGTATATGATATATTTGAATTAGACTCAAAATTCTGAATTGAGTTTAGCCAGATATTGAGTTCACAATTATGTAGTCATATTAAAATCACTGCTCCTAATTCTTACTAAAGAGCTTCTAGACAGATAACAGTAAATAATATACATTCCTGAGTATTGATCACGGACAGCTTGGAAGTGTTTTATATACTCAGTTTCTATGTATAGTCTTCTAGTGGGCTGGGACTAGGACATTATAAAATGTACCCACCTCTTAGGGTTGTCATAAGGCTTAAATGAGTTCACAAGCTGAGTATGTTGGCCATGCCTTCAATCCCCAAACTGAGAAGGCAGAGATAGGTGGTTCTCTGGCCAGCCGGATATGTAGAGCAAGTTCCAGGACAGCCAGGGCTCTATTACACAGAGAAATTCTGTCTCAGAAAACCAAACCAACAAACCAAACAAATAAATTTAAAAAATCCAAAACAGTTTGTCTGCATAATGTGTTAGCATTTTGCATGTAGTTTTGTTGGACAAAACAATAAGTGACCCCTGAATATTATCTAGTACTGCTAGGGAGAAAGAATATCATCAGAGCAAATGGAAGTGTAAGCATAGCTGAAAACAGCTGTGGAATTGACAATATTCTAAGAAGCATGAGAAGTTATCTCTAATTCATTCAAGTATTTTTAACTGTGTGTTTACTAACATCTCTAGCATCTTTATGGATCCAGTCAGAGTCAGTGAATACTTGTTGAACTGAGCTCAGATGCTTTATAATACCCCCAAATTAGAACTAAATGTGTATTTTTATCTAAATAGTTTTAATTGTATAATGTACATAAAGGAAGGATTTAGAACTGTTTTGTAAAAGATTACCACAAATGTCAGAAAGGAAATATGTGAATATTTTACTGATACATGGCATACAAAAATATGATATGGATTTAGAGAGAATAAAGAGAAGGCAACATTCAATAATTCATAAGAGATGGGAAACAAATGGGAATATATGGAAAATTTTAGGGAAACTGTTAACTAATCTTTTGAAACTTGGACTCTATCTGTGAGGAAATATATAATTTTGAACCTTTTCCAGTTAAGCTTAACAATCATCCCATTTCCCAATTTTCATTTTTCTTATCACCAAAATGAAATATGACCAATAAGAATGAAGGTCACTGAACAATTACAGTAAAAACTCTTGTACTTTCACTGACAACTCATTTATTTTAAATTTATTTTTGAGATTTAATGTAATCACATTTCTCTTTTTCCATTTCCTCACTAAGAAATTTCCCATTTGTTCTCTTTCAAATTCATAGTGTCTTTTTTCACTAATTGCTGTTCATTCATATATGTATACAACCTGCTTAATCTATATAATCTTGCTAGGATAAATGTTTGAAGAGCCAACAATTTGGTATTGGTTTGCTCTATACTGAGAAAGATTATTCCTCTCAATCCCAGCATTCCATATTTGCAGGAAGTTCTTTTTGTAGGGTTGAGGCTTTATAGTCTTTTCCATCCATTTTAATATGGTGTTATGATTTGTATATGCTCAGGCCAGGGTGTGGCACTATTAGAAAGTGTAGCCTTGCTGGAAGAGGTGTGGCCTTGTTGGAAGAGGTGTGTCACTGTGGGTGGGGGCTTTAAGACCCTCATCCTAACTGTCTAGAAGCCTATATTCTGCTAACAGCTTTCAGATAAAAATGTAGAACTCTCAGCTCCTCTTGCACCATGTTGGCCTGGATGCTGCCATGTTCCTGCCTTGATGATAATGGACTGAACCTCTTAACCTGTAAGCTAGCTCCAATTAAATGTTGTCCTTATAAGAGTTTCCTTGGTCATGTTGTCTGTTCATACCAGTAAAACTGTAACCAATACCGAAGTCTATTGTTGGAGTCTTTGTTTAGCTCAAGGTTAGGCAGTGATGTTGCTAAAATTTTAATGGATGTATCTTCTGACATAAATAGGAAACATAATCTCATAGCAAATTCCTTGATCTTACTATTTTACTTCCCTTCTCCCGCAATACACATTTTGCAATGTTTCCTAGCCCTAATATGGGGAGTAGATAAGGTTAGTTATCCAAATAGGAAAGATGTGCTCTTAACCTTGTGAGTCGGTTGATTTGAATGTAGTTCTCAATAAAAAGTTACTTCTCTGAACTATCACTCTCATTTTCTTGATCTACTTTGCCTAAGACCAGATGTTTTTAGCCTTTAACCTATTACAAATGATTATCAATATTCTGAAGATTAATTTGCAATACTGTTTTTCTGCCAAACTCTAATTTTTAGCAGAGTCTATGGACAATATATATATAGAAAATCATCAAGAAAGATAAACCTTTTGCCATACTAACTAGAAGGCTCAGAGACAGCATCCAAATTAAAATAAGAAAAAGGAGCTATAACAAAAGAAACTGAGGAAATTAAAAGAAAATCATCAGGTCCTACTACAAAAGCTTATATTCAACAAAATTGGAAAATCTGGGTGAAATGGAAAATTTTCTAGACAGATACCAAATACCAAAGTTAAATCATGATCACATAAACCATCTAAACAACCCCATAACTCCTAAAGAAATAGAAGCAGTCATTAAAAGTCTCCCAATCAAAAAAGGCCCAGGACCAGACTGTTTTAGTACAGAATTCTATGAGACCTTCAAAGAAGACCTAATACTAATACTCTTCAAAACTATTCCACAAAACAGAAACAGAAGGAACACTCCCCAATTCATTCTATAAAGCCACAGTTACTCTGTGTATTCTCCCTTGCAAATGGAACGGTTTCTGTCTAATCAGGAACTTGTCACAATTTTACTTTCATAGAGGACTTCATAAGAGATTTCTTTTCTACTTCTATAATGTTTAATGTTCCAAATAGATTTTAAAAACTGGTTGAGGGCATATAACTTTTAGTTTTAGAGGATATCATGTATATTTTGAGTCATTTAACTATTATAAATTATTTTGATGACTTAAAACATGTCAATATTGAGTTGTATATTTTAAAATAAATTTTATAAGTTTAATAAAAAATTAAAAAAAGAAGTACAGAATCCAAAATATTTCCTATTCAAAAGTTTCATATGTTGCCCATAAATTAATGATGCCTAAACAGCCAGTATAGAGATACTGTGATTGTATATTTCTGACAAGTTATGAAATTTTCTGGGTTTTGAAGAATACAATGCAATCTTTAATATATGATGCATGTTATTAACCAATTTGATTGTTTCCATCAATTTGGTTTCTCATATGAGCATGCACAAAATTGTACAGTACACAGAAAAAATGAAACCTGGTAAACAGACAGTATAGAAGACTATCTTCTACAGAAGACCTGTATCTGGAGGAAAGCTAAAGGTTTGATCTGGCGTACTTGAATATGAATTAACATTTGATTGATAAATAATATTAATGGCCACTTCACATAAATGCAATTTTGAGACCACTAAAGTATTTTGTTAAGTTTTAAAGCCTTCAATAAAAATAAATAATCAAGTAAGATTAACATGGAACTAACTAGAGAATAAGTGGAAATTTAAACATTATAATGATATATATTATATTTGTTCCTGCCCAATAGTAAGAATAAAAAGCTATTAACCTTAAACTGCACTAAAATTACATATTGAGTGACATTAACTTACAATGTAAAAGAATTATAAAACAATTTTCTAAAGTTACTGCTAGTATTTTTCTGTTGAAATCTCAGTAGATTACTAAATATTGAAGTCAAGTATGCCAGAAGTAACTGTGGTTTTTTTTCTTCTAGCCAAAATAATTTTTTAGGAAACATTCTACAAAAGCTTTATAGTTACCTTGAATATTTATTTCAGTATCAGAGTACCTAATAACAAATTTAAATTGATTTTATTACAGCTAGTACAAGATTTAAACTAGCTGTACATGTAAAGAAAATCAAGTACTTCTATAAATTGCTATGAAAAGGTGAAGCTGAGTCATGAAATATTATTAAAAAGCAGTAGCAATGAAGGTAATTTAGGCATTATAACTGAAAATTAAGGTTCAGTGTATATTACATATATTTATATTTTAAGAAATGTAAATGCACATATGCTGCTTGTATATGAAAGAACATATTAAGGGTTTTAAAGAGGACAATACAGAAATTAGAGCAGATTATTTTGCTGATTCTCAAGATTAAATATAGTGCATTTTATATCAGATTTCTACTTTAGTATACAGCTTTCAATATGAATAAATATCTACAATATATCCCTCATATGAGATATGCAAAACTTCCTCATAGAAATGAATTATAGATGCTCAGTGCCACAGTGTATTTAACAACACTCTGTGTTGATGGGATGAGCTAAACTATAGAGAGGCATTAGATGATAAATTTTACCCATTTTTGCCTATTATGTTAACTTTTGCAATCACATTTTAAACATTACTGAAAATCAGTTTTTCTTTTTCAAATAATACATCTAAATTATGGTTTTCCACCCTTCTACTCCTCTTAGCTCCACCTCAAATCACTTTCTATCTCTCCTTAGAAAACAACAATATGAACTAACTTGTACCCTCAGTACTCCCAGGGACTAAACCAGCAACCAAAGAGTACACATGGTGGGACTAATGGCTTCAACAGCATATGTAGCACAGGGTGGCCTTGTAGGTCATCAATGCGAGGAGAGGCCCTTGGTCCTGTGAAGGTTCTATGCCTCAGTACAGGGGAGTGCCAGGGCCAGGAAGCAGGAGAGGGTAGTTTGGTGAGCAGGGGAAGAGGGGAGGGAACAGGGTTTTTTTGTTTTGTTTTGTTTGTTTTTATTTTATTTTATTTTATTTTATTTTTTATTTTTTTCGGAGGGGTAACTGAGAAAGGAGATATCATATGACATGTAAATAAAGAAAATATCTAATAAAAAAACCAAGGAAGATGCAAAAAAGAAAAAGAAAAGAAAAGAAACAAGCTTGTAAAAGATAATAAAATATAATAAGCAAAAACAAAAATAGCACATTCAATAGAAAAAACAGACAAACAAACAATCAAGAAAAAGCCCAAAAAGGTCACAAGAAACAGATATGGATTTGCAATTTCAGGTATTGAATTCTTTGTTTTTTTTCTCCCATTGTTTGTGTCTTCATATAATTCTTTAGGAGGTTTATTCATCCCTTCTTTAAGGACCTCTATCATATTTATAATGGGTATTTTTAGCTCTTTGTCTTGTGATTCTGGTATGTTGCTATTCTCAGGGCCTACCATGATAGGGTTTGTGAGCTCTAGTGAAGACATATTTTCCTGGCTGTTATTGTATTTTTATGCTAGTGTGTAGATATCAGGGTTTGGAAAGATTGTATTATAGGTGCTGATATCTGGTCTTGTCTTTATTGGGTGGGTCTTTTGTTTCTTGGATTCTGGTATCTTGTCTGGCTCTTAGGAGGATGTGGTGGTTGTATATTGTCCGATAGGCAGTTCCCCTGAGATCTTGCTAGGTGAGGATTCAAGATTCTGGGTTAAATGTGTTTCCAGGTGTTAGGCAATGACTCTTTGGGATAGTGTCCTGGGGAGATGGGAAGGCTAGGTTGAAACAATACACATAAAGGAGGGAAACAGGACATTCTCTCAGTATCTATTTAGTCTCCTGGGAATAGAGGCAGATAATTAGAGCGTGGGCCCAATTGGTAGGGCTCATGATAAGACTGGGAAGTTAGATTTAGAGGAATGAAGGGAGAATGAAGATCTCAAGCTAGTTTATCCGCTTTGCTGGCCTACTTGCTACTCTGGTAGGCTTGCTTGCTGTATTCCCAGGTAATGCCTGTTGTGCTGAGACAAAGAAGTGATTGAAGAAAATCATTTGAAGAAAATGGAGGAGACGATCTGCATGGATCCTCTGGAGATAGGAGCAGAAAGAGAGAGAGTCTGAAGAGGTAGTCTGCTAAGCAACTGTGGGTGAAACTGGAAGACTGGTTTTCAAAAGGGGGAGCTAGAGGTGGGATGTGAAGGTAGGGAGCCTCATTGTAGCCTCCCTGTTTCTCTAGACAGCTGGTTGTTGGCACTCCCAGGTACAGTGTGGTCTCTGTGCTTTTACAGAATGCCTGATAGTGTTGGGTCTGGGAAAAAGTGACAAAGTTAAGAAAAGAAGTTTGTGGAAGAAGGTCCAAGTGACTCATTGGCCTTGGGAGCAAAGAAGCAATAGCCATAAGTGGTCTGCTATGCAGTGGGGATGAGTCTGTGGGATTAGAATTGAAGAGGTGGAGACTAAGGTAACCATCTGCATTTAGTCTATCTACTTCCGGGGCAGGAATCTGACTCTTCCAAAGACACTTGGATTTTCAAATTAGCATATATCCTGGGATCTTTATGAGATGAGTATGTTGACTTAGACCCTGTGTGATCATAATGGTTAATCACTTAGATTCAGGTCCTTAAGGAAGATAGGGGGATACATGACTCACTATTAAAACTTTATGGTATGTTTGCATTCTTCAGTATATCTCATTCTATTTAATTCTTTTGACCATTAAATAATGTTGTTTTATTACAGAGCATTGATTTTATTTATCCTGGTTCTTTTTATTAGCATTATCTAATAGAAAATGTCTATGGGCTGGGAAAGCAGAAAACTATATAAATTTATTACAACTGGTAAGATTTATAACACAGAGTACATACCAGAAAGGCAGCTGGTTTATAGGGATGACCAATTAACAGTTGAAATACTCAGAACATATATGTTAGGTTGGATGGTGGGGTGATTTGATATCTCATCTCTAAAGTTAGCAGCTAGAATATACACCAGAAAAAAAATCCTATGTAAAATATGTTTAAATAAGCTACATATCTCCTTACAGTATCTGTGTAACAGACTTCCCAGAGTTTATTTTGAAAATTTGAAATTATGCAAAGACTTTTAAAAAAAACTTTGAAAACTAAAGAAAGAAGGAAACCAAAATAGATGGAAATCAAGATATTTTTGACTTTTAAAATAACAAATTTATAAAAATTTTGTTTCTGAAGTTACTAATGAGATGTGGGAGAGCTTTCTCACAACTATGTCTGGTAATTCTGTACTGAAAATCTTCCAAACATTGATTAACTTTGGTATTTTTTTTCTTGAAAGATTTCTGCCTTACTTCAAAGACTATATTCCAATTTTGATGGATAGTGATAATAAAATTACCAAAGAGGTCATTCATAATTCTTTTTTATGCATCCCACCATCTCAAGTCACCCTTCTATTTTTTTGTTGTTGTTGTTGTTTTCATTTCACTCATGACTACACACCACTATACCCTGCTCATACAGACAATAGCTTAAATAATACAATCTACAGAAGGGGGTAAGTAAGATTGATAGGAAAGATAGTAATCTCTTAAATGTACACTGTACCTATATTGTAGAACATAGAAATCCTATTCTTCATGTCGAGCTACAAAGATTAATGTAAAAATCCAATCCCAGACTAACATCAAGAAGTGATAAAATATAATGGCACATACAACAACCAATGAAATATAGTTGTAAAATTATCCCCTTTTTCATTGATTTCTTGAACTGAAGCTAATCCCCCAATAGAAAAAGTAAACATTAAAAATTTTTAACTTTCCTTTAAATTTTCTACCTTTGGTTTAGAAATAACCATATATCATTTATCTGGGTATAAGCATAGTTCTATATATAGGTAATTTAATTAATCAAATAACAAAACCAAAGTAAAAATTTGAAAGCATTAAGTAAGTGTAGGCATAAATTTTTGCAACCTAGTGTTAGTAAATTCAACCTTTCCTCTAGCCCACTACTCAGAAGAGTAGTAGAAGAGAAAAGGTATTAGGACACAGGGAAAGTGGACCTCCTTAGCAATGGTTTTTTGGGAGCAAGCTCGATCTTCTTTGGCAGCTGTTCAGTCCAGCAGCAAACACCAAATACAATTCAGCAGCTGCAGACCAGACCTCTAGGCAGGCAGATAACAGACATGAACCAGCAGCTGTAGTTCAATCCCAAAGAACCACCAAGTCATGACAACTGGTCTGAGTTGAGGCCACAAAAGTGGCAAGATGCTGCAGGAACCCCACAAGCAGTTCTTGGTGAGTTTTCGTCAATGACAGAGTTACCACTAGTGGAGCTCAACAACACTATGAAAGGTGAACCATTACAGGCATATTGTTAGGGAAGAATAGTTGGTGGAGCAAACTAAGCCAAAACTCAGTGCTCATCTCCCACTGTCTGCAGGGTCATATTTATACTCCTTCATCACAGGTCCTTTTACATATTTGCTATATTAAAAAATCCTTTCATATGTGTCTGCTTCAGGAAAACATTATTTCACCTATCTCTCTGCTTTACCAAGACATCATTTCATATGTATGCCCCAGGAAAACATCATTTGACATAACTTTCCAAAGAAAATAGAAGTTTCTAAGTTAAGAAACTATATATAGACTTAAGATGGAATCCAATCCAGAAAGAAATAATAATGGATTTTTACTAGAAGGATTTAACTAGCATTTGCCATTTAAGTGGGGAATTCATTACAGGTCCCTAATGCCCTTTAAAAATCTATCATTATTAGGAAAATAACAATATAATTAAAACAACTAAGTGTCAACAGTGTGATGTTTACAAAGGTGTAAACAGAACACAGTACAGAAGAATGGTTTTACACTAGCGACATGATTAGTTATTTATCTCCCTGTTTTGAAAAAAAATGATGTAAATTGAACATAAGCAGGTCAAGGAAGAGTTTATTCTGACTCATAGTTCCAGGATTTACTGAATAAGAGATGGACAATCATGAAAACAGGACTGGGGAATATCTGGTCACGTTGCACTTGCAACCAGGGAACAAAATCCAGTAAATGCTTTTGTTTAGTTCTGATTCTCCTTCTTTGACTCAGCCCAAGATTTAAGCCCTGTAATCACTGAAGGTAACTTTGGTTTAAATCCACCTCACTTAACTTAATGAACATTCATAGACATTTTCAGAACCTTGTCATCTATGTGACTCTTTAATCCCATTAAATCAAAAACCAATATGAGCTATTGAAATTTGTGTATTTGACACCCAGAGTCATCAGTTTTAAGAAATAAATGTCCATTCATTGTCTCCATATGCTAAGAGACATTTTATAATACAAAATAAATTCAGTCCAAATTAAAATTTTCTTGTAGTCTTTAATAATTTCAACCTGGTTCATGAATCCAAAGTCCAAGTTTGGGGTACCATGCAGAACGAAATTAAGGACCTTCCATGGCTGGTGCTTTGGCAAAGTGCCATGTTTGTGGCTGTGGGCCATGCTGCCATTGGAGACCAAGTGGAAGTCCTTGGCACAATGCTGATGCTAAAGAGAATATGGATGTTGGTTGTCTGTGCTGTTGCCAAATGCCATGTTGAAGCCCAAGATCCATGATCCCACTTACTGTAAAGTATAAGAAATCTATCTATGCATTGATATCAACAACTTAGGATGCATAGTTGAGAAAAGGGAACATAGAAAGGTTCTGTGACATCCCTTACCTCCACCCTATTCCCTTCCAAAAGTAACAGCCTAAAAAGGAAGCCATTGAATCAAACTTTTAAAAATTGTGATGAGGATGCTGAAGTGTGTATCTTTTCACAACTTCTGGCTCTGGCAGGGGTGGTGAAGGACTCAGCTTCCCTTAGTGGGATGGTCACTGGGAGATTGAACATGCTGATGCTAAAGAGAATATGGATGTTGGTTGTATAAGCAGATGTATAAGTGTGTATATAAACAACACAGAAAACATAAAATGGATTTTCCCTCTGTGTCTTTTTCTTTTGTGAGAAGTTATAAAGTTTGGAGTGTGGACATGGAAGAACTGGGAAGTGAGGATGATCAGGGTGCAAGATGATAAATTCCCAAATAATCAATAAAATGATATGTTGGGAAAATAAAAGAAAAGGATCATAAACCTTGATATCTCAGGTTTACTGTCTCTTGCTCATAATAGTTCAAAGGCAGAGGTGGGGTGGTACACTGATGTGAAAAGAGGGATCAACAATGAAAAACACTGAACAGTCTGAAGGCAATGAGAATCAGGTAATAGGGCCAAACATAAATATTTAATATATCTGTCCTATGCAAGTTTTTAATTTTACTGTTTAAAATGGTTCACTTAATTGTCATGATCCTTCTTATTCACATATTTTATTCAATATCAATATATTCATTTTAAATGAAGTTTTTGCCACATATATTTTATTTCCTACATGAACTCATAATAAGCCATCAAATATCACTTGACTTAACTTACCTATGATAAATATTAGTCAGGTCTGATAATTTATTCACCTTGATAATATAATAAATGCCTCACTAAGAATATATTTAAATAAATATATCTACTAGATGTGACCCATAAATGTAGTACTATTTTTAGGCCGAAAGTGAGTATTTTTACTAGGTAAATAAATCATACCAGAGCAACTTTTGGCCTATCTTAGTAGTAGTTCAAAATAAAAATAATTATTATACACAGATCTATAATACTCACCACTCTTCTGCCTGAAATATCCTTATAAAAGATGCTTTTCAAAGCATTTGTGATCAAAATTGGTGTTTTCCCTACAAATGATTTGTGTTTCTTTGTCTAGTTTTTATCTATGTACAGGATGTAGAATTATGAGAAGATTTTCAACTTAAACTGAAATTATAGCTGTTACTATGACCATTACATGAATAGGGCTTTTGAATACAGAAGTTCATTCTTAATGCAGAAGGAAGTGATTTCATATTTCATCATTATTTTATTACATTAGTGAACACTTAGGAGTTTGGCCAATTGATTCCAGGAAACATTTGTGATGGTAACATGTGCCAGACACCCTCTGTGCCAGTGGTGTGACATTAAGGGATGTGTGGAATGCTTTGTAAGGATGATTATAATTGGAAAAATAGAGTTTTATTCCACAAAAGATCCTTTCCCTAAAAACAATACAGGAAGGACACTGCTTATATATGTCCATCTTCTGATTATTTGGTCTATGATTTGTAAATGATTTCCTGTGGAGAAATTTCCTATAACAAGGTATACCCATAAAGTCTCATGGTCACAGCCACCCAAAAGTGAGATTAACAATGATTAAACCAGTGGATGTACTAAAGTGGACTGAGAAAAGCACATAAGGCCTCTATACTACATAAAGAACTAGAGGCCACTTAGGATAGCTGGAGACAGAAGTAGTCTTTCACAAAACAAGCCAATTGGTTATCCAGTGTCAAGGTCAGCCTTGCAAACATAGAGACAAATAACATTATATGAATTGAACATTTATTTGTGTGTGTGTGCGTCTGGGTGTGCTTGCGTGTGTGTCTGTGTGTGTCTGTGTGTGTCTGTGTGTATGTGTGTGCAATAACAATTACTGGTTCAAAAGGCCACTATTTAGAGGAAGAACTGGAGGGAAGAAAGAGAAGGCACAAATGTAATTAACTTATAACTTCTAAAAAAATTAAAAAAAACCTAATTTTGAAATATTCACTTCTTGTTATGATACATAATTTAAGACCTTTGCAAGTCCCCAATTTTATTCAGCTCTCCATGATGTGAATATATCCCAACATCACTCTGTGGTTGCCACTGTAAAGTGCAAATGATATTTACTTTTACTCTTGCAATATTTGTAAGTAAATAGCTGATATTACATTATTTGAATCTTTTCTACAAAATAAGCTTATTTTATAACATTGTTTTCTGGTACTATTTAGTACAGATACTAAGCTTTCCCATATCATGAAACATTTCTGTAGTACAATTTTAAAGATGGTACTATTTTCCTGACCTATTTAATATTTTTGGTATGTAAATATAAATTGGTGAATGAAATATTACTTTTGCGTGTGTGCAGATAAACTCATCTGTAGGTATACTTATTGTTTTAATAGCCTGAGAAGATAAATCTGTGAGAAGATATCCATTTTCTCAAAAGAATTTATGTTTGAAATGGATTACCAAATCATTACTGAACTTTGAAGGTACAATAGGTACTATTAGAAAAGAGCAGTGGCATTTTATGAGATGTGAGCACTCCCAACAAATAGACAGTGGCATTGTACAGACTTAATCTCTAAACTATTGTGTGTGTAATATAATCTACTATATTTTGTACTTTTCCATGGGGTCTTCCCTTTAAATGAATGGTAAACGTTTAGAGAAAACACATTTTATGATTTAGGAGAATGTTAGGTGTGAAATAGTGATGTGTCCAGATGAGCAGAAGGTCCAGGATACCTTGAGTATCCTTCATATCAAAGCCTTTATCATAACAGTATATCATACTGTGGGTTGTTACTCTCAGATCTTAAATATACACATTAAATATAATATGAATGAAAGGGCCAAAGTATTGTATCTATGATACATAGGACAAACAAGTTAATATTAACTGGCCTCAATTTAGCAAGTGTTTCTGTTGATAAACTTGGGTCCTTTAGGATAAATAAATAAGCTGAATATAAATTATTCCTCATGGCAGAGATATGACACAATAGCCATTTGATGTGCTCATTCTGATTCCACTGAAAACGGATTTATGAAAGATAAGACAAAAACTACTGGCTTTGGAAAATTGATATATTACTGATAGATTGTGCATGCATATCTGTGAGAATGACTAAAGTTAAATTTTATAATTTATCATAACTCTCATATTGTTAGTTATGGATATGAATGAAGCATTGCCTTGTTAAAGAGAATAAATATTTCCAAAGCACTGAAACTGCAAACAGTAGATTTGACAATGCTGGTTTTGATGTGACAATTTTTAAGACCATATTTTGAAAGTATAACATATGTGATAATATGTTGCTTTTTGTTTAATATTTTGCTCATCAATATGTATTATATATTTATGAGTCCTTTCACAGAATAAAACTACTAACTTAAGACAAAATTAATATATTTCACTGCACACTATCTTCTGGGAATAAAGTCCATCTGTCCTCCAAAAGTCACCATTTGTTATAGACTTCTGAACAAAGTAAAAAGATGAACATAATACAAGCTGCAAAAACAAATAATGCTATTAATATGTGGTGATTAATATGATATATTGCTAAAATTACTTTCCTTATATTTTGTTTGTCCTTTATGAGACTGTGCAGATCAAATCAGTTTTCTTCCTATCCTAAAAGTAGTTTCTGTGTTAAATAAAATGACAATGCTCAAAAAATAAAAAATGCTTGTAAAATAATTATGCACTTATGATAATTTTAGGGCATTTAGATAATGTTGAATTAAGTATTAGTAGTTTTTAATGATTTTCCATTGAGTGAGCAGAAGATAACATGTGATACATATATTAATTACTTTTTGTAATCTAAACCAGTCTTTCAATGAGAGCGTTTCTGTCCATATATACAACAATCACAGAGAAACTAGAGAGGAGATTTCGTTGCCTTCTCTCTAGTGCTGATGCATTGGCTTGTTGACTATGGTGCCTAATAGAGGAGAGGGAAGGATAAATATTTTATGACAATTCATTTTGACTTTTTCCTTTGACTGTGTAGAATTGTATTTTGTGGTATGTGGTAGCCTCATGATATGAAAAGGAAAGGAATCAATAGTTAAGAAAACTAATAGTTACTATTTAAAAGTATAGTGTGTCAGAAATAAGCCACATAGCCAAATGGCTAATTCTTTCCCATACTGTATTTATGCTATTTAAAGAAGAATTTCTTTTTTTTCTCCACTAGCAGCATGCATTCCTTCAGGTACAATCCAGAAAAAGAAGTTGAAAAAATGCTGAATCCACACTATACTTACAGTTCTTCTACTTTTTTTTTTTATTTCTGAATGGTGAGAAACAACAACTAGTAGGTCTTCCCATACACATAAAAGACACTCTTGAAATATCAAGTAAATTTATTAACTTTGATGAAGAAAAATGCATTTACCTTTGTAGAGGAGATACAGATTTTGATAAATAATAAGATGGTAATTTCTCTTCTAAGACATGAGATGGTTAAGGAAAATAATCATGTATGCCTAGTGTTCTAGGATTAAGGACACTGTTTATGATTATTTTAATTTTCTTGCTTTTAAACATTGTAACATGATTCTCACATCCTTACAACCACAAATGAAAATACAGACTACATAATGCTAAAAGAAAACCCATCCTTTCTCTAAATATGTTACAAAAACAAATATACACTTTAACTTGATGCTCACCAGATGATACGATAGTTGAACTCTTGCCTTCCCTACATAGAATCATTCTAAAACTTATGCATTATTTAACCATGAAAAAAATTGTGTTTCCCATGACATTCTTTTGTACTATAATATATTTTTGTCACAGTTATAGGGAGTGCAGAGTTTCAGAGTATATCTCCTCAAAATATAACACATTGGCGCATTGATTATTTTGATCTGTAGGCACTTAATAAACAACACTTACAGGGAACACTCTCTGACCTCTAATACTAAATTTTACATAGTAAAAGAGGTCCTAAAATGGCCTGTCAGAAATGTGGCTTCCTCACTGTACTAAGAAAAACGTCTCTATCAACAACTAGAGACACAGAGTCAACACTAATTCAAAGTCTTAAGTTTGCTGAGATTCCCTATCTGTTTCTTAGCCACTGGTCTACTATTGGCTTCCTTATTCAAACTCTGTCCTGCTATATCCCTACAGCACCCATAGAAAGGTGTACAAGCCTGTCTTTATCTTCTTTTCACTTCTAAATATTTTAGAGTACTCATATAAAGAAACATGTATCCATTTCTCTACAGACTCCCCTGGCTCCAGGTATCCCATACCAGGCCACTGGTGAGGACCCATAGCAACCATAATGAGATTGGTGTTGGATGAGAGATGCCACCACCAAACTAGTCTTCACTTTCGCTCTTGCCTTAAACCCTGAAGCTGCTATGAAAAAGGCCAACTGCGAAATCCAAGCCAAGTCTGTGATCCTTGTTAAAGGCAAGGGTCAAGCTAACATGCATGGTCTGTTCTGCCACCCCAAACTCTATCAATACCTGAGGGCCATGGTCTGTGCTGATGCTGGAGACCATTTCTATGTCTGTGATCCCTGCTCCTGCTGGAGGCCAGATAGGCAACTGTGGTTTGTACTATCTCTAGAGGTTATATTGATGTCTTGGTTGGGGGTCATGTTGATGTGCATGGCCTATGCTGGGGTCTGAGACCGTGTCCTAATTCCTTAGGGCCAAGTTTATGTCTGTGGTCCTGATAAAACCAGGGCCTTTGGCCCTGTGTTACCACTGATGACCATCTGGATGCTCATGAGCTGTGTTAACTTAGGCAGCCATGTTGATGTTCCTGGTCTATGTTACCACTGAAGGCTGCCTTTGTTGTGTGCTGTTGCCTGAAAACAGTTTGCTGGAGGCCTTCTTAATGGCCTGCAATGAAAGGGAGGGCCTTGATGGCGTTTTGGAGTCAGTACTGTGGCCTATGACCATGTTGATATCCATACTTTGCACTGCCACCAGAGACCACAATAAGATTCTGGATCTGTGCTGACACCAGAAACCATAGGAAAGTCCATGGTCTGTGCTGCCCGTGACTGTAAAGGGCAAAGAAGCTTCTTTTGCAATACTTTTTATTAGATATTTCTTTACTTACATTTCAAATACTATCCTCTTTCCAAGTTTTTGCTAGAATCCCCCTATCCTATCACTCCTCCCCCTGGTTCTATGAGGGTGTTCCTCCACCCACCTACCAACTCTTGCTTCCCACACCCCTGGCATTCCCCTACACTGGGGCATCTAGACTTTACAGGATAAAGGGTTTCTCTTCCATTGATGCCCAACAAGGCTATCCTTTGCTACATATGCCTCTGGATCCATGAGTCCCTCCATTTTTACTCATTGGTTTGTGGTTTAGTCTCTGAGAGCTCTGGGGGGTGTGTCTGGTTGGTTGATATTGTTGTTCTTCCTATGGGGTTGTAAACCCCTTCAGCTCCTTCAGTCCTTTCTCTATTTGTCAGGCTCTAGCAGAGCCTCTCAGGAGACAGTCTCCTGTCAACAAGCATTTCTTGGCATCCACAGTAGTATCTGGTTTTGGTAAGCATATATGGGATAGATTCCCATGTAGGGCAGTCTCTGAGTGACCTCTCCTTCAGTCTCTGCTGCACAATTTGTCGATGTGTTTGCTCCTGTGACTATTTTGTACCCCTTCTAAGAAGGACAGAAGCATCCATACATTGTTCTTCCTTCTTCTTGAGCTCCAAGCTTTTGGGCTAATATCCACTTATCACTGAGTGCATACCATGTATATTCTTTTGTAATTGAGTTACCTTACTCAGGATGATATTTTCTAGTTCCATCCATTTGCCTAAGAATTTCATGAGGTCATTGTTTTTTATAGCTGAGTAATACTCCATTGTGTAAATGTACCACATTTTCTGTATCCATTCCTCTGTTGAAGGACATCTGGGTTCTTTACAGCTTCTGGCTATTATAAATAAAGCTGCTATGGATACAGTGGAGCATGTGTCCTTGTTATACGTTGGGGAATCTTCTGGGTATATGCCCAAGAGGGATATTGCTGGGTCCTCAGGTAATACAGTGCCCAGTTTTCTGAGAAACTGCCAAACTGGTACCAGCTTTCAATTCCACCAACAATGGATATGTGTTCCTCTTTCTCCACATCCTTGCTAGTGTCTGCTGTCACCTGAGTTTTTGATCTTAGTTATTCTGATTGGTGTGAAGTGGAATCTCAGGGTTGTTTTGATTTTGATTTCTTTGATGATTAAGGATGGTGAACATTTCTTTAGGTGCTTCTCAACCATTCTAGTTTCCTCAGTTTATAATTCTTTATTTATTTGTGTACCCCATTTTTAATAGGGTTATTTGATTCTCTGGAATCTAACTTCTTAAGTTCTTTGTATATATTGGATATCAGCCCTCTATTGGATGTAGGGTTGGTACAGATCTTCTCCCAATCTATTGGTTGCTGTTTTGTGCTATTGACAATGTTTTTTGCCTTTCAGAAGCTTTGCAATTTTATGAGGTCCCATTTGCTTATTGTTGATCTTAGAGTATAAGCCATTGATGTTCTTTTCAGGAAATTTCCCCTGTGTCAAGGTGTTCGAGGCTCTTATTAATGACTGCAGGCTCACAATTGAGAATGAGAGACAGTGGCTTTTGTAACAAAATCTCTCCCATGCTTTGCCCCACCCCAAAAGAAATAAACAGAGAAAGACATGGAAGAGAAGTTTTAAAAAATGTGATATGTATCCTGATGTTCTTCACAGTTGATGGTTTCTGACAAATTTAGAGGTGCAGAGCAACTCGGTTTTCTTTATTTTATTTTATTTTTTATTTTTGGACAAATACACATAACTTTATCAATAAGAAACTACATCCCTTAAAAAAGATTGAAAAAAGAAAACAAAGCAATATCAACAAACAAACAAACAAACTCTTCACATGTGAAATATTACTATGATGTGCATTATCTTTTGTAACAGATGTGGAGTGTCAGATCAGTGGCATCCAAAGTGACATAATTTTAGATGGAGTGAATTTTGAAAATAAGTTAATCTTTTGGTAAAAAGATTTTTTTTTTTAGATATTTTCTTTATTTACATGTGAATTTCTCCATTCCCAGTTTCCCCTCCAAAAACCAAAAAAACAAACAAAAATAAACCCCTGTTGCCTCCCCCCTCCCCATGCCTGCCACCCCGCCCTCTCCCACTTTCTAGCCCTGGCATTCCCCTACACTGGGGCACAGAACCTTCACAGGGCCGAGGTCCTCTCCTCCTATTGATGATCGATTTGCAATCCTCTACCATACACATGCTGCTTGAACAATCAGACCCCTCTATGTGCAGTCCTTGGTTGGTGGTTGAGACCCTGGGAGCTCCGAGGGTCCTGGTCACAAGGAGTTTGACCAAGCTCCAGTGAGTATATGAGCAACACAAATTAGAAATTGTATGTTTCTTTTCATTTCTTTCTGAAAAAGGAGCAGGATGGACATGTGAGGAAGACTCAGAAGTGAATATAATCAGAGTGCATTATGTGAAACTCCCAAATAATCATTGAAAACGTTCTGTTGAGGGAAAGAAATACAGCTTTAATCAGCAGTTGTCAGACAGGATGAAGGGCGTTGTTTCAGTTATCTTGATTCCATGGTGACTTACTTTGTGTTAACCTATATTTGTGGTCTGTTAGAGTCTTTAGAACATCTATCCAGGCACTACCAGCTTTTTGAGTCACCAATGAGAAGTCAGATGTCAATCTAATGGGTCTCCTTTTGTATGTTACTTGTCTATTTCCCCTTGCAGCTTTTAACATTCTTTGATTTCATCATTAGTATTTTGATTATCATATATTGAGGGGCCTTCCCTTCCAGTCAAATCTGTTTGGTTCTGTACACTTCTTGTACCTTGATAGGCATCTTCTTTAAGTTAGGAAATTTCTTTCTGTGACTTTTTTAAAAAAATATTTTCTGTGCCTCCAGCTTAGGTTTCTTTCTCATACCTCTATTCCTATTCTAAGATTTGGTCTTCCATAGGGTCTCAGATTTTCTGGATGTTTTGTGGCAGGATGTTTTCAGATTTACCTTTTTCTTTTTATTCCTATATATGTGTTTCTTCTGTTGTGTCTCCAATGTCTGAGATTCTTTCTTTCACCTTTTGTATTCTGGTGGTGTGGCTGGATCCTGAGATTCATGTTTGTGTTCCTAAAACTTTCATTTCCAGATTTCCCACAATTTGGGTTTTCTTTATCAATTCTATTTCTTTTTACAAACCTTGAACTATTTTATTTATTTCATTGAACTGGTTATGTTTTCTTAGATTTCTCTTTAAGAGATTTACTAATTTCCTCTTAAGAATATCTATTATAGTATGAAAACTATTTTAAGAACTTTGTCTTCTGCTTTTCCTATGCTTTAATCCTGAGAGCCTGTACTATAATATGGTTGCTGTGCTCTTATGGGATATATTGTCCTGTCTGTTGTATGATGCTAGAATCTAGGCATTTGTATATGGGGAGACTGTGATTCTAAGTGCTGATATTTGGTCTGTCCTTGTTCAGTTCTTTGTTTTTTTTGTTTCTGTTGCTTTCTCTAGTGTATAAGAGCTTGTGGTTGCTGTGTGTTTTCTAGAGGGATTTTGAATGATGTGGCCATTTGGGGTCCTGGATAAAATAAATTTCTAGATATTGAGGGCTAATATTTAAGAATGTGGATGGGCCAGGCAGTGGTGGCACACACCTTTAATCCTAGCACTTAGGAGGCAGAGGCAGGTGGATCTCTGAGTTCAAGGCCAACCTGGTCTACAGAGTGAGTTCTAGGACAGCCATAGATACACAGAGAAATCCTGTCTCAAAAAACCAAAAAAAAAAAAATGTGGATGGGCTGGGGGAAGCTAAGGGGTCCACAGGTGGGGAAAAAAACAAGCCATTCCAGTAGGATTGGCTTAACCCCAGAGAATGGGGTGGCAGAATGAGGAGAGGGCACAGTATGTAATCTGCTAAAGAGCTGAACATGAAAGTGGGTGATTAGATTTGGAAGAGAGAAGGGAGATAGAAGATGTAAAACTTTCCTACTGGTCTACTTGTCTTTCTGGCAGGTTGGCTTGTGTAATCACAGGGAATGACCATTGGAGTCGAGTTTGTATTAACAGCATAAGTGGGGAGGAAAGCTGGTGAAGTAGATGTTCTTGGCTTACTAGATGTGGTGATGAAGAATGTGGGAATCAGAGTTGGTCTGCTATAGAGTTAAGCATGAAACTTGAGGATTAGATTTATAGGAAGAAGAGTGTAGTATAGTGAGTAGGTGACATGATTGCCTGTTTGGAGTGGCCTGTGGGTTCCCAGGGAATGTCTGTTGAAGTTGATATCTTGTATTAAAAATGAGCAATGGGAAGGAATTTTGTAGGGGCATATCTGAGCAATCCACTCGAAAAGGGACGTTAGGGGTGGGAGGCTGCAACCAGTTATGTGCTACAAATCAGGGGATGAGACTAGGGGATTGATTTGAAGAGAGATGCAGAAGATGAAGATCTTCAATTAAGTTTCCTTTTTCCATGATCAGCTCCACTTTATTTTAGTATAATAATATCAATGGTGATCAGTATCTTAAAGGTACATTAACAGCACCTCAAATCCAGCTTTATTGTTGTTTAAACATATCTACCTATCATCTATATCTATCATCTATCTATCCATCTATAAATTTATCAATCATCTATCTATCTATCTATCTATCTATCTATCTCTCTATCATCTATCATATATATTTCTACGTATGTGTAGTTATATACACACCACCAACCAAAAAGTACACATGGTGGGACTTATGACTCCAGCAGCATATGTATAGCAGAGGATGGCCTAGTCAGTCATCAATGGGAGGAGAGGCCCTTGGTTCTGTGAAGGTTCTATGCCCCAGTGTAGGGGAATGCTAAGGCCAGGAAGTGGGAGAGGGTGGGTTGGTGAGCAGGGGGAGGAGGGAGGGAACAGAGTTTTCTCCCCCTTTGGAGAGGAAACTGGAAAAGGAGATGTCATTTGAAATGTAAATAAAGAAAATATCTAATAAAAATGAAATATGCATTTTAGAAGAGTAAAGAAGTTTAACATATTGATTACTTAGAAGAAATGACCAAAATATTTTAGAGTAATCTCAAATCTTTAGTTCTGCCAATGAACTGCCTAGCCATGATATTTATCTAGAGTTTTCAATAAAACACCTAGATATCTAGACACTTTAAATTGTATTTCACCATTTTGAATCATTTTTAAGCCATTTCAAAATGATTCGACAAAGAATTATCAATTTCCCTTGCTATTGTAAATATGTTTTTATAAGGGAGTATTGAAACATCAAATTTTAATTGACTGTGTAGATAATTTAATCTTGGCATATATTTAAAAGGCTTTTTGGTTTACTTATTCCTCAAGTTCACCTGTCTCTGTTAATTTTGTTACAAATTTAACAAAAATCTTCAGGTGCTATTTCATTGTGTTGGTTCATTATTAAGTATTAGTAACTGATTAGATCATTTTACTATGTTCATACTTGAAACATTGCAGAGAGTTTCCTTGTCTAACATATAGTTTGTAAAAGATAATTTAGAATATTAATAAAATATTAATACAGAACAGAAGTTTTTTTAGGGATCTGAACTTATTCTTTTGATTTTATGTCTATATGTTTATACCTCTATTTTTCTTGCAGCTGTTATTTCAAGAAACCAAGAAGGCCCAGGAGAAATGGGAAAGGCTGTGCTCATTCCAAAAGATGACCAAGAGAAAATGAAAGAGTTGTTTAAAATCAATCAGTTTAACCTCATGGCCAGTGACTTGATTGCCCTTAACCGGAGTCTGCCGGATGTGAGATTAGAAGGGTAAGTTTGCTTGTGCAGTGAAACCTTGTGATTTATTAAACTCCATGTTTTACAATTTCTCTTCTGAGTATATGAATTTTATACCAAACTGGTTCTGGCAGCCTATGAAATACAATAACTGACTCTAGTTATATATGCTGAGAAATATGAAATATTTCTTTTCAGATAATCCAAATACATACTAGAAAACGCATTGAAAATTCTGAAGACCTAATAGGTTTTTATCCATAAGGCAATCTTTATTTTATTCTATCTTTCTGAATACCAACATGATATTTTATTAATTATTTGCATATAACCCTTCTTAGAATACATCAAATACTTCATTTGGGAAAATTACATACCAGAACAAAATTAGCAAATTTATTGCATACTTATTTGACCCTTTAAAGTTATTACTACTGGGCATAGTTATAGTTGGTTGTAATGCACTTGTCTAGTATTTTTGATAACCTGCATATTATTCCCCACACCATATGAAATATTTATTATCACTTTAGAAATTTATACTGTTATTTTAATTGCTTATTCAGTTATCCACAATAGAAGTTATATTCCCTTAGAAGTAAAACTTTGTAATAAATTATGTTGAAAATTTCATCACGATGTGATTTACTGTAAGATGCTCTAATATGAAAACATAATTTAAATATATGTAATAAAAATCAGAGTATTTACTGCTGGTTTTACCACCCCCACAATCTTTGTAAAACATTCTCAGCAGTCACAAAAGATATATTCTGAGATTTTAGAAAGTTGTCACATTTCCATGTATATGGCAGTTCACAATTCCTTGTAAATAGACAGTGGTTCTTTTTAATTTAATTTTTATTTTTTGCTACACAATCATATTGTTCATGTAATGACATTATTAATGGAAGTAACATTTTTCACTAATAGACTGCTTAATTGAAAGGGTGTGATAATGATGTTATATGTACTGTTTGTGTATTCTTTTTTTTTTTTTTTT
>NW_022196897.1:41919045-41919230 GCF_008632895.1 Mastomys coucha
AATCACAAAAGAACAAACACGGTATGCACTCTCTGATAAGTGGTTATTAGCCCAGAAGTTTGGAATTCTGGAAGAACAATCCACATTCCACAATGAACTCAAGAAGAAGGAAGACCTAAAGGTGGACATTTCATTCCTTCTTAAAAGGGAGAACCAAATACCCACGGAAGGAGTTGCAGAGATTA
>NW_022196897.1:41919484-41921798 GCF_008632895.1 Mastomys coucha
TGGTTGTTTTTGTTTGTTTCTTTGTTTTTTGGAGGGGAAACTGGGAATGGAGAAATTAACATGTAAATTAAAAAAAAAAGAAAATATGATAGCCAACCCTATTTCTATTTTTTTTTTGTTATTAGAATTATGTCATGTCTCTTGCCATTTCCACACATATGCTTATTATCTCCAAGGCTCCTGCCAATTGTTGCATAGGGTAGTTATAATTCATACCTAAAGTAAAATTATGAGTCCTTTAACCATCATAAAGTATATATATTGAGCTTCTAAAAAAAAAGTTTGTGGTTAGCACAAGATTCATTTGGTGAATAAGTGAATGGCTCTTCATATAACACTATTTGGTCTGTAATGTGTCTTTTAACGAAATCGCAACTTTCACATGGTACTGTATCCTATAATTTCATCATTTGAGAGAACAAACCAGAAGGATCTCAGGTTTGACAAGAGCATAGCTCAAGCAAGAACAGACATACTAGGTTGTAGGAGTATACAATATGTCCATAATACTCTGGAGAAAGAAGAAAGACACACGTAGTCATGGGCCATGTATGCCTTTGTTGCTCAGAAAATAGATATTGAGTATTAAATGCATTAATTATAAATTTCAAATTTATAGACTATATTTACTTCCATGTGTTTACATTTGCTTATATGCATGTAGATGTTTTCATTTTAAAGACATATGTGAATCATTTTTGAAATAATTTTGTGTACTTTAGATGCTATTTATTATTGTGTCATGGTACTACATGTTTTTATTTGTTCTATAATCCATGGTGTGAAAATGTATACATGGCATACTTCTAGATTTTGGAAAGCTAGGCACTTGATTTCAATTTTTAAAATTATTATTGCTAGTTGTCATAAAATGAACTGAATTTTGAAACAGAACTATAATTGGTAAGAGAAGAGAGACATGTTTGTTGGTGAGAGAAAAAGCAACAAAACCAAACAAAATCAGAAGCAAAATCTGTATTTAGGATGTTTGAGTAATAAATATTTGATAATATCTAAACTGTGGAAAATTCAACATGTATCAGTGGAAAGACTAAACTATCAGAAAAGCACATAAAGTGCCATATTTACATGATTATGATTACATGAAATCCTGAGCGTTAATAAACATCCTATGAGATGATATTGGTGAAGTACATAAATTTCAGTTATGATGTTTTTTTATTTCACAATGTGTATCATCAGTAACAAAGATAAGATAAATCATTGTGTGTAAAATTTCTCAGGGATGATCACATGGATTCCTGAATGATTCAATGTACCACTACTAGGGAATAATTAAATTTGAATTCTTACCACAAGTCTAGGTTCCAAACTTGCATCTAATAGTCAAGAAATAACTTTGTATTTATTTTTATCTAGAAAATTTGTTTCAGATCTCTTTAGTCAACTTCAATTTTTATATGATTGTATCATAATAATGGCATAGGGATTAGGAAATATTTCAGCTGTAAAATTTCTTTTTGGTATGCTTAAAGCTCTAGGAGCACTGTTATTTCTTCAAAAATAAAGAATGGAAGTAGAGAAGGCATAGATATAGAAATTGGATTTTCCATAGTAATAACAAATAGTAAATTAGCTGTAAGTATGATAAATTATTACTCCTGCGTGTGCAGAAAATTTATGTACTTAAAATTTGGCTAAAAGACTCTTACTTGTGTTTGTGAAGATTTTGAGTTACTACTTATAAATAAACCAACCAGTAAATTCCTTCATGTATCTTTTTTGTTACAATAAACTGTTTATAATAAATTGTCAAAATTATCTAAAAATACTACTAATAATTTTTAACTTGAATGTCAGTCTAAAACATATTTACAGATGGAGATTGTGAAGATGTCTCAGTAAATAAAGTGCTTGGCTTAAATCACATGGGCTAAAATTCCATCCCAAGGCCAGGAATGGCTGCATGCATGTTCAATCCCATACTGGGTGAAAAAAGAGAGGCAATCTCCAAAGCTAGAGAGAGGCAAGTGCATTCATGGGAGTCAGTAGACTCATCAGCCTATCTTAATTACAGAGACCCAAGTTGCAGTGTGAGACCCTTTCTCAAAAATCAAGATAGGAAGATGCAAAGAAATGGCATCTGAAATGGACGTTTGTCTCTAAACAGATATGCTCACATGTGTATACACATACACACAGACAGACAGACAGACACAAACACATACACACATATGAGAGAGAGAGACACACAGAGAGTGAGACAGAGAGAGCAACATACACAAACTTTTTTTTTCTTTTTTTTTTTAGTTTTTTATTTTTTGGAATTGTTTTTTTATTTCTTTATTTATAT
>NW_022196897.1:41921945-41964497 GCF_008632895.1 Mastomys coucha
GGGCCGAGGTCCTCTCCTCCTATTGATGATCGATTTTGCAATCCTCTACCATACACATGCTGCTTGACACAAACTTATACACACTAGAGAGACAGACAGAGAGACAGAGAGACTTACATAAACGTACACATAAGGCACACACACACACACAGAGAGAGAGAGAAGAGAGAGAGAGAGAGAGAGAGAGAGAGAGAGAGAGAGAGAGAGAGAGAGAGAGAGAGAGAGAGAGAGAGAGAGAGAGAGAGAGAGAGAGAGAGAGAGAGAGAGACAGGAGACAGCCTAAAATTCTGACCTTGAATGTTGAAAGTGGTTAAACTAACATGATTAGTGAATATATTGTTTATATTTCATAAGCTTAGTAATGAAACACTTTTGTATCAAAAGAGAAAATACATAGAGGTAATTTTGTTCATTCTCATGAATTCTTTCTGTTAATATTTGGAGAAATGGAAAACCTATTCAATGATACTGAGTTCATTGTTTTGATCACCAGCTCCCTGTAAGTACAACACATAAAAGAAGTGAGAAAGTGTAGACTCTAGAGAAGGGAAACCGCTTTGATAGAGAGTTTGTTTGATCATATTACATATAACTTGAAGCTATGTTATGCCATATTTTTAATAATCCATAGAATGACCAAATTTTTATGTACATTAAATACAAATTATTTCATTCTTTTTAAATAAGTGTTTGATGTTATTTTGCATAAGAATGAGACATTGGACCTTTAAGTCAATACAGCGTCCAATGTTACATATGGCACTGGGTTTTCTGGAGGTAGAAGAAACAATCTGACTCTGGTGATAATCAGTGTGCTGGGAACAGAGTGCCATTCTACTGTGCACACAATTTGCCAAGCGAACAGAGAGGAAATTGTTCTTTAAGCGTGCAGCCAAATCATGCAATTTTAAGACCTGACTCTGTACATCCCACTTCTGCTTCTTAGCAACTCATTATTCTTCTAAGGCACAAATTCCTTTCACTGCTTGGACCAACCAACTAATCAGTCATTCAGTCAAGCAGCAAAACATGTTGTTTAACTAATATCAGTAGCCTTCAGAAAAACTAAATAATGAGACAGGGTCTATTGAGCAATGACAAAATTATTTGTATTAAAATCTAATTATGATATTCTAGAGCACACGTAATTGCAAACACTGATTAATACGGTTCCCTTAAGTTCTTAATGATATACATATGTAAAATATTTTCAAGTCTCTATATTACTTATTATTTGCAATTCTTTTATGCCCTCTGGCTATTGGATTGGATTGAAGAAACTTTTCAGGTATGCACTTCTTTTTCTATGCTTTGTAATTATTTTGGAGTAAGGAATTAACAGCTATTATTGAGTGGATGTTTTAAAAGCTGCAAGCAATTGAAATAAAATGGCAAAGCTCTTTGGATTTACTTGAAAGCAGAAATTAACAGCATTCTAAAGTACTGGCATTGAGCTATTTGAAGGTTATAATGTAGCTGGCATTTAAATATAGTTCATGGGCAAAATCAGGAAATAGGGAGTTTATTTCAATTATTTATATCCTAGTCCAAATGACTTTGTCTTATGTATGCACACTTGCAAGCTGGAAAATAGAAAATAGTCTCTAGCAGACTGGCGTTTGCTGGAGAGGATCCATTGCATACAAATTTTGAGTAAGTTATTCTCAAAGGCTAAAGAGTTTACTTACTGCCTAAAATAAAAAAGAAGTCATAGTATATATTTTTGTGTGCTCAGTCTCAGGAGTGCCTGTCTATTCATATAGATTGCCTTCACATCAATTAAAATATGATAAATGTAGCAGTAGCTGCACAAAGAAGAAAAGAAAATGAGAATATTAATTGGATTTCTGATCTCTCTTCCACATCTTTTCTTTTTAATTTGAGAATTACTGTAACTCTCATATGCTGGTGGATTTTTTTCTGTGACAATAGTAATGACTTCTCTAATACTTTGGCATATGTGCTCATGTGTGGAATTAATTTCATTACTCAGTGTATAAGCTCACCTTTCCTTTCTCCTTGCTCACCTCTGTGTATTACCTGGGTGATAGTAATTCAATTACCCTATAAGCATTCTTTCAAATGAAGTAGTAGTATAAACCTGCTTAAGCATGCAGTGGGAAAACATTTTAGTACCAATGTTGTCATGAAGCATGCTGCATCACCTCACACTTAACTACTGTTCCACTGTCCCCATTCATAAGCCAGCTTTTGACTTTCTGGTAATGTTTTAATGACTATTATAAAACATATGAAACATAAAATCATCTTATGTGTTCTTCAATCTCAGTTCAGTAGTAGTGAGTTTAAAGGAAAGGTTAAAATATGTCATCTTCAAAGATTCAACATTATGACCAAGGTAAGTTTTACCTGAGCTTAAGTCACATAAAAGTAGACTCAGGTATAATTCATTGGTCCTCTTCATTCACTTCAACATAGTGCATATATTTCAAATGTGATGGTATAGTATACCTCTCATTCAAGGAGAGAAAAAAGCAATTTGAACAACAGAAATGGATGCAAATCCAAGGTAAACTGTATAACCTAAGTATTACAAAATATTTTTGTCTTATATTAAATTCCCTCATTCAAAATATCAATTACAATCCCCCACTCCTGTCATACCCCTCCCTTTTCTTTGTTTTATAATTTCACAATTTATTGCTTAGTATTAAAAGTATATTCACAGAAACCTTAGGGCTGGTTTTTATGTGATAATCAATTTGCAAAGGTACATAGTGTTATGAGAACAGAAACTGCAACACAAATCCAATATTACCCAAAGATGACTTTCTTGGGGATTTCAATGCAGAACCATGTAGCAAGAGAGGTGGCTCCCACATCTTCCCGCAGGAGGAGGAGCTAAGCTATGTTAGGCAAAGTTGGACTGTGGTCAGATGGATTACACCTTGATTTTTTTAAAAAGCTCTACCACACATATTACCAGGCGAGAAGCATTCTGCACTTCAGTGGGTAGTGAATCACTCTCACTCTTAATCATCTCACTTGCTCTACAGTTATGTGAGAGAGTGATTGGGCAAGCCAAAAAAGCAGCTACAACCAAGAAGACTAGTGTTGTCTAACATCTTTCAAAGGTAATAAGGTCACTACTTTTATTTACTGTGGAATATCTTCATTCCTTTCCATGAAAAATATAATCAAGTGATTTAATTATTAACAAAAATACTGATACGTTTCTTTTCTGTGAAGTTTGCCTGATATGACTTCCATCACTTAGTTTATAGGCCTCTGCTATATACCCAAGAAAAGAGGAAAGAAGAGATCTTGCCTCCCTATAGGTACATTTAAATTGTGGAGTAACCAGTATTCAGAATTCTTGTTCTCTTTCAGAAATGTTTGTTTGCACATGCGCATGCACACGTGTGTGTGTGTGTGATGTGTATTTGTACTGTCCATGGTTGCTCCCATTTATCATTTCAGCACTTGGGAGTCTGAGGAAGACAGATTAACACTTCATGAGAGTCTTCAGTTACCAAATGATTTCAAGTGTGCACTACATAATACTCTCTTTCAAAATAAAATAAAATAAAATAATTAAATCACATTGTCCACCAGCATCCTTCCTATCTCCATACATTTTATAACTGTAGATGGTGGGAATATGTCTTTAATTGAAGCAAAATTATATCATTTTTCTTTTCCCCCTCAAACTCTTTTCATGACCTCCAATACTTCAAGGTGATAGGCTTTTTGTTTGTTTGTTTGTTTAATTAGTGATACACATGCACACACACACAGAGAGACACACAAAGATGTACAAACAGATTGATTGATTAATTATGTGCATGTATGTTGATATGTGTATGTGCAATATATATAAATAAACTTGCTAGGTATACTTTTATGTATGTGGACTCAGGGGTAACTATTTTAAATTGGACAATCAATAAGAGAACTCATCCTTGGGAGATGTTAATTCTCTTTCTCCCAGCAGACATTAATTGCTGGTAGTCCTTTGTCGTGTGTATTATCCTGCAAAATTCTTTTCCTTCCATGTTAACATGTCCATTGTTCTGGTTTGTTTATGCAACCATTTCTTGGAGAGACTGTAACCCTGCAGAGTTCCTGGTATTCTGTCTCTTGCAATCATTTTATTCTATCTTTTGTGGTATTTCCTGAACCATACATGTAGGAGCTATAGATGTATCTGTTGTGGGCTGGCATTCTCATCATTCATTCATCTCTAAATTGTATCCAACCTCAGTTTCTTTGATAGTCACTTTGATGAGCTGTGGTAAGACTTATGCTGCCCCTTGGTTACCTCTCTGGGTTTAAGAGTGGACCCCCTAGCCGGGCGGTGGTGGCGCACGCCTTTAATCCCAGCACTTGGGAGGCAGAGGCAGGCGGATCTCTGAGTTCGAGGCCAGCCTGGTCTACAGAGTGAGTTCCAGGACAGCCAGGGCTAAACAGAGAAACCCTGTCTCAAAAAATATAAAAAAAAAAAAAAAAAGAGTGGACCCCTATTGTCCAAGACACTGTGCAGTTAGAATTCTGGACTCCAAAAATTATATCTGAAATGAAAGCCTCTTTCCTGTGGTATAGCTTTATGCCTGCATCACCTTGTTTAGATTACTATAGCACTGTGGTAAATTTTGAGAGCAGGAAATGTCAAGTATCTAATACTGTACTCTAATCTTTTAAATGATGATTTCTTTTTCCTGCAGCTTGAAACTTAACATTCAGTTTTGCAGTTTTTACAAATATTCATTTATAAAATCTTTAATATATTTTAGCAATTTATCAATATATAATTGCAAACATGAAAATAAGAAATATAAAATTTTCTATTATAGAATTGATTTCTTAATAACTACAATCCAGCAGTGTAGAACCTAGTCATGTCATTTTTGCATACATAGCTACTATCTATTATAATATGAATCACTTTATATTTTTATTCTTCATATATCATTTTGTAGAGCTAAAGATTTTTGGTTTGTAGAGCTAAAGATTTTTGGTTTTCTATTATAATTATTTGATGACATTAATCATAGCAAATTATTGTTTTTCATTGCAATGTTGCCATACATAATGCTTGATTTTCCTTCCTGTCCTAATTTCCATCTCTTTTCCACCCTTTTCTTCATTTCCCCTAAGATCCCTCCACACTTCCTTGTTAGTCTCTTGTTTTTATTTCCCATAGTTTCAACTAACAACTTAATAAACAAATTTTCTTTCTGTTTGGCTGATTTCATTTAATGTGATTATCTCTATTTCTTTTTTCAAAAAATTTCAAATTGCATTTTTGAAAATTTTCAAATTTCTAAATTAAAAAAATTGAAAATATACAGATTACAATTTCACCTGAAATTGTCATGATCTCAACTTCTTTATTTCTTGGCAAAAACCCTCTTGGATATAATTGCCATGGTTCTTAACCCAATTATCTGCTTAAACACAACTAGATAATTTCCATGTCTTCCTTTTGTGAAAATGCAACAATAAAAATATGCTATATGATGCTCAATTTTGTACGTGGGCATCATTTGCTTCACAGTTTTATATATTTGATTTTTGGAGGAACATCTGTAATGAGGCACCACTCTAGTTTTCCATGCCTTCTATACTAATTTACACTCCTACCAAACTGCTCCATCTCCTCCAAACCTTCCCAATGCAAGGGCATGCTTTACATGTGAAGCCAAGAAACAAGCATTCTTGGAACAATGTAGAATCTCTGTGAAATTGTAGTTTTAGTTTTGCTTAAAGCTAATGATCATGAGCCATTTTTCGTATATTTATTTGCCATTTGTACTTTTGACACATATCTGTCAGATCATTTGGCACAATGCTTATTGGCTTCTTCTAAGCCCTTTTCAATTTCTTTATACATTCAGGATATTAACCATATCACAGATGACTAGCTGCACAAATATTATTTTCTATTCTGTAGTTTGAACTTTCATTTGGCTAATTGTGTCCTTTGCAGAGCATTTTAATTTTCTATGGTCCTGTTTCTTCATTATTACCTTTATTTCTTGAGGTAGCACAGTTCTGTTCCAGCAATTACTGTACAGTGTTTGAACCTTAAAGTGCTTCCAAAAGTTTTTCACATTTTTTTCTATGATCAAAGTATCAAAATGTATTCAGATTTCTAACCTGATATTTTTATTATATGCAATTTGTACAGAAAGTGTACTTCTACTTAATTCCTTTAAAAATAAGAGTTGTGTGTTTTAATGGGAGTTGGCCGCCATAGAACAAACAGTGGGATCTCTGTTTTTATTACTTTATCTCTTTGATAAATCTTGAAATCTGAAAGGGTTATCTTTCCAGCATTTCTCTTTTTTGCACATCATTGTTTTGGATATCTTACCTCTTCTGTAATTCCACATGAATTTTAGGCTATTAATTAATTTCTGTGAATAATGTTGTAGAGACTTTTATTAAGATTTTGTAGAGTTTGTAAATCCCTTTTCGTCAAATGGTTCAAGAGACATCCCAAACTATGTAGGCTACTGCTATTCTTTTGCTTGCTTCCTAGAGATTTAAGGAAAGTCCTTGCTGACAATGAAACTACATACTTTTGATACAGGTCTGAAGAATTTTAGCTAGATCAGACCTAAAACCTCTTGCCTAAGTGCTAGCTTTTATAGTAGCAGAAGGTTCTATTCAAGCTGCAAACAAAGCAAAGCAACATCTGTGATGTGTATAAACCACAGCAGTTGCTAGGATTCCTAAAAGTGCCATAGTGGCTCTAAAATCTTGGTGTTAACCAACTGCTGTCTAACTGAATTTATGCCTCAACCAACAATATGAAAATCATGCCTGAAACTATAAACCTAGCTGCCTACCCATGGCTAGTCATGATAGGTTTCTTTCTTTTTTTTTTTTTTTATTTTATTAGGTATTTTCTTTATTTACGTGTAAATTTCTCCATTCCCAGTTTCCCTTCTGAAAAACAAAGAAACAAACAAAAACAACAAAAACAAACCCCTGTTGCCTCCCACTTCCCCATGGCTTCCACCCTGCCCTCTCCCACTTTCTGGCCCTGGCATTCCCCTACACTGGAGAAACTACTACTGTCACTTTCCTAAACCAATAAAATCTAGAACTTGCATTATAAATACTTACCCCTATAACTATAAATAAGTGTAATGGTTTAGCCTTCATCCAAGATTTTTTTTTGACCACAGACTGGGACAATTATAGAAATACACAACTAGTTAAAATGCAAAGAACAATTGATCTTGGGGTGTTTAGTCCCAGATCATAAATCTATACTACATCTCCTACACATGAGGCTCAGGGAATATCATGGAAGTGGAGGCAAAAAAAAAAAAAAATGATGAACCAGAGGATAAAATCATCTACTGGAATAATGTCTTGTACTTATGTTGAAAGACTACAGCCTTGAAATATGAACAGTGTGGCTGCTCAAATAAATCAAATAGTGATGATAACAATTGACATGGTGATGTAAATGTTTTCAAAAAGGCTCATGGTGCCCTATCCTTTGATGGAGCACTATAGACAATTAATGAATACAAAGATGTGGAGAATTATTCTTCCCCAAGTTAAATCTTTTGCCTCCCAAGTGCTGGTATCAAAGATATGTACTTCCTTCCTGGTTATAAACTATAATTTTTAATGCTTCAAGTTTGAGGGAGTAGAGTTTAACATGTGGTGGTTTGTCTGTCTGATTTTGTAAGCATAAATATGAATAATGAGAGAAACTCTTGAGTACAATCCACATTTACTGTGATGGTACAATAATTCTGCTCATAGGGACATGGAATAGATCAAACTACTTTGGAAACTATTATTTTTAGCTTTGTTGGCATTTTTGCCCGTGGTATGAAAATTATAGTCCTTCCAAGTTAAGTAGAAAAGATATGTAAAATAGATCCGAAATCCAATTAATATTCTCATTTTTTTTCTCTCTTGCAATCCCAATGCCACATTTATGAACATTACCTCAGCATAATTGTACAATATGCCATTTTAAATCATTTTGAGGTTCTTTGTTTCTACTTCACCCTTAACTTTTTCATTGTATTTAGATTTGTATATTTTTTACTATTCATAGAAATAATATACATTTTAAAAACCTAAAAATGGTTTCATAAATACAATTTGTAGGTTCAGTTAACAAAATAAAACATAAATAACTAGTTCTGATATTATTTGAAAAATCTTGAAGAAGTATTTGATTTCAGAATCTCTTTCTTCCTTTTTCTATACTGCTGTTGACAGATGTTTTCTGTGCATATGACAATGTCTTTGGGGAAGGCTGAGTTGCTCTAATGCAAACTTACATTTCTATTCTGCTGTAAAAGAATTATATTTCACAGTTAAATAATTTAAGTTGAGATACTAAGATGCAGTTTTATTGACCTTGGTGACATTGGCATATGTCTTGAAATTCTCATTGTATATCATAATTAGTTTTCTCAGAAGCATAAAATTTCTTCGTGTAGAAATCTGTAAACATCTGAGTGGTAATTGATATGTATATGAGAAAATTTTTATTAAGGCTTTGAATGTCAACTTTTAGTATTTTATTATTGCTTCTCAAATTGGATGTAATATAATACATTGAAAATAATTCTAAAAGAAATACTATTTATTTATTCTATCTCCAATTTTACAGCAGGAAAACATACTTAGTCGTCATAATGTTAGGATAAAATATAGTAATACAAATGTATCTATCATATATGTTAATGCAGTACATTGAGAGTGTCTATTTCATTTTTCCCTTGAAATAAGAACATTCTTTCTATTATCTCAGTTTGTTTGTGCTTTGCTTGGGATGATTCATATGGATATATGTGGAGACAACTTCACTATTGTCTGCTGAGAAGATCCTCACAGTTTATCTGAGATAGTGTTCTACCTTCAAATAACAATAGCAAGGCTCTAGGACAATATAGCTATTTAATCATTACTCTATGTAAAACGACATGCCATTTATACCAGAAACATATTAACAAAATCTATAGATAAAACTCAGATTTTAAAAATACTTATTCAGTGCTCTCTGCCGCCTATATTTTATGAAAAATTTAAAACCAAGTTGCACATTATCTTGTCCTCAATTGTATGCATTAATTAGAGAATATGTGAAAAATTCTCAGTCTCTTATAAAAAAAACAAACATACATGAATCAATTTATATGAACATGCTAAAATTAGTTAGGGGTCAGTATTTATTGAATTTTTTTACATGCATGAATATACATATAATGAATGTGATCATTATGCAGCTTAACCACATAGTCTCATGTAATTTTCAATATTAACCTCATGAAGTGTATCTCATGTTTTATTGTGGTTCTTTTATAAATTAGAAAATATACTCTCTAAGGATAAAAGACTGCCCCAAGGTCAGTTTTGAGTATAAACGTTCATCCACCATAGAACACCAGGTAATACAAACAAGGAGATGTCAATGTTGAGATTTATATTGCTAAAGGTTTCATTTAAAAAAATCAATTATAGATTTTCTCTTGAACGATATAGGACATCTGTAGAACATTACTCACTTTCCTACCATTTTCCTTCCTTGGAGGAAGAAATGTGATGAACAAAATAGAATGAATTTGTACACTAGGGATGACACTAAAATAGTGAAGGATGTTTACTTGGGATCTAGTCACAGTGATGCTGCTGCAGTTACTGACTTTGAGTTCATCACTATAGGTTTGTGCAGGCTTTAATTCTATCACCATCTCTTTATATTTTCTTTTCTATACTTCTCCCCACTATATATATTACCAGTTCATAATTTCATGTTGCCTCAACCTTCATTAACAATCCTGACTTCCAGTTTCCACTGACAAAAATGTAAGCAATTAGAATAAAACCCAAAACAACAACAAAATCCTCTTACTGATTTCACCACAGAATCTACCCATCACTTGAATTCACATTGCTCTTTTCTACCATCTATATTGCTACAGATACTTGCTCATGTTTCTAATCACATCCTCTCTATACCATCTCCTAAGCTACTTAAGCTCATCCTTCCACCACCCCTGCCTACTTCTTGCAAGTGTAGATTGTTTTTGTCTCTTCCTGTTTTTCCAGTGTGTGCTCATGGCATTTTCTTCTGGTTTAAGTATAAATCATTTGACGTTATTCATGGGGGTGTCTATTTTTTTTTCTCTTAAACTGTTCATGGAAGACATGGCTAGACTCTTATTTTTCATGTTATTTTAATTACACTTCTGCTGAGTTTTATTATCACAAGATCAGTTAAATTCTTTTATCAAAGACCACTAATGGCTCCTACATGAATGTGTAGGAATGATTGACACCTATGTTGATATATGTCATAGTCAATTACTAATCCTCATATTTCTTGACACACCATAATTTTTCTGTCATTTGCTATCTCTAATTTGAAACAAAAAATGTTCTTTCATTTTAATATATCATAGTGCCCTCGATTTCCTCCCAACTTCTCCGGCCACTCCTTTGTTATTTCCAAGTGATTGAATTATCATTTGAAGACTTTATATGTGCATATAGTGTATTTTATCAAGTTCATTCCTCAGTTTTTCTCTTCTAATTCCTTTCCTGTTTCTTCAAAATTTTTCCTCCCAGGGTCATGTGTTCTTATATAAAACCTAGCAAGCCCACTCATTGATGCCACATTATAAATGGAGTGAAGTCATTTATTGGAATAAGGGTAGCATATTAGTGGCTATATCCATGAAGATAACAGTCTCCCCTACTCCAGTTAGCATTAATCGCATCTCCTCAGCTAGGGAAGGATTTCCAGAACCCATCTACCATCCATTCTAGTGTGGCTGGTGTGATATTGGGTAGGTATTGTGCCTAGAGTTATAACTTCTGTGAGCTCATGTAAAGAGTGGCCCTTTCATATCCTAAGTATACTCTTTTGATCTTCATACATCGTCTGGAATGATCCCTGAGCTTTTGGGTAAAGTGAATATGGTTTGGATGCCTCCTATACTGTTGAACACTCCACATTCTCATATTCTCTGCATATTGACTTATTGCAAGTTCCCTTATTAATCACCATGTAAAGCAAAACATACCTCTTTTGATGAGATGCACTGATCTATGGGTATAAATATAAGTATACAGGTGACAGTTAAATATTATGAATGATAGTAACAGTTTCTCTCCTATGGCTTATAACCTAATGACCCATAGATTTTTGAGTCAATTAATAGCATAAAGCATGAGTTCTATCTTGTTAGGCAGAGTTCCTTTTTGTTTATAACCAAAGCACCTGTATTTAGGTATGACTTAAGGAAAAACAATGTTGTACTGATCAACATCTTGCAAGTGTTTGGTCTCTTACTATTTCGGAATCTCTCCTTTAAAAATGTATTGAGTTCAGTCAATGAAAACCTCTACTCTAACTCCATAATTTGAAGTTTAACATTAATTTTTTACCTTCACTTTAATATATGATACACATTCAAATCCTAACATATCTAAAAATAAGCATCAATTAGTTCTTATAAAACCTCCTTTTTTCATAAATGTCCTTACTCTAAGTGACACATTATGTGTTCCTTTAGTTGTTCAACCCAAATGATGGTGTCTAACTTCATTACCCTAACTCACATGGCCAATATCTCACTTACCATCTAATTCAACAGTTTCTATTGCTAACATTTTAAGAAGTCACTAGTATTCTTTACCTGAATCACTATAGAACACTATTGCTTTTTATTATTATTTTCTTAGAATTTTTGTTTGTATTTGTTTTGCTTTGTTTTTCATTTGTTAACTTCATACCTGAACAACTTAATAGAATTATCCCTTGGAATATATATGCTTTTATCCTTTTGCAAGTTTGCATCCTTCTTTTGCTCTAGACACATGTACATTGTGGAGTATATCAAGAAAATTTTACTTCAGGGTTTTGTAATTTCAATTCCCATTGCTTAAGGCATGTGTTTCTTAATGTCAACATAACATCCTGTTATGATTGCTTATTACTTAAAGTAATCTTCTCCAAAGTTTTACCTTAAGATTGTATAAGATTATACCATGATACAGTCTATCTCTTCATGCTACTAACATTAGAAATTTAGATACTTCCCAACTCTCTCTTAAACTTAAAACTTTATTTCATGTTATAATTTCAAGGTCATTTACATTTATTTAAAAGATCTTGATCTTTTGAAATTCCTGCTGATAATCTTCAGTACTTATTTGAAGAGTAAAATGTATCTTTATTAAAGTGGGACATACAACAGCATACCCAATAGTTCCCTTCTGCCTGAGTCTTACTTTCCTCCCACAGACTCTAGGAATGCCTAAGCATGACAGTGACTGAGTCAGCCTGCCTTTCCAACAGCTTTTTAGAACTTTGGTTATTTACCACAAGCTAATCTGAGTTTTGAGACTGGGTAGTTTTAGAAAAAAATATCTTGGATAAAATATCACAATAAAGCTGAACTTTTATGATAAAGAAATTTTCAGTAGGCCATGAACTGTCAGCATATACATGAAAAAATGTCTGCTTACTATCCTCTTATTTTGTGAAGATTTTGAAATTATAATAAGTTTTAAATCTATATTCAGTGCTTTCCATCAAAAAAGTCACTTGAGAAGTAACTCAGCTGTGAGAACTTTAACACCAGCAAAAAATTTCAACTGTGTGTTTAATAGACTGTTTCACAAACTTCAAGTCTGGAAAAGGAGAAGCTGAGGGAGATGCACATGAGATGCACATGATTCAGACATTACCATAGTAGGGAACCATCTACTTGAGTAAGCCTACTATGCTCCTTATCTATTTCTCCTAATACAGACTATAAACACAGAGTATACCAAACAAAATATATTAATTTTTGTTTGTTTAATTTGTTTAACATATATACCATTTCTGCTTTATAAGGTATGTTATTAGAGACAGAACCCAGTAATACCATACTTTCATATGCACTGTGATTAAAATAACACTTCAAAATAATTATTGGAAAAGGTTATATAATATGAAATCTGAAGTTATACACAATAATTAATACATTTGTGTTTTTGTGTGTTACCTAAACAGTATTTGTTTTCACCACTCTGGATGTCAGATATTTTAACTTGTCCTCATTATGGCTATAGATGACCACATAGAGAGTACTTAGCTTGATTTTTCAAACACATTTATAAAGCAACATAATTCAACCTTTGCTTATATTCTTTGAATACTTTAGTTTTCATGTGTTCATTTCACCAGCTTGTTCATCCATGTCTTGATGTCATTGTGATTATCTTCGTAGTTTGACATGTAACACATACTCTCTAGGAGACCTGTGTGACTGACTCTACATATTTACAGTTCAATTATAATCCATATAGTAATAACTAACTGGGAATCATAAACACAGATATTAAATGTATATGAATATCATGCAGAATAAGGAAATCTCTGAAAGTTAGAGGACATGTTGAAGTTAAATACAGGCACATAGAAATAAGCTGTCTTAAGTATTCATTTTAGAATAGCAATGAACAAGAATTAAGAATAACATTTTTAAAATGTTCTCCATTATAAACCAAATAGGTTCCTTGTGTATAGCACTGATATTCCACAACTAATGGTATTTTATTTATAATAGTGTTGAACTTATTTTATTTTATTCATTCATTATTCTATTTCAAAATATAAATTTATTCAATTGTGAATAATTTCTAATGAAAATTGCTATACCATATGGTTGGCAATTTATAAAAGATCTTTGTGTCATTAGTAAATTCTAAAGCTACATATGCAGCTGGAGCCATGAGTCCCACCATGTATACTCTTTGGTTGTTGGTTTAGTCCCTGGGAGCTCTGGGGAGTACTAGTTAGTTCATATTGTTGTTCCTCTTATGTGGCTGCAAACCCCTTCAGCTCCTTGGGTCCTTTCTCTAACTCCTTCATTGGGGACCCTGTGCTCAGTCTAATAGATGGCTGTGAGCATCCACTTCTGTATTTCAATGGAAGGAGAGGCCCTTGGGTCTGTGAAGGCTTTATGTCCCAGTGTAGGGGAATGCCAGGGCCAGGAAGCTGGAGAGGGTGGGTTGGTGATCAGAGGGAGGGGGAGAGAATGGGGGGGGGGTTGGAGGGGAAGCCAGGAAAAGGGAGAACATTTGAAATGTAAATAAAGAAAATACCTAATAAAAAAGCCAATTTAGTTTTACAAAAAAAAATTATAAAGGCTTGAATGTTTTTTAAACCTTCTTGTAGCTATCATTGGTGATAGTGTAGGAAATATATGGCTCATTTTAACACATCTATCCTCTTAGAGCTTCCAGAGACTAAGCCACCAACCAAAGAGCATACATGTGCTAGCCCATGCCTCCCCCAATCTCTCCCCTACCACTTGCCCCTATCCCCCAACCCTCCAACAGCCCCCCAACCCGTCCCCACCCTGCATATTGGTAATGGAGGGCTGACTTGTCTGGCCTCAGTGGGAGATGATTTGCCTAATTCTGTAGAGACTTGATGACCCAGGGAAGTAGTATGCTAGGGGTGAGGTGAGTGTGGGGGAGCACCCTCTCAGACACAAAGGGAGCAGTGTTGGCTGACTGAGGAACTCTTGGAGGGAGTACTGGGAAAGGGACAACATTTGGAATGTAAATAAATCAAATAGTTAGATGTTAAAAAAGGGAAAGAAAAGGGAAAAAAGAATGTAAATAAAAACTTTACACTTCAAAAAATGATGCCATAGAATTATTAAGGAAAAATACCACCAAATCCAGAATTGGATGATTTTTTTATTTTTTGTAACAGTAGAAAAATAGCATATAAATACCATAGAAAGATTATCTCTCTCTCTCCCTCTCTCTCTCTCTTCTTCTTTCTCTATATATACATGTATATATGTACATGTATATATATATGTACATGTATATATATATACATATATAGTATTACATTTATGTGTTATATGAATTAAATTTGGAAGTTAGAATATCTTAAATATTAATAATATGTATATATTTTCTCAGTAACTTGTAATATTTTTAATAAAGGTAAAAATATATATGAGGAGAAATATATATACACATATATATATATGCATACACATATATATATACATATATATACATACACATATATATATAGTATATATACTAAAACATACATGACTACTTACATTTGGTATACCAAAATTAATCTATCTAGATATCTGTGTATCTATTTCTCTGTCTATCATCTGTCTATCTTTTTTCATTCTGGAGTTGAAATTTAAATGACTGAACAGAAATACTGTAATGTTTTCTACAAGTTTTGTTCAATTTATGTCTGTAATAGTTGATTTTTTTTTTTTTAGTTTAAATTGAAGATTTTCACACAATATATTCTGATCACAGTTTTTTCTCCATCATTTCCTGCTTCATCCTCCCAAACTCTCTATACATTTTGGTACTCTTTCCTGAGAATAATTTAAACTTTTATTACTATGTAAAATAATCTGTATCTGGAGCTGAAGAGATGGATCATAGGGGAAAATGTTTACACCTCAACCATTTGAACTTTATTCAAATTATCTTTTGTCCAGGTCATGTATGCATATAGGTCCCCTTGATGGCACACTGCATATGCACACACACACACACACACACACATACACAACGATAATAAAATGATAGTGTAAATTTTACAAAGAATGTTTATGTTACCCATAGTATCTTTGAATTATAGCTCAGTGGCTCAGAGCATGAAAAGGACATGGTCATGTATGTAGAACTCAGTCTCTGTCTAATTGGAATGCTTCTCTGCCTGCCCCATGACTAAATGGAATAATAATACAACAGTCATAACCATAAATTTGACCTGAGAGTATAGCATTTTTGTTAAATATTTTCCTTTATGTTCTATGCCCCAGTGTAGGGGAAGGCCAGGGCCAGGAAGCAGGAGAGGGTGGGTTCATGAGCAGGGGGAGGGGAGAGGGAAAAGGTCCCCTACCCCCAGGGGAAACCAGGAAAGGAGATATCATTTGAAATGTAAATAAAGAAAATATCTAATAAAAAAAAGTCAAAGATAAAATTGTTAAGGAGAGCAATCTGAATATCAGGGTATACAGCAAGTATTTCTGTCCTGTGTAATGAATGAGAAAAAGGTAAAATTCCACATATATGTACATTTTTCAAAAATCCGTGAGCTCCTTTAGACTTTCAAATGTGGTCACAGCCTCTAGTTTATTTCTACACGCATGTCATCATTGCTTTAACCAAGCTTCTTTGGAAACAGATTTGGTGAGAGGATAATCAGTCTGAAGCCATTTTGGAATTTGATTTGGGTGGAAGATGGGGTTCCCTATCTGTATTGACTTGACTGATAATCACTGTAATGCACCCCATTGTCCCTCTCTAATGGGAGGAGGGGTCCCACTGTTTGTCCAATCACAAGTACACATGGTAAATTCAGTTTAATGAGGTTCCACCTCCTGCCCCTCTTGAGGTTCCTTCTGGCTTAACTTCCATTATAGCCAGGGTCTTTGTAAACAGTGGGTAATCTTGCAGGAATGTGTTGTCCCCCTTCACCCACCGCCTGGGGGAAGATTTGTCTTTTAGGTACTCAAAGCCCTTCCTTACCCACACCAGCCTTAAAGTCTTCACATAGTTTGCCTCCTGCAGAACCTATATAAATGCACCCTAGTTTGTAATGCTAAAATATAAGCTTTGATTTTTCAGGTGCCTAGGAGGGACACTTACCCAATGCTCTTAGTCTGTGTGTGAAGTGATAGCTTGGCTTGCTAAGGCAGTTTCCAGTTTCAAGGAACCAGCTCTCCCTCCAAGGGGCTTGAATGACCTCTTCTGAGATTCTTACCCTATGGCCCTTGTGGGAGGCACTTCAAAAGATTTTTAGCTCCCATTATTGTTCTGGGATTGGAAGTCTAGCAAAGGGACTTTTGGCAAAATGAGAAAGGGGAGAGGGGAGGGTGAGGGAGAGGGAGGAAAAAGGAGGAGGAGAAGGTACTAAAAAGAAAAAAACCAAGATTTTCCTTCACATGCATTTATGATATTTACTATGTAGCTTAAAACAGGCATATGTAGAAGCTTTCAAATAGCATAGTAACCCCTCCCCCCAAAATACAATAAATGGAGGGCAGACCTCAGTTAGTGGTCTCTTTAAATCCATAATTTCACCAGTAATCATAATAACTTGCATCTTAAATAAAGTAACTGCCTTTCACTCTGCACACCATTTGTTCAATTCACTATTAAATTAAATTACACAGATTTTAAAGAACATGAACATATTCTGGGTCACAATGACTTCCTTGAGGCATAGCTTTCCATAATAAGTATCCTGAATTTCTACTACAAAATTATTGACTACCTGTATAAACTTACTTAATTTAGACAAACAGGTCTGAAGTTCTTGTGACAGTCAGTACAATGAATGACAAATCATTTATTAATACAAGAGGAGATTATTTATTGAACCACAAAAAGGATCAAAGAGTCCATGAACGTGATTAGAGAAAAATAAACATACTTCATTAATTTCTAAATTAGACCCAAGATTAATCATGAGTATAGTCAGAAAATAATAGGATAATATCTATTACTTATCATTGGGAGATCTGAGATATTCTCCCAAGCACATTGTCATTGTAGGTATTTGTTGTCTACTAACACCACCACTTTTAAAAATCATAATCATTATCAAAATTGCTTAAGTTAAAAACAATGCCACAGAACACAGTAATCTATTAGAAGTCAACTTTAAAATATGTTGTTGACTGTATATCTTCTTATCTTGTTGCTCTTTTAAGTTTAAATTAAAAAAAAAATCTTTCTTTTAAGTACAAATGCATGGGATTAAGTGGTTTTCCCAAAGAGCCCATGCCATTTTAAAATTAAGATTCCTGGACCATTTGGTAAAAACATCATTCATGTTGTAAAAGCCATGAAGAATCCAACTGGCTTAATTATTCCTTCCTCCTAGTTTTCTGGCCTCATGACCAGCATCTTTTATACAGTGTGTCCTAGAAATGTGTCTACAGGCCAACAGAGGACTATGTCTTCTGACACAGAACAATGACTCCTGATATGGTCTAAGAATCAGGTTATATGATCTCTGTACACTGATTTTACCACAGAATTCAGTAGGGGAAAGATGGAATAAGCTATTACCTCATCATTTGTAAAACTGAAATGCTCTAGAAAACTTAAAGAGGCCACTCCTAATGCTGAATTACAATCTTAATACCATATATTTGTTCGAAAGAGATTTGCATTAATTTAGATTAGTGCTTCTTTTCAGTTATTGGAAAACCTAAGTTTACAATCTACCTAAATGAATTAACACAGTGACAGGCACCATTACTCAATACTAAGGAAAAAGGCACATGTTATTATATTAGCATGAACTACCTACCTATGATTTTATAAAAAACTTATGAAAAAGCACTGCTTAATATGCTGAGGCTCTCTCATATAACAGTAGCAGTAAAGTAAAATTAGCATTAAGGTTCCCCAAGACTGAAACTTCTCTGAATGAAATGTCTCTTAACTAACATGCAGCTTAAATACATATATATATTATTCTGGAAATCATGATCATTATCAGAAGTCCTTAAGAAGTAATGTCAAGGAACACAGTGTTCCATTAGCAGCTTGCTTTTAAATTCTTCTGTACCTATATGCCTTCTTCTTATGTTGTCCTTCCCTTGGAAGTGCTTTGGATTTTCAAAGAGCTTCTGTGCTCTTTTCATTTGACAATTTTAAAAGTCAGAGAACCAAATGTTAAACTTCTCATAAACACTTGTATTGAGGAAAAAAAAAATATGTGAAGTGTATACTTTAAAGTCAAAGACTCCTAAACTCTTTCTGTAGCTAGCAAAGCCTATTCTAGATGAGCTATTTCATACTTTTCAAACCTTATATATGCCTTTTTCCACAAAAGTTTTCAAATATTTTCATGTAACTCTATGCAAGCTTGGAAAGTTCTCAGACTTACCATCCTGACTCTCTTGTTAATAGTAGCCTCAACAACTCAGAGTTCATCTGCTATCCAGGTTATTGACCTGTAGATCACTGCCAGTTTGATATATGAGTCACAGGAGTGATATACTAGAGCACTGGGAAGCAGCTCAGAATGAATGTACCTATGAGTGTCTCACAATGATGATAGAAGTAGAATTTGATACAAACTGTATGTGGTACTGATTAGCTGACTATATTTAAGCCCTCCAGACTGTCAGCGAAGGGGTTATGATAATACAATTTTAATGCAACTTAAACTGAACTTTGAAAAATAACAAACTGAGCAAAAGGTAAAGTTTAAGCTGGTTATAATTTCTGATATTCAAAGATTATTTTAACTGAATATGGAAATGAATAATTACCCTTCACAAAAGCCCTGTTTTCACTTAGCAAATTTAATGAGAATTGCAGTGAATCAGAAATTTAGGTTCATTTTTGGACAATAGAACTACAGAAGAATTTAGAGGCCATGATTTAGGTTCAAGTGTGTGTGTCTGTATGTATCTGTGTGGGGATGAGTTATCTCCTTTTGGTACTCACCACAAGTATTATGTCTTCTTAACAAAATAAAAATGGAATAGAAAGTTATAACAAGTAATTAATAATAAGAAACTCCTAACAGAGTTATCATAACCTAGCCTTTACCCTCACCTTCCAAAATGGATTATATCATTAGTGTCTCACAGCAAGCCAGAAGTACAAACCTCTCAAGTGGAACTGCCCTGAAATAGCTGGTAAGTCAAGCTGTGAAGCTGAGAAATAGTTTAGCTCTGATGTGTTCCTACTTCACTGCTGTCTGCCTCAATCAGATATCCAGGAGTTTCTGTTGCTAAGGCCAGGACCTGGGTATGATCAAAGCAGACAAGGCAGTCGCTTTGGAACTAATGAAGCAAGGGTAGGATCCTGGCTGTCTCTTCTCATTCTCAACTGCATTATTTCAGAAAGTCAGATAACCTCTTGGAATTTCTTATTTACCACCAGTAAAATGAGGTCAATTGATACAGTTCACTCCTAAGTGAGATTTAGTTTCAAAGCCACTTTATAAACTGAAAGCAAAAGGTGTCAAGTCCTGTACATATAATGGCATTAAAGGCAAGATTCTGCATCTGCATCTGGAGTGTATCCTTACCACCCTCCCTTTAATTTCTTTTTTTTTCAAATTAAGGTGCATTTAATGATAAAGGTGGCTAGCCTTTGTTATGCTGTTTCTGCCAAATCCTCCAGTAAGTTGTTTCATCTTAAGTATTTCAAATTTTAGTCACTTTTTTCATCAAGAAAAAGAAAACTAATATGAAAGAATGATAATAAAACCATGAAGGCACTTTTAACTAAAATACCTTTTTTTGATCTGTAACAGGTCTTCTATGCATATATTTTTGTTTCTAGTTTAGTGTTTTAGAGATTCCTCACTTTGTGAACAAATAGGTCTCTGATTCTTCTTATGCTTCTTCTTTGTTCTTTTTATTCAGTTTTTTTTTTGTTTTGATAAAATCTGATGTGTTATTTTCTTTAAGTTTTATCTTATTATATTATTATCTTTTAGAAGCCTCTTTAATTTCTAATGAGAGACAGAAAAGAAATGAATCTAGAGCAGGGACAGATAGGGAGGACTTGGGGGGAGGAGAGGGATACAATCAGGATATAATATTTGAGAGAATAAATATGGTTTTTACTAAAAGAAAGAATAGACAGAAAAAGCTTATTCCTAAGGCATTAATATATCAATGTGTAATATATTAATGCATGCATGTTTATTAAAAACTCAACAACTGAGAAATCAGTCACTTAAAAAGCCACATTTATTCTTTTAAATAAGCATAGAAGCCAGTTTCTCAACTCAGTATCCCCTTGGCTTCATGGACTAATCTTTCCACTAAGATCTCTTCTGACATTTCTACCACCTTCTAAGAACACCACCAGCTGGAGGCCATGCTCTCAACAGTCACTGATGGGGGACAGTAACTATCTGAGTAGATCTCTGTCACAGTTTCTGGGTGACTGGCTGTGGCTTCTCCATCAGGCCCTATAGCACACACTGTTAGCAACAGGGCATCAAAAGCTTGTGGCAATGCATGGGCTGGTCTCACAGACCTGTTGCCAGGACAACAACCACCATATTCTCAGAATCCATTGGGCTCACCTCTCACCTTTACCTGCGGCCTGGGGAACATTCCTCTATCTCTCTTTCCCTCTCTCTCCCTCCTCTCTTTCAGCTACTGCTCCCTCTCAATTAAACCTCTTACACATGGAACTGCTTGGGCCTAGTGTGTGGTATGTTCTGACGCGACCTGCCGTTCTAACACATCACACACACACATGTACATTTGTGTAAAAATATCTGCCCTAAAAGCCCAGAGTCAAATTCTGCTGACCTCAGAGTCTCTTCTGAAACCTCCTCACTTCCAAGCCTATATAGACTGCAGAGCAGTAGAACCTGGCTCCAATTTATGTCTTAGCTTAAGAATGCTATAGTCAGCTTGATCTTTCCTGACCACTAGATCTTTCTCTGTGTCTTCAGTAAGGCTATTTAGCTTTCAATCATTTTGTGTTCACTAGAAGAGTAGTTGTAACTTCCTTTCATAATATTTTCCTTGAATTTAAAACTTAGTCTTCTCGTGCAAGAAGCCTAGTGGTCACCCTCTTTCAGCTTACATAGCCCTTCATTACTGAGGTTAACTCTTGACTGCTGGACTCAAATGAAATTGTTCTCTTTTTCATTAGAATACTTTGGAATTGTATAATTAGTAATTCACATAATTTTAATAGCTTTCTGTGTCAAGACAGTAGATAAGCAGAGGAGAGAAGGACTAAGAGTGATAGTTGATGGATTTTGGCAGAGCATCCCCAACATTTATTCTTTACTATCTTAAGTGGGCATTATCTGTAAAATCTCAAAGAAGCATGAGAATAGCTTTGAAAATCAACATCAGATACCAGCATAATAGATTCATTATAATGGGGAAGTTTGGAATATGTAAACAATTACTGAAATGGGAAAGTAACACATAAAACAAGTCCATGTCCTATGAAAAATTAGCACTGATGGACTTGGTGGATGAAGACTGACATAATCTTCAATTAAAAAAAATAGTGTACAAATCTGGAAAAGTGAAGTTTATAAAACAATGTGTGCAAGAAACACACATTGCCATCTTGTCATTTTTCTTTAGATGAAGGTACTTAATAAATGGCAAAAAAACAATGCATTATTATAAAACAAATTAGTTGTTATATAATTATGTACAACTGTAGGCCAATGTGAATATTCTAAATATATTAAGAAATAAAAACCTAAAGTCTACATTTGGTAATTTGTATGCATTAAATCCATCTTCAACTTACAATAGGTTGATAAGGGCATAATTCCACTACAGGTGGGTAGTGTCTTCATTTATGACAATAAAAATGGAGAAGCCATCCCCACTATGATATAGATAGATGGATAGATAGGTAGGTAGAAAGATAGATAGACGGACAGACAGACAGACAGACAGACAGACAGACAGACAGACAGATAGATAGATAGATAGATAGATAGATAGATAGATAGATATTCATTTTATTTGTATGTATTGTCAGGACTCAATCATAGAGAACTACCACTGAACATGATAGATGCTACAACTCTTGTTCTAGGAATGAAAGATGCTAAGAGTTATGATGACAAACAGTTCCACTTTGCAAAGTTTTGAAGACTGAATAGATTTATAGAGTTGCTCATCTTACAACTATGGCCTCTTCTGAAGAAGGCTTGTATTCATTAGTCATCAACATAGTGACTATCATCCCCATGTGCTAAACCCTCAATTTAAATTCTCAAGACCTACTTTTCTATATAATCTGCTCAAACAGCCACTCCTTCTGTTGCTCAAGGCTCCTGCTTTGGAGCCAGTCCTGCTCTGATACTAGTCTGAGAAGAACCCCTCAAAGACACCCTCCATATCCTTATCAAGAATTGGCAGTCCAGGACCCAAGGAGCTGAAGGGGTTTTCAGCCCCACAGGAGGAACAATGATAGGAACTAACCAATATCCCCAGAGCTCCCAGGAACTAAACCACCAACCTTAGAGTGTATACATGGTGGGACTCATGTCTCCAGCTTCATATGTAACAGAGGATGCTGTAGTCAGTCATCAATGGGAGGAGAGGCCCTTGGTCCTGTGAAGGTTCTATGTCCCTAGTGCAGGGGAATGCCAGGGCCAGGAAGCCAGAGAGGGTGGCTTGCTGAGCAGGGGGAGGGAGAAGGGAATAGGTGAATATTTTGGAGGGGAACAAAGGAAAGGGGAGAACATTTGAAATGTAAATAAAGAAAATATCTAATAAAAACAAAACTATGAATCGCCCCCCCCCAAAAAAAAAACCCATCCTGTTATTTAATGTGACTTGTCCTTCTTGGAAATATGTGTGTCAATTACATTGCTCCAAATATATTTTATTTTTTTGGCTCTTTACAAACTACTTCTCATGGGATTGACTCTCTAATTGACAGAGGATCTCATAGCCAAACAAGCTCTCTATAGAGTAGCAAGCTTTCCTCATGCTGTTCTGATAATCATGCCACTTTGCTGCCCTACTTATAGACTTATATTTAGTATGCCATGGTACCCTTCTCCAAATGGACCTGCCTGAAAAGCTTCTTTTTCTGCTTTGACTGAACCTCTTCACTTTGGGCTAAAGTATATACAAAGAAATGAGGAATTGTAAAAAGAATAAGAGGAGAAAATATTGATTTACTTCTTTATTAGATATTTTCTGAGGATACTGGTTAGTTCATATTGTTTTGTTTTTCCTCCTGTGAGGCTGCAAACTCCTTCAGCTCCTTGGGTCCTTTCTCTAGCTCCTTCATTGTGGACCTTGTGCTCAGTCCAATGGATGGCTGTGAGCCTCTACTTCTGCATTAGTCAGGCACTGGCAGAGCCTCTCAGGAGACAGCTATATCAGGCTCCTGTCAGCCAGCACTTACTGGCATCCATAATAGTGTCTGGGTTTGGTGATTGTATATGGGAAAGATTCCCAGGTGGGGCAGTCTCTGGATTGTCCTTCCTACAGTTTCTGTTCCATACTTTGCAACTCCTTCCATGGGTATTTTGTTCCCCTTTCTAAGAAGGATCGAAGTATCCACACCTATCTCCTTGTACAAAGCTCAATTCCAAGTGGATCAAGGACCTCCACATACAACCAGATACACTGAAACTAATAGAAAAGAAAGTGGGGAAGAGCCTCGAGCATATGGGCACAGGGGAAAATTTGCTGAACAGAACATTAGTAGCTTATGCTCTAAGATCATGAATTAACAAATGGGACCTCATAAAGTTGCAAAGCTTCTATAAAGCAAAGGACACCATCAAGAGGACATTACAGCAGCCAACAGATTGGAAAAAGATCTTTACTAATCCTGTATACAATAGAGAGCTAATATCTATTATATACAAAGAACACAAGAAGTTAGACTTCAGAGAACCAAATAACCCTATTTAAAATGGGGTACAAAGAATTCTCAACTGAGGAATACTGAATGGCTGAGAAGCACCTAAAGAAATGTTCAACATCCTTACTCATCAAGGAAATGCAAAGCAAAACAACTCTGAGATTCCACCTCACACCAGTCAGAATGGCTAAGGTCAAGAAGTCAGGTGACAGTAGATACTGGTGTGATTGTCGAGAAAGAGGAACAATCCTTCATTGTTTTTGGGATTGCAAGCTGGTACAACCGCTCTGGAAATCAGTTTGGTGGTTCCTTAAGAAATTGTACATAGTACTACCTGAGGACCCAGCTATACAACTCCTGTGTATATATACCCAGAAGCTGCTCCAACATGTAATAAATGCACATGCTCCACTATGTTCATAGTAGCCTTATTTATAATAGCCAGAGCTAGAAAGAACCCAGATGTCCCTCAACAGAGGAATGGATACAGAAAATTTGGTACATGTACACAATGAAGTACTAGTCAGCTATTAAAAAGAATGAATTTATGAAATTCTTAGAGAAATGGATGGATCTGGAGAATATCATCCTGAGTGAGGTAACACAATCACAAGAGAACACACATAGTATGTACTCACTGATAAGTGGATATTAGCGCAGAAGCTCAGAATACCCAAGATATAATCCACAAACCACAAGAAACTCAAGAAGGAAGACCAGTGTGGGTACTTCAAAAGATATTGTTTTATCTTACTTGATAAGAAAACACTCATTCAAAGAAAGGCTGCATTTTCAAATAGTAACATTTCTGATCATCACATGCCCAATACCCCAATTCCAATATTTTTTCAATTGTGGTTTAATAAGTTTTTGAAGTGCTATGTGTTGATTCTAGCAGCACTTTAACTGGTAATGCAGTTTCTTATATGTAAGCCATTCCTTGAGTACTTATCTCTTTCTCTCAACCAGACAGTAAATCTCAGAATGGCAAGGAATACATCTTACTCATATTTGCAATCACAGAGTTTGGCATAGTTCCTGGAACCTGATATGCCTTAACCATATTTATTTAGTGAATGAGTTGTGTTTCCCCAGACCAGTCTTCCAGAACAAATATAACACTGATTTGTTTAGTCTTAGAAGATTTAAGGAGAACCTAACTAGTATAGCAGACCTACTACATGACTTCTAAGACTCTTCTCACAGAGTCTTAACTAATAACGTGTTATGTTATGCACCCAAAGATTCCCTGGAGAAACTCCACTAACTGGTACTCTCTGGATTTCACAAGCAATTAGAATCCTGGTGTTCTGTGGAGTTTGACCCAGGAGTGTCTTTTCTATTGAATCCAGTAAGAAGTAGCCTCTTTCTTTGTGTGAATTTCCTCTCAGCTTTGAGACCGTATCCTGGCTTACTTTTACCTTTTTAGCTCTTTGGTCTCATTTGATAACTCTTTGGCTAGACTCTCTCTAGATCCTAACATGAGCTCCAGAACAGCCGTTAAATATTTCACTAGAAGGAATCAGAATCGTATATAGGTATCTTGTCCTCATAAATTAGATTATGTTAATTGTGGTATAAAATAAACAGAAATATAAATAAAAATTCAGTAAATATAAATAAAAGTTTCTTGTATTTTTGTAAAGTTTTTTCATGAATACTAGCAACATAGTTAAGTTGTAAAAATATGTTCAAGTTGGCTGCCGGCCTTCAAATATTGTCAAACTGGCTAATATGTGAAAAACAAAAAGAAATAATAGAACCAAAGACTTCCAAACAAAAAGAAATGGGATAACTGCCATTTATTGATTGGTATTTACAAGACATGTAAGAAAGCAAAAATATCCAAACAAAAATGTTATACTTCTAATTGACATGATTTTCTTCTGTTCCGTGAAGAGTAATCCTTTTAAATCTATTTTCCACCAATGTCTTAAAAGTGGGAATAGCCTTTCTGCCTCTACCATGCCATCCAAACTGAGGAAGACACAGAAACTCCCGGGCCATGTGAGCCATGGCCATGTGAGCCACGGCCAAGGCCTCATTGCAAGCACCCAGGAGGCCGCGGGAATGCAGGAGGTGTGCATCACCACAGGATCAACTTTGACAAATATCATCCAGATTACTTTGGCAAAGTTGGTATGAGGCATTACCATTTGAGGAGGAGCCAGAGCTTTTACCCAACTGTCAACCTGGATAAATTGTGGATGTTGGTCAGCGAGCAGACACGGGTCAATGCAGCAAGAAACAAGACTGGACCTGCTCCCATCATGGACGTTGTTCTATCGGGCTACTACAAAGTTCTGGGCAAGGGAAAGTTCCATAAACAACCTATTATTGTGAAGGCAGAAGAGCTGAAGAAAAGATTAAGGGTGTTGGAGGTGCCTGTGTTCTGGTGGCTTAAAAGCCACACCAGAGGTTAATTAAATGCTAATTTTTTTGTAAGAACAAATAATTTTATAATAAATATTTTAGTCATGTGTTTTACTCCTTTGAACTTTCATTTAAAATACTTTGAGTAAACAGGTGTGCTGATGAGGGATTTTTCACTTTATGTCCTAGGTTCAAACCATACTTATTAATTTAATTAAGGTACCTGAATATAATTAATTAGGTACTTTGATAGATGTTAGAATTTTAAGAATGAAAATGATCAGACCAAACATCTGGCCACTTAAGCTCAAGATAAGCTTTAAGATACAAACAAAAAAAATGTACTTTTTAGTTTTAATAAATGGTGGTTATGGTTTTCCAAATGTATTGATTTTCTGAATTCTAAATTTGAGCATATTATTTGCTTACATAGAGTAAATTCAAATATCTAGTCCATTAACAAAATCTAAACTTAAATTCTGATAATTTCAGGTTAATATGTCATGTGTTTTCCTATAATCCATTTAAGTAAAATTTTATATTAAATTACACCTAGGGATATACAGGACATATGTACACATAAAGTAATTTATATCAAGCCCCAATGCTTGATCAACCTAAACAGTTAGAAGCTTAACGCGTTTCCTTTAAAGCCAGGACCAAGGCACATTATCCATTCTCTTCATATTTATTTGATATAGTACCAGATGACATACCTAGACCAAATTCATATCTAAAGGAGATCAAGAAGATAAATCTATCTATTAATCTATCTTTATTAGCAGACAATATGATTTTATGCATAAATGCCCCCAAATCTCTACCAAACACTTCTACAACTGATAAACATTTTCAGGAAAGTAGTACAGTACAAAACTGACATAAAAAAAAATCAGTAGCCTTACTATATGCAAGTGACAAATGGACCTATAAAGACAGACTATTTACACAATAGTTTCAAATGGACAAGCAAAACCAACCATCCAAACAAGTCACCACCAACAACAAACACAATCGCCACAAACCTCAAGATTAATCTAACAAAGTAATTAAAAACTTGTGTAATAGTGTAATAAAAATTTTAAGACATTTAAGAAAGCAAATGAAGACAATATCGGAATATGAAAAGATCTCTCATGCTCATGGACCAGTAGGATTAATATAGTGAAAATGGCCATCCTACTATAAAAAATCTATAGATTCAATAAAATCCCCATCAAAATTCCAACACAATTGTTCACGGAAATATTTTGTCTTCGTGAGAAATCCATCAAGCATGATAACTGAAACAATCCTAAGTCATTCAAGAACTGCTGCAGTTGTTGCTGCAGAGCTATAATTACAAAATGGAGTATTGTTTGCATTTAAAAGTCTTGTAGATCAATGCAATGAGTTGAAGACTGAGACATAATTTGACACACATTTGAAAACCTGCCTTTTTATAGAGGCAAAAATACATACGGGAAAAACATCAACTTTCAACAAATTGTGCTATTCAAACTTCATGGCTGCATGTAGAAAAATTCAAATTTACACAATATTTATTCCCTTGTAAATATTACATCTTTAAGTGGATCAAAAACCTAAACATAAGGCCAGGAAAAATGAATCTGACAGAAGAGAAAGAGGCAATATTCTTGAATTCATTGGCACTGTAAAAGACTTTCAGAACAGTACAACTGATAGCACAATCATAATAAGAACCCAAATAACACTATTAGATATGAGTTATGGGACAAAACTCATGATTCCAAAAATGAATTAAAAAAAAAACTGACAGAATATTATAGAAAAGATCAACATTCTCCATCATCAGGGAAATGCAAATCAAAGCTATTTTGACACTTTATTACTCTTGTCAGAATACCTAAGATTAATAACACAAAAGATAGCTCACACTGAAAAGAATGGGGGAAAGCAAAACACTTATTTACTATGTAAACTTGTGTAGCCACTATGGAGATCTATGTGGAAGTTCTTCAGTAAACCAAGAATAGAAGATCCAATTATACAACTCTTGGGCATACTCTGAAAAGCCTTATATCTTATTACAGACATACTTGTTCATCAATGTTTATTGGTATTCTATACATAATATACAAATTTGAACATTGCCTAAATACTCATCAACAGACTAATGGATCAGGAAAACATGGTAAATTTACACAAAGGAATATTACACAGCTATTAGAAAAAAATAAAATCTTAAGACATAAATGGATGGAACTAGAAAAAAATTAGTATGAGTGAAGTAGCCGAGAATCAAAAGCACAGATATGGAATGCATTATTTTATATGTAAGAATAACTTTTTTTCACCAGATATGTTGTCTGAGAGGCTTGCTCATATGTTTTAGTTCTTTCTAAATTGTGGCTGGCCTGTTCAACTCAGGTGTTCTGTCTGACTGACTCAAATTTACTTCTCTAGGCTCTGCTTGTCCTCAGACTAACTCTGGCAATTTGTTCTCTTCTGGCTCCTTATTCTCTGGCTCATTCTGTCTTCATCTCTAACATATCTCTATAAAACTGTCCTGGTAAAGCTGTTCTCTCTCCCTCTCCCTCCCCCTCTCCCTTTTCCTCTTTCCACTGCTCACTTAAGTCACCTCTCATTCCTATGATGCTCTTCTTAGAGTTAGGCATATCACATCTATGACTCATTCTGTCAATCATAACTAAGGCTATTAGTTGATCTCTAGAGCCTTATAATTAAGAACTTATTGTAATAGATAACAAATACAAATATTATTAATCACAATCATGTTTTTGCCTAAATAGTATCTTTACCACTACTGATTACTATTTATAGCACTAGATGGAATTTTACATGTTACTAGAATAGAAAAGTAAACAACTCAGCTACAAACTACTCAGTTGTGAGCCGCTTGGATAATAAAAGGATGCAATGGTGGCACAAAAGTTATAGGAGTAACCAACCAGTCAATCACTTTCTCATTAGATATTAAAACAAATTCATAAAACAGAACCCATGCCTAAAACTGTAGAGCCCAGATCCTGAGATTAGACAGGCTATGGGCCTTGGGGAAAATCAGATCCTTCTAGTTTGCTAAAGGAATATAGCAATAAAATGACTCCTAATGACATCCTGCTATAGTCACAGATAAGGGTCTTTACTCATCCTTTATTATAGAAGCTTCCTCCTGATATAGATGGGAACAAATATAAAAAACAAAACAAAACTGGACAATGTGCAGAGAGTAAAGGGCCTTGGAACACTCAATCCTAAAGGAGATATCTTCATCAAATTGATTCTTTCAGAGTTCAGGGAATTATGCTGAAAAAGTGATAATAAGATATTCTGAGCCAGTAGTGTTGATGAAAGCTACAAAGGAAGCAGTGCCTTCCAGACCCAACAGAAGTTATACAAATATAAATCACGGAGACTGTGGCTGCATGAAGAGGGTCTGTAGAGGTGAAATCCAGATGTGGTGCCAGGGCTAAGAGGAGAAGTAGAAACAAGCCCTCCTGTTTAATCTCGAATGGACCTCCAACTGACAACCACTCACACACAAAAATACTGTTTCTTTAAATGGTATCAAACTGGTATTCAAACCTCACTAACGGGCAAGCCCCTTCTCCAGCCATAAAAGTCAGCACAAAACACACTCAACTGTATTTTTTGGAGATGATGTTTTGTTGTTTTATTTTGGCTAGTTTTCTGTTTTGTATTGTTTTTTTTGTTTTTGGCTTACTGATCTTTTGCTAATATTAGACAGTTTCTGATTTTGTGTTTTCATATGTGTGTGTCTGCCTGTGTTTTTGATTATTTTCTTTTTCTTTTTTTACTTTTTTATTGTTGTTTTACTCTAGATTGTATGATAATTATCTCATTGTTTCCTCAGATGAAGCACATTATTAATAATGGAGATATTGTGTAGTAGAAGGGGACAAAAGTAAGCAGGATATGCTTCAACTCTCTCAATATTGATACATTTCTTAAATAAATGGGGATTTAGAACCACTAGGATAGATACCTGGTGCTCCACAGACTAGTCACTGTCTTTGCAGGAGTCAAGAGCCTTTTTGCCTCAGTGACAAGGCTGTTAAGGTAAAAATTTGACTTATGGCTAGGTTTCAACACTTAAGTTATGGCATAGCATTAATTATAGCATTCAGGAAGCAGATACAGGCTGTGAGCTTGAAGCTTGTCTGATCAAGATAGTGAGTTCTAGAACAGTCGTGTCTATATAGTAAGATTCTGTTTCAAAAAATAACCATACAAAAAAGAAAAAAATGATTTGTATAATCTAGGCCTCAAAACTCTAATGTCTCAAGTAACAAAGAAACCAAGACTTAAGAAGAGAATTTTTATTAATTCATTCACTTATTGATTAGTGAAGATGGCAGGGCTACTAGATCTATAAGTCTTCGTTCATCTATAACCACAGAGGGACAGCCACAGTGCATATGCCTTTTCTATTCTATTCTTTTCCTCCTCATTCATGTTCTTCACAGGAGCTAGCTGCAAAGATCCAGCAGCAGCTTACTAGCAGGCATATCAGTACTGGAAATGGAAAGGAGAGGTGACTTTTGTCTACTGCCCTGCCAGACTCCAATGCTACTAGCCCACATCGCCCATCTGTATCAACGTGATTCTCACAACTTTAGCATTTGATAGAATATCTAAGGATTTTCAAGTTGAGTTAGAATAGAGTGTATAAGAATTATTGAAACTATAAAAATGTGCTCAGCAAACAAACACTGAAAATGTCCAGCTAACTGTCAAATCTTTTAAGCCCGTAAATTACATGTTATTCAACTTTTCTTTCTCTTCCAATCCTTTTGTCCTTATTACTGGATCTCTGAAGTCTCCAATAAACTCTCAGTTTATCTGCCTGCTCCCAACTTTGTGGTCAACATTCTTCCTATCTAGCAAACCTTTATTTCTCTCACAGGTGTATAAATTTGTTCTCACTGTCAATTTGATTGGATCACATGGATCTTTTCACATCATTCTCTATGACTCTAGTCCAAATATGGAAACATCCTTTAGAAATCATCAGACCTCTTTTCTCAACATAGCTTCTATGTTGAAAGTGTTATGATAATGACACACAAAAGGTGCCCAATTTGTTTAGCAAGAGCATTCAGTTTTCTTGACCCAGTCTGTTCTCTTTGCAAAAAAATTACTGTAATCACAAAGTCCACTATATATTTCCAGGCACTCTGTTAGACCCTCCCCCCAAGCCATTGCTTCTTCTGCAAATTTTATATATATGAATATGTATTTAATATATATATATGTATATATATACACATTTAGTGTGTGTGTGTGTGAGAGTGTGTGTGTATATGTGTGTATGAGTATGTGTGTGTTTTATATAACCTTTGACCATTCTTTTTTTCTTTTATTGAATTTTTTCTTTATTTACATTTCATATGCCCTTTCCTGGTTTCCCTTCTGTAAAATCCCTATCTCATCCCTGCTCCCCCTGCTTCTAAGAAGGTGTTCCCCCACCTACCCACCCACTCCTGCCTCCCTGCCCTGACATTCCCCTACACTGGGGCATCAAGCCATCACAGGACAAAGGACCTCTCCTCCCATTGATGCCCAACAAGGCCATCCTCTGCTACATATCCAGCTGGAGCCATGGGTAACCCCTGTATACACTTTTCTTGGTGGTTTAGTCCCTAGGTATGCTGGGGTTCTGGTTAGTTCATGTTGTTATTCTTCCTACAGGGTTGCCAACCCCTTCAGCTCCTTCATTCCTTTCTCTAACTCCTCCACAGGGGACCCTGTACTCAGTCCAAGGTTGTTTTTAGCATCCAACTTTTTTTTTTTTTTTTGGTCAGGCTCTGACAGACCTTTGACTATTCGGTTCCCTTTGTGAGAATTACCTTATTCTCAAAGACCACATAGTATACCTACAGACACTCTTCATGCCCACCAAACCATCTCTTCTTCTGGAACATTTTCTTTACACACACACACACACACACACAAAGAGAGAGAGAGACAGTAACACAGACACACACTCACACATGTGTGTGTATGAGTGTGTGTCTTTGTGTGTCTGTGTTTGTGTGTAAATAGATTCTCATGTGTAGGCACATAAATTACATGTGTGTAGGACAAAGAACAACTGGTTGGTTGTTCAGTTCTCTTCTACCATTTTTCTTTAGAGTTAACCACAATTCCTCTGGGTTGACAGCAACCGCCTTTACCCAGATGAGGTATCCTGCTGCTCCACTGAAATATTCCATAGCCTCACGATACAATGTGTATCTTCAATATCCCCCAAGTTTTATATCTTGAAGGTTTGGTTCATAGCTCTGGATACTCTAGTAGAGGTGCTTTTGGGTGTGGGGGTCTAGCTGGAAGCAAATGTTATCTGGGTATGCCTTTGATTCATGCATCTGCTTGCCATTTCCTGTTCTTACCTCTTGGTTGCCATGAGGTATGCAGCTGTTCTCCATAATACTCCCTTCACAGTTACATTCTGCTTCATAATAAGTCCAGAAATACCAAAATGATCACTGCCTGAAAATTCTGAACATCTAAGTACAATAAATGTTGTCTAGGTTAAATTTGTACATCTTTGAGATTAGATTTTTTTACAGTCAGAAAGTCCACTAGCCTTCTTTGCCCTCCCTTAAATTTAGCTAAAATATAAGTGATAGGATTCTAACACTCTGCTCATACTATGTGGTCTTTGAGAATAAGGTAATTCTCACAAAGGGAACCGAATAGTCAAAGGTCTATCAGAGCCTGACCAAAAAAAAAAAAAAAAAAAAAAAAAAAAAAAAAAAAAGTTGGATGCTAAAAACAACCTTGGACTGAGTACAGGATCCCCTATGGAGGAGTTAGAGAAAGGAATGAAGGAGCTGAAGGGGTTGGCAACCCTGTAGGAAGAATAACAACATGAACTAACCAGAACCCCAGCATACCTAGGGACTAAACCAACATAAACAAACCTAGGGACATTAAACAAACATAATAGAATTCATTTTATTTATGAAGTTTCTTGCTTAAGAATATGCATTGGAGACTAATATCTTTGTGTCTTCTTCCCTAACAGATTGTAAATACTCAGTGGTTGTAGTGAACAGGTAGATTGGAAATAAATGAGCAAATGTATTTTCTCTTGAAATATATGAAATTGTTTTTTCTGTAATGGTTGAATTATATGAAATTATCAAAGACAAATTTGTAAAATTACCGATGTGAGTTAGCTTCTTGATGTTGCTGAAATATTAAACTTCAAAATGAACAAGAAGGAGTTTTCCAAGTGAGAAAGATGGGTGCAGATATTCATGCCTGTTATCTTGTATCTCAGAAGACTGAGGCAAGAGGATAGTAATAAATTCAAGTCATGCAGAGGTACAAGGTGAGCACAAAGCCACCATGGGCTGTATAACAGTATACTGCTTCAAAATAGTGATGAAAATGAAAGGAAAGAAGGAAGGGAGAAAAGAAAGGAGTGAAGGAAGAATGGATGGAGGGAGGGAGAAGTAAGAAAAGAGGGAAGGAGGAAGGAAGGGAAGATGCAAGGAAGGAAGGAAGAAGAAGGGAGAGAGGGAATAAGGAAGGAGAGGGAGGGGATAAGGAAGGAAGGGAGGCAGGTAGGAAGGAGAAAAGGAAATGGAAAACAAAGCAGAAGAGGAAAGTGATAATGAAGTGAGCGTGGGGCAGGCACTGACTAGAGCAGAGTAGTTTTTGCAAGGCTATGACATTGAATGCTGATGAATTTTACTAATATTTATGTAGAATTTCTAGCATTTTTTTGCTTTACTTTAAAACAGCCTATGAAGAAATGCTAGGTACTAACAAATTTTAACATTTACTTATTTGTTACTTACGTGCTATATGTGTATGATTGTATTAGTATTCATGTGTGTGAAGGTGTCAGGGAACCCAGAAGAAGACAGCAGGTCCTCTGGAGCCAGGCATAAGCAAAGGACCACACCGTAGTTGAGTGCTGAAAATAGTTCAGGTCCTTGAGAAGAGATGCAAGTCCTTTTAACTGCTGAGCCATGTCCCTAGCCCTAGATGCTCCTTCTTAAGAACTTTTTTCTTTCATCTGTCATGTACACTTAAGAGACTTAAGCTACAATTTTCTACCCAGGCAAAGAGGCTTTTGATAAAAAGGTATTTAAGTGTCAGAATTATTGGTATGAGGATCACTTTCCCTACTAAATATCTGGGAATGAATGCTTTCAGCTAACTCTGACATAATTCTATTTATTACTTGCCTTCATAGCCACTCGGGTGGCTCAGGAGGCAGATGTTTTGGACAGACATTTTCAGTCGTTGGCATCAAGTGCATTTTACTATGAGACTGATTTGAAAGCAGATTCCCCAGCAAAATGTACTGAGATCTGTTGCTGAGTTTATAATGTGATTCACATACTCATAGTGAATGCTACTTTATGAAGGTGTCATCAAGTTGTTTAAACCTACCGAAACATCACATTATACAGATGGTGTTGAAGGCATTACTGCCTGGAAAATAATTTGTGACATCTGTGGTTTTCTCATAATCATTTTGAGTTTGGTGCCTTTTGTTCAAAGATTCTTAAGCTGTTTCAAAATGGATGCAGACTCATAGCAACAGTGAAATTGGTTTAATGAACAGTAAAAATAAAAACAGTACATAATATTGTTCCTTAATTTTTTTCATTACTTTAACATAACTATTATGTTAAATATATTTTGGTAGTTCCTTTGCTTTCCTTGAATTTTAGGATCATTTTAAGTCAAGAAATCCATTCTTTAATTTTCACATTGATTTCATACAATTATTGCTATGGTACAGTCATGACTCTGTGTGTGTGTGTGTGCGTGTGTGTGTGTGTGTGTGTGTGTGTGTGTGTGTGAACACATGTTCCATAACATGGAAAAGGAACTCAGAAGATGACTTACAGATGTACTTCACTTCACCATGTAATTCTTGAGAACTGAATTCAGGTCTTAAAGCTGGATAGCTAATATCTTCATCTAGTGAGACAACTTGTTAACTTACCATATTGTTATAATAACCTCTAAGTATACTGTCCTTGAAGAAAAGTCTTCCAGAGTTTTGGTACAAATAAGCCTTTTAGGTAGACCTCATGTCTACCGAGCTCCCATTTTCAATAAACTCCTAGAGGATTCTTTAGTAAAATAGTAATTACAGGCTTTTTAATTTGGTTTAAATCTACTATACTATTTTCTCCAATCTCTGATTAAAATATGGAGAAGAATCAACATCATTTTATTTTTCAAAAAGAACCAACTTCCATATGACGAAATATAGCCTTTTAGTGATTGAATATGGGAAGCATTCCCACGTGGGGCAGTCTCTGGATTGTCCTTCAGTCTCTGCTCCATACTTTGTCTCTTCAACTCCTTCCATGGGTATTTTGTTTCCCCTTCTAAGAAGGATCGAAGTATCCACACTGTGATCTTCCTTCTTCTTGAGTTTCTTATAGTTTATGGATTGTATCTTGCATATTCTGAGCTTCTGTGCTAATATCCACTATCCACTTATCAGTGAGTGCATACCATGTGTGTTCTTTTGTGATTGGGTTACCTCACTCAGGATGATATCTTCCAGATCCATACATTTCCCTAAGAATTTCACAAATTCATTGTTTTTAATCCTTCCGATATTCAATCACCAAACCCAGAAACTATTGTGGATGCCAGAAAGTGCTGGCTGACAGGAGCCTGTTATAGCTATCTTCTGAGAGGCTCTGTCAGTCCCCTACTAATACAAAATTAGAGGTTCACAGTGATCCATTGGACTGAGTACAGGGTCCCCAATGAAGGAGCTAGAGAAAGGACTCAAGGAGCTGAAGGATTTGCAGCCCCTTGGGACAAACAACAATATGAACTAGTACTCTCAGAGATCCCAGGGACTAAACCACCAACCAAAGGGTACACATTGTGGGACTCAAGGCTTCAGCTGCATATGTAGCAGAGGATGGCCTATTCAGCCATCAATGTGAGGAGAAGCCCCTTGGTTCTGCGAAGTTTCTATGCTCCAGTGTAGGGGAATGCCAGGGCCAGGAAACAAGAGAGGGTGGGTTGGTGAGCAGAGAGAGGGGAGGGAACAGTTTTTTTTATTTTTTTCTGGAGGGGAAACCAGGAAAAGGCATATCATTTGAAATGTAAATAAAGAAAATATCTAATAAAAAATAAAATAAAGAGTTAAAAATACTAGAAAACCAAACCAAAACAAAAAAATATATAGTCTTTTCAAATTTAGCACAAAATTCTAACTATTTAATAGGTTTCAGAAATGAAAATAGAAACAAATGATTTTCTTATTTGTTCTAGGGTAATTAGAACTTATAATTTCATGTCTCTTAAGGATTAATTACACATAAAGGCTTACTAGTGTTTCACACTTTGTTTCTTAGTACTTAAGAATAATATTGGTAGTACTATGTCCAATTTCCGGAGTCACCACCAAACTGATTTCCAGAATGGTTGTACCAGCTTGTAATCCCACCAGCAATGAAGAAGTGTTCCTCTTTCTCCACAACCTCTCCAGCATCTGCTGTCCCCTGAGTTTTTTATCCTAGCCATTCTGACTGGTGTGAGGTAGAATCTCAGGGTTGTTTTGATTTGCAATTCCCTGATGACTAAGGATGTTGAACATTTCTTTAGGTGCTTCTCAGACATTTGGTATTCCTCAGTTGACAATTCTTTGTTTAGGGCTGTGCCTCATTTTTTTAATAGGATTATTTGGTTCTCTGGAGTCTAACTTCTTGAGTTCTTTGTATATATTGGATATTAGCCCTCTATCAGATATAGGATTGGTAAAGATCTTTTTCCAATTTGTTGGTTGCTGCTTTGTCGTATTGACAGTGTCTTTTGCCTTACAGAAGCTTTGCAACTTTATGAGGTCCCATTTGTCAATTCTTGATCTTAGAGCATAAGTTATTGGTGTTCTGGTCAGGAAATTTCCCCCTGTGCCTATATGCTCGAGGCTCTTCCCCACTTTCTTTTCTATTAGTTTCAGTGTATCTGGTTTTATGTGGGACTAATGACTCCAGCAGCATATGTATAGTAGAGGATGGCCAAGTTGGTCATCAATGGGAGGAGAGGCCCTTGGCCCTGTGAAGCATCTATGCCCCAGTGTAGGGGAATGCCAGGGCCAGCAGAAGAGGGTAGGTTGGCAAGCAGGGGGAAGCGGGAGCGAACAGGGTTTGTTTTTGTTTTTTTGTTTGTTTGTTTGTTTTTTGTTTTTTGTTTAATTTTTCTTTTATTTATTCTCTCTCTCTTTTTTTTTTTTTTTTTTTTTTTTTTGGAGGGGAACCTGGGAAAGTAGATATCGTATGACATGTAAATAAAGAAAATACCTAATAAAAAAAGAATAATATTGGTGTTCAAGTGTAATATTAATGTCAAACAGCTTTCATTCATTCATTTCCAAAGATCATTTTTGTTTTTTTTCTCTGTTACTATTAACATTTGTCTTTTTTAGAGTATTTTTTAGACTTTGAATTTAATAATAATGATAATTATCACAAATAATATATTCAGTTTTAATTACATATTACTAGTCATCATCTATCTGTTTGAGAGTCTTTTTAAATCTGGATATATTAATAAATTAGTAGTGATGATAGTACTTAATACTAGCAATCACATAATTGTAATACTATCTCATATCTAGAGAACTATTTGGAAATGATAAGAAGCTATACCAAAGTATTCATATGCTTTGGGTTTTTGAATTCCAGAATCAACCTCATGGTGGATTATTGACCTAAAACTGAAGTCAAACTAGGCATGTAGTTTGGATTTCTTTGTAATACTGTGGCATCTTCCCAACATTTCTTCAAGATTAAAAAGCTTGATTTTTAAAGCAGTGTGTATGATAGTAACTTACCCATTAGTCCCCACAAAGTCTGAATAGAAATAAGAATTAAAAATAATATAGCAAAATTAGTTTATGATGTCCATATAGTGATGCATAAGTAGTCTTATAGTATTCCTAGTTTTATGTAGTTCACAATGTTTTTCTGTATGTCTTCATGTGTTCTAATTATAGGGAACTACCATGTACATACAAAGAATGGTGATTCTTGAGTCAGTAATGTGTACTGTTTGAGCATGATGGAATAAATCAGTTTTTCTGTAATCAAAGTCTATAATGGATATGTTACAGTTTAAGTCTAATATCTGATTTTAAGTTATTTCAAATTTACTTGAAAATTAATTTATATGCACAAGTGTATTTTCTTTACATTTCCTATATATTTTCAGTAACTTCTTTGTTCAGCCATCTTCCAGAATTATTTTTTAATAGATTAGTGAATGAGTAAGACAAATGTAGAAAGAAAAAAAAAATCCGTGTGTATTTAGAAGACCCTGATGACCCAATTTGAAAGACGTCCCCAGAAACAATCATGGTAACCTCATGAGTATGTTTGAACATCTTTTTATAGTATGTATTTTGAGATTAATTACTGCACTTCACGACCCACAAAATGTTCTAAACACTGTATCATTTCTTTGAACGACCACTGGTGATCACACTTAGAGAAAACTCTTGAGACTGGAGCTACAGCCAGGTGATAGAGCATTTGCCTGCCCTGCACATAGTGCCTCTTGGATGGAATAAAAACGTTTGAGTAATTTATAATATATATAAAATTCATTAAAATGCCAATTTTAACATTATTCTTAAAATACAATTAAAATATTATGTTTCTTTGACTTTATAAAAGATTTTCTTGCCTATAAGTCATAGAACACAGAGAAGAATTGTTCACTAGAAGGAGTAAATGGTACTGATAAGAATTTCCTTAGCCAATTCACAGAAAAAGGTAGAAGGGCAATTAGGAATCACACATTCTCTTCTGTGAGTCATTTTTGTTCTCTCTACATTGGCATCCCTAACTCTTCAACATTTTAACAAATCATCAAACATGGCCTCCCAAGTTATTATCAGAAGTCACCACTTTCCTGATTCTAGACATCTAAAGTTCACATCTAACTTCACATGAAAGGAACTTATTTTGCAGTCAGATAAATGTTCTGGGATCAGAACATTGTACTACTGTTTGAGCTATGTCAGCAGAGAATGAGCCCCTATCAATTACTAAAGCAAAATTTGTCATTCTCAGAAAAGAAAAGGGTATTAGCTAGACCAATGAAAGCAAGTTTTATACTACAGAGATTCACCATTGAAGTATGACTTTAAGTCTATTTGAATTTCTTATAAATTAGACTTATAAAATGTATTAGTGTTGAGTAAAAATAAAATTCATTACTGGGCTAGTTGCCATGTGCTAAAGGCAAAATACAAAAAGATATTGTGGTTGTGAGCTCAGGTTCTGATCCAAATTAGTTAACATTGGTTAATATTAAACTGAAAACATAAGCAGACTTGTCACCTGACTGTATTACCAAGCGTGGGAGGCTCTCTCTCTTCCTCGTGTTGACCTGTTGATGGGGTTAGTTAAAAAGGAGGCGATGTATAAATGAGATATTTTATTGTAGGAAGGAGAAAATAGGCCAGTCAAGTAGAGAGAAGGAAAGAAGAGGAAGGAGAGGAGAAGAAAAGGAGAGAAAGAGAGAACGAGAGAGAGAGAGAGAGAGAGAGAGAGAGAGAGAGAGAGAGAGAGAAGAAAGTGAGAGAAGCAAGAAAGAGCAAGAGGAGAACAAAGAGCAGGAAAGAGAGGAGAGACAGCAAGAGAGAGGGAAGAAGAGCAAGAGAGAGAAGAGGGGGCAAACTGCCCCTTTTATTGTATGGGGCATGGTATGTCATATGACTGGGTGTAGGGTCCAGCTAGAATGCTGCGAGCTTGGGGCATTGTCTGCATGATAGAGCACACATCTCCTGCAGGTGCAGCTGTGAGGGGTTGTGACTAAAACAGGAAGTAAAGACTCAGGAGAGGCCCTTGGCTCTGTGAAGTTTCTATGCCCTAGTGTAGGGGAATGCCAGGGGCAGTAAGCAGGAGACTGTGGGGTGGTGAGCAGGGGGGGGGGAGGGAACAGGGGTTTGTTTTTGTTTTTGTTTATTTTGTCTTATTTTATTTTATGTTTTCGGGGTGAACCTGAGAAAATAGATATTGTATGACATGTAAATAAAGAAAACATCTAATAAACAAACAAACAAACAAACAAAAAAGACTCAGGAGTTATGGCCAAGCTCCTTCTGCCCCCTGCAAGCAGAAATTGCCCGCAGGGGCTCCAGGGCTCAAAGCCAAATACTCTACTCAGCCTAAGTTACCTGAAAACACCACTACCCCACACTGCCCCACATCTTACTACAAAGAATACTTTATTACCAGTCTTTTTCAACATTAGTAGCTGAATATTCTAATGTATTTTATGTGACAGAGTTGGATTTGACCATTTATATTTTTATTATGCTATGCTAAAAACAAAAATACACATAATTTCATATTTAAAATAAAAATCAATCTTGAATGCTTAAAATGTGAGCTTTCATTATCTCCACAGTTTATGACATAGAAAAATATTTTACACCTCTTTCTAATTTAATTGCTTAAACTGAATATATGCAGTTTCTTACTGTAAAAATCCATATGTAGGAATCCTGTCCAGTATAGTTAGTTTTGTTAATGTAATGGATATTTTACAAAAATTGGCTAGCCATTTTAATTTCTACAACGTTTTTTTTTTCTCTTCAAACTAGTATATAACTAAAAACTAAATACAGAATCCTATTTTAATCATAAACATGACATTTACATTTGATGAATTGGATAATGATATTGACCAAATAGTTATGTCTCCCAAAATGTATATCTTGAAGTCTTATTGCTACTCTCTTGGTATTTATACTGTAGTTTAAGGCAAAATGGATATAGTGTTGTGAGATGAGTGTCTTACAGGACCTTTCAACTTTCCCTTGACAGAAGGTCAGGTGTGCACACAACAGGAAGCCACCTTCTATAACAGAGTGTGAGTCCTCAATCTGATCCTACAGGTGCCCTGATCCTGGACAGCCAGTTTTCACATCTATGACAATATTATTCTATGTTTCAGACACTGCTAAGAGAATTAGACTTAGACATTTATTCACAAAAAAATAGATTGAATCAAACTAGAAAACATACTAGTGCCAACAGTTTCTATCTAGGTCAATACTGTAGCACAACTACCTTTAATTCTGCTTGTTATCTTACAAAGGTAGTATCAGGAGAGAATTCTGAACATCAGGTAAAACTGACCATCATTAGTAAAAGTTGTCTCTTAGAAATTAAAAAAAAAAACAACTCAGTAGAATAGTAGTCATATTTGTTTACAAATAAGAACACTGCTTGGATTTGTTTATCATATCACCTGTAAAATGCCAGTGGTTATCAAATAATAAAAAGCATGCATTTGAAGCATTTTGAAGCAGAAATGTCAGATCATAAGAAGACACCTTATCGCTATCTGATGTGCGTTTCTTTTCAGCATTCTGTTCTCAAGAAAGTTCCTGCCCAATGTTCCTTAGAGGAATGCTTGCTTTCAGCCAGGCCCATGATGTGAGAGGACTGTAACTCAATTTTCTGATTTAATAGTGCAGGGTTATTCAAGCATGAAATTGCCTCCTTCATGTAGAGCAATCCCCTTTGCCTGTCAAGGCAAGGCTCAAAAGCTTGATGTCTACTGTGATTACCACTGTTGACCCAACCAATTGTTGCTGGGAGCAGAGTTAAGCTTTTCTGTATGATCCTCTGAAGAACCATCTCTCCAAACAGTCAAAGGTGAAAACAGGTGTGAGGCTACTGTTAGTCCTGTATGCTCACATGCTGCGTACAAACAAATTGTAGTAAAATGGAAAATATTATGTATTACATTGAATACGTTGTTCTTCATAAGCAGAGACAAGTTTCTTTTTTTTTTTTTTTT
>NW_022196897.1:41965196-41978560 GCF_008632895.1 Mastomys coucha
TGGAGCATGTGTCCTTATTACATGTTACAGTATCTTTTGGGTATATGCCCAGTAGTGGTATGGCTGGGCATTTACCAATGTTTTAAGAATTACAGAGGAAAGAATCCACTTCTGCTATCTCTGTGACCATTTGTTATTCAAGAAATAATGAAAAAAGGTTTTTTCCTTAATATCTTAATTAAACACTGTACTACTGGTTGCTAGCATTACAAACATTGAAGTCTGACTATGTTAGTATTGCAGTACATGCTACAATTCAGGGCATTTGTGTAGTTGTATGCTTTTTCCCAATAGTAAAAAATAAAAAGAATCATATGAAATTAATATTAGCAACATATATTTTTTACCCAATATATTAAACAGATCATTTCATGACTTATATTTTAAGGTATCTTATAACTAACCTTCTAGAGATTGTATTTTTTATTTTTCAAAGTTAAAATAAAATTGCCTATCTCCTTTTCCCCAGATCCTTACCATATACTTCCCTTGTTCTGTCTCAAATTAATGGATTTAAATTGTTGTGATAGATAGATAGATAGATAGATAGATAGATAGATAGATAGATAGATAAGTGATATATATACATATATTATATACATGTATAATAAATATATGTATATGTACATATACATGCACATAAATGCATATATAAATATTCCTAAATATATAAATATAAAACTGCTCTGAACATCTAGTGTTACTAGTATATATGTATATATACATACTCACTTGGATAACCTTTTCTTGGGGTTCTCCTCTGGGAAATAGTACTTCTCTGCTTTCATAATTCTTAAGTTTTCTAGGGTTAAGGCCCCATAAAAATTTGACCTTCCATAGTAGCATGTCTATTGGTGTGTGTGTGTGTGTGTGTGTGTGTGTGTGTGTGTGTGTGTGTGTGTGTGTGTAAAACTGCTAGCATGTGTTGACATCCCCTAAACTGGAGCACAGAAAGTTGGTGGCCAAAAGATGTGATTGATCAGATCTGAACTCAGATATTTAACAGCTATCCATTCTGTTAGTATGTAACCCGTAGGCTTATATTTTTCAAAACCTACTTTGATAAGAGTTCTTAAGTGATTTAAGCTCCATTCTAGCCCATCATCCACTAGAGTTAGTAGAAAGGAAAGGCATATAGGGCGAAGGGGGGGAATGTAGGCCTGTTTAGAAATAGTTCTTTGGGATGACTCCAATCTTCATCATCAACATAGCAACGAGCCATATGAATTAGCTGCAGAAGTTTGATCTACTCACAAACACCATTCATGAACCAGCAGTGGGGAGTTCAATACAGAAGAAACCCAATATTCATTGTCTGAATGGGCCTCTGGATATGGGTTTAAGTCTCCTCATCCTTGTTTGTTAGCCATACAGATTTAGAAATATTACTTAAATCTTCATGTGACTTGATTTTCCTCATCGGCAAAATTGAAATGATAGCAGCAGCCTTCCTCTGAGGGTCACTTGGAAGATGAGATTCCTTGTAGGTTGTAAGTGAGCACTGGATAATCAAACATGGAGTGCTAAGTTTTATTATCAACCTGTGAGGGTATCCATCCTGCAGTAGATTCAAGGTGATATACATCAAAATTACTTAACACTAGGTTTAAAAGAATATTAAGATACCTGTTTTAACCTGGTCTTACCGGATTAGAAATTTGAGAGCTCTGTTCTATCAGAAGTCCTTTAAGCAAACATGTACAGAGTTGATTCTGACATATGCAGTTTTGCTCTGGCTATAGTGATAAGGCATTTTCCTTTTTTACTCATGTGCAGTTGACTAGTTCAAAATTAACAATGTACAAATCATAACCTTTTGTGTTTCATTGACTCTAGCTCATCATATTACTAAATATCATCATGCATCTGGAAACTCAAATGAGAGGCAATGACCATTATTGCTCATATCATTCACATGCTGTTTAAATTGAAGAACATTTACATCAGGTTCAAACATATAGGAGATAGAGAATGGAGAAATTAATCATTTACATAATAATTAAAATGGAGGACGTGAGGAACCCTGTCAAGCTAGAGACTCAAGATCCTTCCAGATTCCACCTGCATCATGAAGCAGAGCCTGTGCTCTGGATCCATACCCACTCATTCCCATACCCAGATGCAGCTTGATCCCCAGGAGTTCTGACACATCCTGAATCACAGGTGAGGCTGCAACACTTGTCCCAATACCTGGCTTAACTGGGACCCCAAGGACACAGAAGAGGCAGGAAACCCATCCAGCCAGTAGGTTCTTTACAGTTTACACCTACACCTGGAGGTTGAGGCTATGCTCCAGCTTCTCCCAACCTACCCACAAGCAGAAATAGTTTGAACTCCAGGGGTTCTGAAACACCCACAATTACAAGCTCTCAGTAGGGACAGGCTCCAGTCAGAAAAAGAAAGGCCAGTGAATACCAGAGATAAACTTATGTGGAGAGGAAAGTGCAAGAATATAAGCAACAGACAACAATACTACTTGGCAAAATCAGAACCCAGCTCTCCCACCACAACAAACCTGGATCCCCCAATACATCTAAAAAGCAAAATTTAGATCTAAAATCCTATCTCATGAAGATGATAGAGAACTTAAAGAAGGACATAAATAGCTCTCTTAAAGAAACACAGGAAACACAAGTAAACAAATAGGAGCCCTTAAAGAGGAAACACAATCTGTTAAAAAATATATATAGGAAAATGCAAACAAACAGGTGAAGGAGTTGAACAAAGTTGTCAGGAACTAAAAATGAAATAGAAACATTAAAGAATACACAAAGGGAGACAACCCTGGAGATGGAAAACTTAGGAAAGACAGCAGGAGTCACAGATGCAGTAATCAACAACAGAATATAAGATATAGAAGAGAGAATCTCAGGCATAGAAGATACGATAAAAGACATTCACACAACAGTCAAAGAAAACACAAAAAGCAAAAAATTCCTGACTCAAAACATTCAAGAAATCCAGGACAAAATGAAAACACCAAACCTAAGAAAAATAGATATAAAAGAAAGTGAAGATTCCCAACTCAAAGGGCCAGCAAGTGAAAGATCTATATGAAAAGAACATCAAGTTTCTGAAAAAAGAAATCAAAGAAGGCCTCAGAAGATGGAAAGATCTCCCATGCTCATGAATCAGCAGGATTAACATCATATAAATGGCCATCTTACCAAAAGCAATCTACAGATTCAATGCAATGCCAATCAAAATTCCAACTCAGTTCATCACAGAGATAGAAAGAGCAAATCTCAAATTCATCTGGATTAACAACAACAACAACAAAAACAGAATAGTGAAAGCATTCTCAACAGTAAAAGAACTTCTGAGGGAATTATCATCCCTGACCTCAAGCAATAGTGATAAAAAACCGAATAGAATTGGTATAGAGACAGGCAATGTAGATCAATGGAATAGAGTTGACGACCCAGAAATATACCCACAAACCTCTTGTCTCTTAATCTTAGACAAAGAAGCCAAAATTATCCAGTTGATAAAAGATAGCATTTTTAACAATTGGTGCTAGATGAACTGGCAGTGACCAATGCAAATCAATCTGTTCTTATCTCCTTGTACAAAGCTCAAGTGCACGTGATCATCTACCTCCATATAAAACCAGATATGCTGAACCTAATAGATGAGAAACTGGGGAAGAGATTGAATATATCAGCATAGGATAAATTTTCCTGAACAAAATAACACCAATGGCTCATGCTCTAAGATCAACAATCAACAAATGGAACTTTGTAAAATTGAAAAGACTCTGTAAGGCAAAGGACACTCTCAACAGAACAAAATGTCAACCCACAGACTGGGAAAGATCTTTACCAATACTACATCCAACAGAGGGCTAACATTGAAAATATACATAAAACTCAAGAAGTTATACTTCAGAGAACCAAGAACTATTAAAACTGGGGTACAGAGCTAAACAAAGAATTCTCAACTGAGGAATCTTTAGTGACTGAGAAGTACTTAATGTTCAAAATCCTTAGTCATCAGAGAAATGCAAATCAAAATGACCCTGAGATTGCACCTCACATCAATCAGAATGGCTTAGATCAAAAATGCAGGTGATAGCAGATACTGGCTAGGATGTGGAGAAAGAGGAACACTTCTCCATTGCTGGTGGGACTGCAAGCTGGTAAAAACACTTTGGAAAACAATCTGGTGGTTCCTCAGAAAACTGAAAATAGTTCTAGTTCTCCCTGAAGATCCAGCTATACCACTACTGGATATATACCCAAAAGATACTCCAACATATAACAAGCAGACATGCTCCACTCTACTTATAGCAGCCTTATTTATACTAGCCAGAGCTAGAAAGAACCCAAATGTCCCTCAACAGAAGAATGGATACAGACAATGTAGTATAGTTACATAATGGGGTACTACTCAGCTATTAAAAACAATGACTTCATGAAATTCCCTGAACAAGGGATGGAACTAGAAAATATCATCCTGAGTGAAGTAACCCAGGCATGAACAGACACACATGATATGTACTCACTAGTAAGTGAATTTTAGCCCAAAAGTGCAGAAAACCCATGACACAACCCATAATCCATATGGAGCTTAAGAAGAAGGAAGATCAAAGGGTGGATGTTTCAATCCTACACAGAAGGAGGAGCAAAATAATCACAGGCAGTTGGAGGGGGAAGGAAAAAAGGGGGCAGAATCAGGTATTGGATGGGATAGGAGAGAAGTATGGAGGGTCAGGAAATTGAATACAAATATGTAGCAGTGTGGATGGGCCTGGGTATAGCCACTAGAAAGTCCCAGACTCCAGGGAAGTGAGAGGCTCCCAGGATCCAACAGGTATGATCTTGTCAAAAATACCCAACAAAGGGGAGATACAATCTGTAGAGGTCATCTCCAGTAGCTAGGCATGACCCCCAGTTGAGGGATGAGGCCACAGACCCATCTCAAAATTTGTAACGCAGAAATGTTCCTTTCTGAAGGAGAGATAAGGACAAAAAAAGGAACAGAGACTGAAGGACAGGCCATCCAGAGACTACCACACCAAGGGATCTGTCCCATCTACAGACACCAAACCCTGACACTATTGCTGATGCCAAGAAGTGCTTGCTAACAGGAACCTGGTATTGCTCCCCCCTCTCTCTTTTTCTCTCCATTAGCATTTACAGTTCAAGAAGGCCTTATGTGGGCTTCTGGGAAAGAAAGGAAATCTATGATCTTATCTACCATCAGAGCCAGCATGCTAAAATAACAGTATGACAGGAAGTTGTGCCCATTGTATAATAGTGCCATGATATCAATTACTTGCTGATTGGATTTTCAGCTTGCTTTGAAGGAAAGATTTACAACCTAGTCATTAGCCCATGATTAGAAGACTATAGGGCATAGATGTGCTACATAATCATGTTGGCAAGCTATCTACTTAAAATTTACTTGACACCCGTAGATTTGTGCCATTCACAAATTTAGTCAAAAAGTCTTGATTTTGTAAAGGACAGTACCTAATCTCAAGGCTGTAACTGGTCAAAGTCCTTAGAATAAAAGGCTGTAAGTATTCAGATATAAAAACATTGTATCAACTCCTTGAATTCTATCCCACACCCAAGGATCAGGTTGCAATTGAAGAAGAAAGAGAGGGTGGAATGTAGGAGCTTAAGGAGGAGCAGAGATGTAATAACTTCTAGACACAACATGGTCATTCAGTATACTCACCACAGCTGTGGTTGCCTACAGATGATCTGCATCAGGTCTACCTAATCAAAATTCCACTCAATGTCCCACCCCTAAAAGAGGAGTTTTTGTCTGTTTGTAGCTGAGGTAGGCAGCTTCATTATCCTTTGAAGACCTCATAGCTGGTGGGTTGCCCATGTCCCAGTGTATGTACCATTTATATATGGGCAGCACTAATGGGACTAAGGGGTCATCAATAGGAATAAAACAAGTGAACATGAAGTGGAGGGAGACTGAATAAGGTCACTGGAAAGAATTGCTGAGGAGGTAGTGGTGAATGGGCATTATCAAAATAGACTATAAACTCATGGAATTTTCAAAGAAGAAAAATAATTTTAAAAGGTAAAAATGATTAGCAAAAGCTTTGAAATTACAGTGTCACATTATTGCATAATATATTTTCATTAAACTTTTTTGCAGGATAATCTAAAAATAAAATGTTTAAATGTTAAGGTTAAAACTGAATTTGGAGCCATGTATGGCCTTGTCAGGCATCAATGAAAATGAGAGGAGAGGACCTTGGTCCTGTGAAGGCTTGATGCTCCAGTGTATGGGAATGTCAGGGCATGGAGGTGGGATTGGGTGGGTGGGTTGGGGAGCACCCTCATAGAAGCAAGGGGAGGAGACAGTGGGATTGCGGAGGGGAAACTAGGAAAGGGGATAACATTTGAAATGTAAATAATTAAAATATCCAATAAAAGAAAAGAAAAAACTGAATTTGGAGAGAGCTCACAGAGAGTTAAAATTTAACCATTGAAGTTTAATGTAGAAAAAAAAAAAACAAAAACCTCTACTTCCTAGGATGTGCACTCGTTTTTTGAGTTGGCTGTTTGCTTATATTTGAATCAGACAGTAAATCCAGATGTATCCATGTTGGTTCCTCAGAAATTCCTGCAGCCATTTCAGAGTATATTTGCACTAGACTTGGGTTGAACTTTCTTTGTCCCAATATTAGTATAGGTTATGATTTATTAAAGATCCTCTGGGTGCCAAGCTCTGTTCTATGGAATTCATATAATATATACCAGCAATACTAATATTGCAATTTAAACTACCTCTGGCTTATGGTCAGAAAGATTGAACAGAGTGCTATAAGCCGCACTATTTATATTTGATGTAGCCAGGATTTTAAGCTGTTTAGCCCCAGGAGTTGTACTCCAGAGCCTTCTTAATGGTTTCTCTCATCTGGACTGTAGTATCCCTGGACTACAGTTATTTAGCCAGACATACATGAAAATGAATACATCATCTACCACCATCTCTAGAAAATAGCATTATTCCTACCAGGTGCACTGTTTTTTTTCTTGGATATCATCCTCAGCCTCCAGTTTTGACCAATGATGTGTCTTTTTACCTGAAATAGCTATTCTTAGCATTTCCAAGTTTTAATACTGTGGAGAACACTTTTATATTTTCTTCTAAAACCTTACTACAAGATAAATGAAGGATTTTCTCCTTCAAGGTTTTCTTCCTTTCAACATGATTAAATAATCTATAACAGCAAGTGAAATCAACCAGGTAAAGCCGAATTCTTGAGAAACTGTAATTTTCCCACGTTTAAACAGCTAAACTCAAAATGTTCAGATAAAGTATTTTCATTTTAAAGTTTATATCACTCATATTTTACTAACCTTCTGTGATCCTGCCAATCTTTAAATGTATGATACATTGGTATATGAATTTTAAATTCTTTTATTTTACAATAAAACACAATAGATATTTCTTTCTTTACAATAGCTATAGTTTATATCTTCTTTGTGGACAGTAAGATGAATCTCTTCACATTGTGAAAAAGCCTCAGGATGGGATTAAATTAATTTCACTGGCTCATGTCTTATCCTATTACATATCAATAGGCATGATCCAATTCTATACAGTTTAGCAGTTACAGTGAAATAATTTTGCAAATCTTTCTATCTCACTCCTCCTTGCAGGTAACTGAACCCAGCTCTTCTGGAACACAACCCCTCTTCTATTTGTAGCATTAAGATTGGTATACTGTGAACCTCGTTGAGCTGTGGTCTAAAACTGTAATCTTATCTCACCCACATTAATTTTTCCTAGGTGAGCATGTGAGGCAGCTTCAGCTAAGGTTCATCATATGTATGTGCTTTGAATCTGCTAAAGAGGTGTTCTCTCTTCTTTTTTTTTTTTGTTTTTTGTTTTTGTTTTTGTTTTTTTTCGAGACAGGGTTTCTCTGTGTAGTCCTGGCTGTCCTGGAACTCACTCTGTAGACCAGGTGGCCTCGAACTCAGAAATCTGCCTGCCTCTGCCTCCCAAGTGCTGGGATTAAAGGCGTGTGCCACCACCGCCCGGCCTGTGTTCTCTCTTCTTGAGAGCTACACGATATGTAGTGTGTTCATGTCTAATGTTTGTGCATGTTCATCCATTCACTTATGTGTGTTTGCATGTTTATTTATTGTTGGCAAGTTTGTACGCATGAGTGAGTGCATGTGTGTGCATGTTTGTGTGTGTGGTATATGTGTGTGTGTGTGTGTGTGTGCATGTGTGTGTGTGCATGTGTGTTTGTTGGGGGCTGCTATAAAATCTTTTGTACTGAGTATTGGCTACAAGAAATAAAAGCTTCAATAGTTATTGTCATTTCCAATGAGAAGACAAAAGTTAATCTTAGAATTTGATACTCATGGTGATGAGAAATTATATAAGTTGTTTTATTAGGATTCAGGACAAACAATATGTAAAGTGAGAGAACTCTCAGCATTTCAATGGATTTTCCTGCTGGAGGCTGTGCTGTCTGTGATGTTGATTATACACAACAAAAAGGGTCCTAAATGGAACGCCAAAAGAAAAAAATAAATTCATGCTTGAATCATAAATATTTGCACCACTTATTTGCTTAAAAAAGAAAAGAAAATCTCACAGATGGTAGTCATACCAAAGACAGATTAAATGCTTAATTAATCTTATTTTTAAGAACAGCATGAAAACAAAATGAAAACCAGTCTATGATAAAACACAATACTTGTTTTAAGGCTTTGGATTAATCAATATGTGATGATTAGTATGTAAACACTGGTTCTATTAGTAGGATGCTGATATCAGTCATTGTGAGTTTATGAATTATGCCATATAAAATTTATGATAATTTTAAACAAAAACATGTTTAGTTAGTAGTAAGAATCTAAACCTCAAGAAGAAAACCTGTTGCTCTTTGATGGTTTTATATTCATTTTTAAAAGGTTGGTCTTTAAAAATCATTTTACAATCTATCTGCACCAGCCTTCCTTGTGACATTCTCTTAATAAGTAATCATATTAGCAAGTTTTAAGTACCATGAGCTGGGATTTTGGTCAGTTCCTCCTCTCAGTATCATTAAATACCTCATTGCTTTATTATTCTCTTAATGTTATATCAAAATTCTACTTAAAAAATGAGCCTTTTGAAAATTTAAAGTTATCCTTCATATAAGGAGTCATCATTGTTTTATTAATAGGTATTGCAACAATTATTGTATTTCCTCATTAATTTGTTAATTTATTCTTTTTACATCCTGATTGCATGCCCCCTCTCTCCTTTCCTCCTCCCACTACTCACTCACAAGTCCCTCCCCCATTACCTCCTCCCCTTTTCCTCAGAGAAGGGGAAGCCACACTATGCTACCAACCCACCAAAGGGATAGGAAGTCAAGGTAGGACTATGTGCATCTTTTCCCACTGAGAGCAAACCAGGCAGTCCACCTAGCGGAAGGGGATCCAGTGGCAGGTAACAGAGTCAGAGACAACCCCTGTTCCAATTATTATGGGATACTCATGAATACCAAGCTTCACATCTGCTATAAATGTTTAGGGGGCCTGGGTTCAGGCCCTATACACTCTTTGGTTGATGTTTCAGTCTCTGGGATGCCCCCATGAGCCAAGGTTAGTTGACTCTCTAGGTCTTCTTGTAGTGTCCTTGACTCCTTGGCTTAATCGGTTCTATTACCCAACTTTTCCAAAGACTCTCTGAGCTCCACTTGATGTTTGGCTATGGCTCTCTGCATCTGTTTCCATCTGCTGCTGGATGAAGCCACTCAGGAAATACTTATGCTAAGGACCTGCCTGTAAGCACATCAGAGAATCATTTATAGTGTCAGAGGTTGGTACTATCCTGTGGAATGGGTCTCAAGTTGGAACAATCATTGGTTAGCGAGTCCTTAAATCTCAGATCCATCTTTATCACTGCTCATCATGTATGTACAACAAATTTTGGTTCAAGGTTGTATGGGTAGGTTGGTGTCACCTTCCCTCCACTAAAGTTCCACATGACAACAGTAGGTGGCCACTTCATTCTCTTTATTCTCAGCTGATAGGATCTCAGCTAGGATCAGTCCTGTAGAATTCCTTGTCCTGGGTTTCCAGCTAGTCTAGGAAATTCCCTCCACCAATTTCCTTTCTCTATCCAAGCTTATTCCTGCCCACCTCTCCCACAATTAATACCCATGTAAGCCCCACTCCTCATTCCCTCCCCTATCCAGTTATCTTCCTTGTTCCATCTCTGAGTCTGTTTTTCCACCCTTTGAGTGAGATTCAAGCATCCTTCGTTTGGTCCTTCTTATTATTTAGTTTCTATAGGTTTCTGAGTTGTAGCATGGTTATACTGTACTTTATGGCTAATATCCACTTATAAATGAGTAGATATCATGTGTGTCTTTTTCTTTCATTCATTCAGGATGATATTTTGTATTTCTATGTATTTGGATGCAAATATCATAACGTCCTTGTTTTTAACAGCTGAGTAATATTCCATTGTATGACTAAACCACACTTTCTTTATCCACTCTTCAGTTGAGGAACACAGGGTTGTTTCAAGTTTCCTGACTTTTACAAATGAAGCCGCTATGAACATATTTGAACAAGTGGCTCAGTGTCTGAGAGATCTCTGGGGTCCAGATTAGTTGAGACTGCTGGTCTTCCTATGGGATCAACCTCTTCCTCAGCTTCTTACAGCTTTTTCCTAATTCAACCACAGGTGTCCCCAGCTTCTTTCCATGGGGTGAGTGTAAGTATCTGCATCAGACTCTTTCAGCTGCTTGTTGGGCCTCTCAGAGGGCAGTGATGCTAGGCTCCTGTCTGTAAGCACACCATAGCATTAGTACTAGTGTCAGGCCTTGGATCCTAGCCTTGAGCTGGATCCCAATTTGGGCCTCTCACTCACTGGACCTCCTTTCCCCCATCCTCTTCTCCATTTTTAGCCCTGCAGTTTTTTCAGACAGGAACAATTCTGGTGCTTTTGACTGTGGAATGGCAGCTTCATCCTTCCACTTGAGGTCCTACCTTTCTATTGGAGGTAGACTCTACACATTCCCTGTCTCCACTCTAGGGCATTTCATCTAAAGTCCCTGCCTTTGAACCTGAGAATCTCTTACCTCCAAGGTCTCAGGTACATTCTAGATGGTGCCCTCACCTTGTAGAGTTTGCCTTTTTCCATTTTTTTGTGATGGTCCTCACGGCTTTAGTCCTGTGTCCTCCAATACCTGATCATAATTCCCCTTTTCTGCACCCAGTCCACTTTCCCACCAATGTTCTTCCTTCCCTCTACACCCTGTGATTTCTTTCTTCCCCCTCCCATGTGAGATTGAGACATCTTTGCTTCTTAACCTTCTTGAGTTCTGTGGATTTTATCCTGGGTATTCTGAGGGTGTTTTTGTTGTTGTTGTTTTGTTTGGTTTGGTTTGGTTTGGTTGGTTGGTTGGTTGGTTTTGGCTAATATCTACTTATTAGTGAGTACATACCACGCATGTCCATTTGGGTCTGAGTTACCTCACTCAGGATGATATTGTCTACTTTCATTTAATAGCCTGTATAGCACATGATGTCCATATTCTTAATGGCTGAGGCATATTACAATGTGTAAATGAACCACATTTTCTCTAACTGTTCTTCCACTAAAGGGCATCTGGATTATTTCCAGCTTCTGACTCCTATGAACATAGTAGAACATGTGCCCCTCGGCCTTGTATAGCATCTTTGGTGTATATGCCCAAGAGTGGTATAGCTAGGTCTTTAGGTAGATCTATTTCAAATTTTCTGAGAAACCTCTAGATTGATTTCCAGAGTGGTTGTACCAGTTTGCAATCCCACCAACAATGGAGGAGTGTTCCTCTTTCTCCACATCCTTGACAACATGTGCTGCCACCTGAGGTTTTGATCTTAGCCATTCTGATTCACGTTAGGTAGAATCTCAGGGTTGTCTTGATTTGTATTTCCCAGATCACTAAGGTCTATGAACATTGCTTCAAATACATGGAAAATGTAATATTCAAATTCATCTGGTAAAACAAAAATAAAATGGAGTAGTGAAAAACAATTCTTATCAAGAAAAGAACTTCTTGGGGAATCACCATGCCCAACCTCAAGCACGTGCGAAAGAGAGAGAGAGAGAGAGAGAGAGAGAGAGAGAGAGAGAGAGAGAGAGAGAGAGAGAGAGAGAGAGAGAGAGAGAGAGAGAGAGAGAGAGAGAGAAAGAGAGAGGAATTGAGAGAGTTTTTTTTAAAAATAAACTTACCCTGCTGTATGGAGCAATATTGCTTCTTCTGGATGGCTATAGACTATGAAAAATAAACTCCATTCCCAGTTATGGATGCCACCCTTTGAGTTGACCCAATAGAATTCTAAACAAAGCTGTTTACTGTCAATACTATTGATTATCTACCATAGTATGTCTCTAATTCTGAAACCAAAGGAAACCTGGGTTCAGGACGTGCAAAAAAACGTGCTGGTACTTTCTTGTAAATATTCTCTCTGTAACTTAGCATTCATAGTTCTAGAAGTTACTGCACTGGTTGCTAGTGGGGAAAAGACATCAACAACTCACTGTGAACCCTATGAGTTACAGTAATTATGGATCAGTCATAAAGTTGCCATTAATTTAATGCTGCCACAAATACTGTGTTGATAACCAACAACTTTCTAATTGTATTTAATGCTCAGTTTATAGAATCGAACTCATGCACTTCCAACAACCCGTGGCTGATGGTATTTCAGGTCTTAGAGAAAAACCTACTATTATTTTACTAAATGGCTATAATATCAAACTACTTTCTAAATACTTATTTGTATACACATATATTAGTGCAGTAGTCAACTTTCATTAGCAATACCTCTTCCAGTTGACAGTATCAATGACGAGACTCATAGAGAGAATGAATGACTGTATAGTGTTCAGCCCTTAATGAGTCTACATTATATTTTCTACTGGCATGGTTCAAAGAACATTGTGGAGAAAAGCATAAGATTATAAGAAATAGTTGAGTAGGACTGCTATGAAACAAAGCCTTCTAGACACAAAGATTTGGGCAGTGATAAACTTGCTGGGATTATCCACACAGGGCTGCACAGGATCAAACCAGTCAAAATTCCAGCATTCACCTTGGAGAGGTTCATAAATCTCTTTTCCTCTCTTAGGAGTTTGTCAGTTGAAAGCTCTTTTAAGAAGAGTTGATTTTTCTCAACAGGGACATTGCTGTTGGTAGGTTGCTTCAGTGGACAACCCAACTTCCATGCACTCTTGGCCATCATTGATTGGACTCAGTTAGCTATAAAAATAGAATAGGAAGTTGGAATGGAGGATTGATGATAGGGATCAGGAAGAAGTTGGAAGGAAAATGTGGTTTGGGTCTGATCAAATTACATTGTGTGTATATATATATATATATATATGTA
>NW_022196897.1:41978570-41990797 GCF_008632895.1 Mastomys coucha
ATATATATATATATATATATATATATATATAGTGCTAACATAATGAACAAAATAAAAAAATCTGAAATCATATTACATTTGTTAAAATCAAAAATTATAAGTTAAACACTTTCAAATTAATATAAATCTTGTATGCTACATACTTTTATTTTACTATGAAATGTGTTTTTAAAGGCATGTGAAGTTTTTTTTACCATGCCTTTAAAATGTATTTCTCTTATTATGTTAAATACAGCTCTATTTAATCTAAATGTATAAATATGTAATTTCATTGTTTCTCCCTTCCCTTTCCACCCCAAAACCTCTGACCCAAAATTGGCCATGGCACACACCGAAATCCTGAGACCTGAAAGACAGAGACAGTAAGATCATGACAATTGTGGTTGACATAGGGAGGCATTGTCACAAACAAACAAAACTGCAAAACTGACATTATAAAATATTGTCAAAGCCGGGAGGTGGTGGTGCACACCTTTAATCCCAGCACTTGGGAGGTAGAGGGAGGTGGATTTCTGAGTTCGAGGCCAGCCTGGTCTACAGAGTGAGTTCCAGGACAGTCAGAACTATACTGAGAAACCCTGTCTCAAAAAATAAAAATAAAATAAAATAAAATATTGTCAGTTTATACATTTGAGATCACTTGTATGTCTCTTTGTGTAGTGCAGTCAGGTGGCATACTAACAATATAAACTATACATTAGCTTGCCAGAGCAATTTTACATTTTATCTCACAGGATTTGCCAAGAGCCTAAATAGAGCTGTCATAGTGCTAATAATGCAATAACCATAGCTCCCTAATGAAGTCAACACTGTCAGTTCTTAATGAAGATAATAGGAAAGCTTACATGAGTATGCATTGATGACATTTTGGGAGAAGAATTCTCTCTAGGTGCACTTTGAAATTCTGGCATGTCATATAAGCTATGTTTGATTTGTTGTTACTGCTTTCCTGACAGAATTCAATTTAGGAATGAAGCTTTGAGACCAGTGCATCTGTTACCTGCTTTGTGAAGCATGGCCTCAATGATAGGCTCATACCTATTAGCAATCATGAAGAGAAAACATTTGTAACCATGGCACATGCATGCAGCATCAGCTTCCAAGTTTACTTAGAGTGCCCTTTCAATAACTTACAGAATAGCTTTAAGTATTTTTGCACCTTAAACATATTCAGGATTTCAAACCATTGACCATAAAATGTACTTTACATCACTATATTTTAAAAAGCATCTTTGGTTGTCCTCTTCTTTTACACTCTTCATTTATTCTTGTTTCATGATGAAATGAAAGCCAATTCTGAATTTTCCCCTCAAAATTTGTATTTGACAATTTTCTATTTCTTGCAGAATTGGCATCTAGTTTAGCATGTATGTAGAGAAAGATTGATTCCTGCCTCACAGTGATTTCCATCCAATTCACTTGAAGTCTTGCTCATTACAAGAGACTATTGACTCCATGACAGCACTGTTAGTACCTTGTCCCTTACATCACGGGACTGAGAAGTTCACCTAATTTTATTATAGCCCTTTAAAACTGTCTCTTGCCAGTCATGATTTTCCCAACTGAGCTACACTGATGGCAATGACCTTCATGCTTTCACCCTGCTTATCTTGTTTACTCATAGATTTCATTCACTACAAAACACCTTTTTGGAATGCCTACTGTGTGCCTGGCTGTACAACAAGTTCTTTTTCTCTAGGATAGAAGACAGACAACTATGTATTGATAATAATAGAGACTTTTTTTTTTAAATTTAGTATGGAACCCTTTATTGCAAGGACTGAGTGGAAACAATTATGGAGGCCTGAATAAAATCACACCTGCGCTAGATTTTGAAGGATTTCGGTGTCAAAGGGCATATATTAACTGTCATGTCTTCCTTAGTGAGATTCTTTATTTACTTTCTCAGGGGACAGTATGGCTCCCAATGCATATGGCAATGCAGTTCTTCAAACATGAATGCCAATAGTGTTTTATTGTTATTTAAAAACTATCTCCATGATGAATTCTTTACATTTATTGTTATGACTATCAAACACTACACTCCTTAAACACAATTAAGGATACCAATGTAATTAAAACCATACCAAAAAATCAACAAGATATTGGAGAAGATGCTCTGGGTTTTACTATCTTCTGATAAGACGTAACAGTAATGAGCCTTCATGACTAAAAGGAATTTGTATGTTGAATCTTGAATCAAAGCATAGGTGTCTATTTTACCATCATGATTTTTCATGGAAAGGTACTAAGGATTATACTCTGATCCTGATTATACTCTGCTTTTCCATGGCATATTCATGTAGGTTTAGATCAGTTCACCTAGAACTTAAGGGTGTATAACAATAGAGCATGACCTAATTCCTGCTTCCTTTCTAACTGCACATTACCAGCCCCCAGAGACTTTTTTCTTTCTTTATTCTTCTCTCATATATTACATCTTTTTTTTTTTTTGGTTTTCTCTGTGTAGCCTTGGCTGTCCTGGAACTCACTCTGTAGACCAGGCAATATATTACATCTTGACTGCAGTTCTCACCCCCATTCCCTAGTCTCTCCTGCCATGTCCTCTTTTTCCCAGATCCATTCCCCTTCCACTTCCCCTCAGAAAAGAGGAGGCCTCCTTTCCATGAACATCCACAAAATATGGCATAACAAGCTAGAAGAAGCCCTGGCACATACTTCCACATTTAGGCTGCACAAGGCAACCCAGTAGGAGTAAAGAGTCCCAATGGTAGGCAAAAGAATCAGAGACAGCCCCTGCTCTCACTGACAGGATTCACACAAGAACACTGACCAACACAACCATCACATAAGGACAGACAGAGGACCTAGGTCAGACCCATACAGGCCCCCCAATCTCTGTGAGTCTACATGAGTCCCTATCAGTTGATTGTGTGGACCGTATTTTTATGGTGTTCTTGATCCCTCTTGCTTCTTCAGGGCCTTCCTTCCCCAAAATATGTAATCTAGGATGGCTTCAAAATCATGTCACTCCTACATCTGCCTCCTTTAACAAATCCAACTGCACATGCCACAGTAACTGGCCCACAGAGAGGTGAATGGAGGTACAGAATCTTGAGGCTAGTGTCAGACATTTTGCTGCAGTATGTCTGGGTAAGACTACAAAACCAAGGGTTTGTTTTTATTTGGAAAATAATAATTTTAGGCGTGGGTGGTAAGTACAGTGTGCTAACAGTTATACTTACTGAGAGGATTTGGTATATTGGACACCATTCATCAGCTTCTGATACTTGGGCTTTTACAGTATCTCTAACATTTACTCTTTATTTTGGGAAACACTAAATATCACATTTTCTGGTGTTTTAAATTATACCATCGAGTGTTAGTTATAATCCCTCCTGACTGACTACAACTAGAACAGCAAGACATCAAAATAAAAATGTTCAGAGTATAACTTGAGCAAATTTGCTTTTGTTAGTCTATGAAATGTAATGTGGAAACAAGTGAACTCCAGTTCATATTTCTACTATTTGAAATACACTCTTCACTCTTCTACTTTATTTATTTATTTATTTATTATTTAATATTTTACATTTTCCAGTCTGTGAGGGACCATGAGGTATGATTGGCATCTTGCCAAAGATATGCTAGAATTTGCCATTTATTACAAATAATATTAGGCAAGAGAATGAGTAAGATATGAAGTAATGAAATTCATGTTGAGTAGGCCTAACCAGTTAGTCACTTTTGCCTGGAGCAGCCCCAGCAAAAAATGACATGAGGAAAATGATCCTTTAAAAAACTCTACTTTATCATTTCAAATTTTGTTTTTACGTTAAACATCTGGGTGGATAATAACTTATTAACATTCAACATCAGGACACTCTCAATTTATTAAAGTTAAAAACCTTCCTGTCCAGCTGTCAGGAGTGTCATTCCCAGTTGTACCAATATTAATTTTTAATGAACTGACTCAAGTCACTTCATATTATTTGAAGCTTTTTTTCAAATTTAAGACAGTTTTTGTATGTATGTATATATATGTATATATATATGTATATAATTCCAATAATCATGTTATTTTGAAATCTCTTCCTTGTTGTGTAATTCATTTCCCACTCTTACAGTATAGGCCTGGAAGCTATTTCAAGCTACTTTTCCCAGGATACCCTACTCTCTGTCCTTCTCAGCATGAGTAAATAATTTTTTCTATTCCGTATCTTGGAGAAAACTCCAGGATCTTTTCTTGGCTGTGCCTATCTTTTTTTATGTACCCCATCTTCTCTTTCATGTACTTTTGTCATATGTCCTGAATAAATTTCCTCTCTCTTTCTCTGTCAAGTCACTTTTTTTGACTGAATTTTTACTCTTCTGTGTTCAGTAACCAGCATTTGTGAAATATCACCATAAGAGCTTATGAACTTATATAATACTGCCACATTCTATGCAATTTATTGATATGTTACAACTGCATCAAATCTTGCTACCCTTCCCTTAACAAATAAGGCATAATAATGTGAATTTTTAACATCCTTCTGCATCTATTTAGATTGTATCCCATTTTCATCTTTCAGTTTGATCCACATTTAGACTATGGTGTGTCGTATAGGCTTTCAAACTCCTCACATGTGGCCTCTTATGCACTTTACAGCTGAATCTTCATTGGTAGAATACATGTACAAAATCAGTCTCCTCAAAGAGTTTTCTCTCAAAGCCAACCATGCTATGCTGTCAGCATTCAGGTCATTCTTTATCCCATTAAATTATCTCATGTAACTTAAAGTTAAATATTTTTAAAATCATAATCTTATTATATAGGTCAGCTTCCTGAAAAGCATAATGCTTTGTGTGCCTGGTTATTACTGTACTCTTAGCCCTATAAAAAGGGCTTGGATATTATAGGTGTAAATATTATTTGAAGAAACAAATATACTTCAAAGCAATAATCACTTCCATTTTTTTATGTCATGCTTCTCCCAGAAAAATCCCTGCATTATGAGATTAAGTATTTTATGCCTCAGCTTATAATATTCTAACAATTTTCTCTCTTTTAGTTTTGGTCCTACAGGCTTGATCTTCTGTAAAATTTCAAATATTAAATATGGAAATCAGTAGGAGTACTTTGGTGTCATTTTTGAGACCTCTATAATCCATAATTCATAAGATAATGTCAAAATCTGAGCAAGTTTTAAAGACTTTGTTATTCTTCAATGTTATTCTACTCTCAGTTCTGCTTCTTGTTCTTTATTTATTGTGTAATACAAAACTATGACTGAACCATGAAAATGCACTCTTTGTTGACTCATGACCTTATCATACTAGCACCTAATTCCTTTTTAGTCTCCCATCTTGTCAGTTTATCCAAGTCTGTCACAAGTGTTAACTTGTAAAATGTAAATGCTATTAACATATTACATGTGCTTCTATCTCTGGATTCTAAAGAAGTGATCAGTGTAATTTCCATGTGAGTTCAGTAAGTGGCAGATGGAATGGAGGGATTGCTGGATAGATGGGTAAATAAAAGATGTCTACAATCTCATGATAATCATGTGATTATTGATATATCCTTTCTAATTTATCAGTGGCTCCTGAGAAAGGACATTAAACATTTTAAGAACTCAATGGCATGTCAATTAGATGAAATGCCTGGTAATAAATATCATAAATATTAACATTTATATACTTAGTAAAGATAAATTGTCTTCTTAATTCTATTTTCCTATTTTATAAATATGTATTTTCACATATAACATCCATTACTCATCTGAGGATAGCAAGCATGAAAAATATTGCTACTTTGAGACAAATTGTTCTGTAAATATAAAGTATATACTTAATAGAAAAGTGTAAATATTTTAAGTGATGAGTAGTTTAGCTATTGAGAAGTCAAAAATTTATATTGAGAGTATTGGTTTGTGGAAGATATACAATTAAAATGTAATTGCGTATTGACTTTATGCCTTTCATGTGATGATAAAATTCTTATTTAGAATTATACATGTGGCTTGAATCTTACTTCTATATTATCACAGTTGTACTAATCATGTTTTACTATATTTATATATCTGTTCTAGCTCACATACAGCATACATTATGGAAGCTTTCTTTAAGTCACATTTTGATTTCTATAGGAATAAACAGTTTGATCTGTTCTATTTTACCTCCAGGAAGGTCCTTGTGTCCTCCTGCCCCTTATGCTGTCCTTGTTAGTTTCTTTGTCTGTGTATTATAGCATGATTATTTTGGGTATATGGTCAGGAATGGTATGGCTGTGTCTTGAAGTAGATCAATTTCTAATTTTCCAAGAAACCACCATATTGATTCCTTTAGTGAAGTTCATACTCTCACCAGCAATGCAGGAGTATTCCTCTTTCTCCACAATCTCTCCAGCATCTGCTGTCACCTCAGTTTTTAATCCTAGCCATTCTGACTGGTGTGAGGTGGAATCTCAGGCTTGTTTTGATTTGCATTTCCCTGATGACTAAGGATGAACTTTTTTTTTTTAACTTTTATTGCATTATGATGAGAAAACTTACATGATTTCAATTTATCTGAGTTTGTAACATTTAAAAACATATTTTAAGTAAATAGAATTAAATCACATTCTTGTTTCCCTTTTGTACCCCAACTCCATCCCCCTTCAATACCTACAATATCTTTTTTGTCATATTCCTTAAAATTTATACAATATTATAACAATAAATATAAGTATTATAAAATTTGTTTGATATAAAACAATAAATTTCAGTCTTATGTATAAGCTCTTCTATAGCAATAGTGAAAATACATTTTGTACTATTCATTTCTTGGTGCAGCAGAGCTGTCAACTCTCAGCTTAGCTACAATGGAGGTAAAATTCTTTGGTGATGTGAGTGCCATTGAAGTACAGACTTATTACAATGAAATCCAATATTTAAAAATTGTTCTTATTTTTGGCTTGTACCCACAGTAAGAGCCAAGATTTTTTTTTTTTTTTTGGATTTTTCGAGACAGGGTTTCTCTGTGTAGCCCTGGCTGTCCTGGAACTCACTCTGTAGACCAGGCTGGCCGCAAACTAAGAAATCCGCCTGCCTCTGCCTCCCAAGTGCTGGGATTAAAGGCGTGTGCCACCACCGCCCGGCTATGAGCCAAGATTTTAAACTCTACTAAATACAAAACAAACAAACAAAGACATTTATTTATGTTCATTTAAGAAAATACTAGTATTGATGTGTTATTTTGAAATATATAGTTAATAAGTTTGGAGTTATTTAAAATTCATATTGAGAAAAATATATTTCCACTATGGCTGTAGATGAGCATCTACATAAGATTGATCATTTCTTTAGGTGCTTCTCAGCCATTCAGTATTCCTAAGTTGAGAATTCTTTGTTTAGCTCTGTACCCCATTTTTTAATAGGGTTATTTGGTTCTCTGGAGTCTAACTTCTTGAGTTCTTTGTATATATTGGATATTAGCCCTCTATCAGATACAGGATTGGTAAAGATCTTTTCCCAATTTGTTGGTTGTCATTCTGTCCTATTGACAGTGTCTTTTGCCTTAAAGAAGCTTTGTAATTTTATGAGGTCCCATTTGTCAATTCTTGATCTTAGAGCATAAGCTATTGGTATTCTGTGGCAGAATATGTTTTAAGAAAAGAGAGTGCTGAGGAAGTAACAGATTCAGGTACACAGGGGCATGCCTGCATAATCAGGTCACCCATTTTTCTTTTACCTATACTGCTGTCAAAAATTCTAATGATAATGTATTTCTGAAGTTGAAGGAAATGATATTCTTTGTTTTATTTATTTATATTGCAAAATATTTTTCAATATTTTATTACTTATTGTAAAAGTTAGAAACTGGAAACAACCCAGATGTGCCTCAACAGAGGAATGGATACAGAAGTTGTGGTACATCTACATAATGGAGTACTATTAAGAACAGCTATTAAAAACAATGAATTTATGAAATTCTTGGGGAAATGGATGGATCTCGAGAATATCATCCCAAGTGAGGTAGCCCAGAAGATTGGAATACACAAAGTACAATCCACAAACCACAAGAAACTCAAGAAAAAGGAAGACCAAAGTGTGGATACTTCATTCCTTCTTAAAAGGGGGAACAAAATACCCATGGAAGGAGTTGTAGAGACTAACTATGGAGCAGTGACTGAAGGAAGGACTGCTCTTCCTGGGAATCCTTTCCATATTCAATCATCAAATCCAGACACTGTTATGGATGCCAGCAAGTGCTGGATGACAGGAGTCTGATATAGCTGTCTCCTGAGAGGTTCTGACACTACCTGACTAATACAGAAGCAGAGGCTCACAGCCATCTGAGTACACGGTCCCCAATGAAGGATCTAGAGAAAGGGCCCAAGGAGCTGAAGGGCTTGCAGCCTTTTAAGATGAAAAACAATATGAACTGCCTAGTACACTCAAAGCTCCCAAGAACTAAATCACCAACCAAAGAGTACACATAGTAGGATTAATGGCTTTAGCAGCATATGTATAGCAGAGGATAGCCAAGTTGATCATTAATGGGAGGAGAGGACCTTGGCACTGTTAAAGTTCTATGCCCCAGTGTAGGGAAGGCCAGGGCCAGTAAGCAGGAGAGGGTGGGGTGGTGAGCAGGAGAAGGGGGAAGGGAACAGGGGTTTGTTTTTGTTTTTGTTTTAGTTTATTTTTTTTGGAGGGGAAGGTGGGAAAGGAGATATTGTATGACATGTAAATTATGAAAATATCTAATTAAAATAAACAAAAACAAACAAAAATTCTTACTATATATATATATATACATGGTTTATATATATTCATTTTATGTAATGTAAGGAGGATTTTAAGTATAAATAAAATGTTTAAATACTTAGTGTAAAAAAAAAACATTCTGCCAACAATAGCTCTATCTCCTCATCTTTGTTACCCCCTCAGTTTGACTATACAGAATCCATAGGTTACCTAATCCTTAATAATTTATTTATTTTTCTATTAAATCCATACTCCATGCAATCTTAAGTCTACTTATTATGTGTTCCACAAGATGATTATGCATGTCACAAATTCCATCTACTCTGTGTGGTTTATTTTTGTTAGTAGACATTTTTGAATAATGCATTATTTACTGTGTATCATAACTGAATGATAATACAGGTGCCTGGAGGATATGTATCAAATTATTTGCCTCCTCATGACTACTGTTATGGTTTACCAGGCAAAGTAGTCTGTTACCACACTGTGAACATAGTCTAGCCTCTCAGCAAATATGATAAAAGTAATGATCAACTACATAATGGGGGAAAAAAAGAAGTAACAGTGGAATATTTTCCATTGGAACTTTCAAAAATGGCATAAACTAAAATGTCTTGAAGCCAGCTTTTCCAAGCTTAATAGTGGTGCTTACTCCCTGCCTGAAACCTCCTACAGTAGCATGAGGAATGATTCACTCCTGAGGCTCCACTCCCTGCTTATTTCTTGTCAGCTCCATTCAAGATTGGACCACAGCAGCAGACATAGCTTTGGAGTGTTTCGTAACATAGCTTTTATATGTGAATGTTGATTTACTTATTATATGTTATATATATTTAATATCAATTACCCAGAATATTGTTTTAACAACCAATAAACATTTTAGTATTGAGTATTGCTGTTTTCAATTGTATTGAAGTGGAGACATACCACGTAGATTGTAATAACACAATTAACAAGTAAAAGGTCACAACATTGTACAATCTATGTACACTTTCAGCTTGTTTGTTTGTGATAGTGTCTTGCTGTGCACAACATAAGGATCTTGAAATCTTGCTTCTCCTATCTCAGCCTCTCTATTAGTAGTGCTGTTTATTTCATGTTTTTACACTATACTATGGTTTTCAGAACAGCTTATATATTTCAAAAGTATTTATATACCTAAAAGAAACATAGACGATTAACTAGGGAGGCTGCTGGTAAGAGAACAACAAAGAGTGAGACAGAATGCTTTGCTTGACATTTGTAACTCTTGTACCAAGTTTGAAGAAGAGGACTTTATAAGTTACTCTTTCTCTGAGATGAATGCTTTTCCAAATTATCACAGCTAATGAACCAAATTCTTACCCTCACCTAATGTCTGTGCCACCCTCAAAGCAGAACCATTGTTTATTGAAACACTTGATGAATGATTTTGTGGATAGACCATCTTAATACCTACACCATTTCTTAAATGAATGTAACCTGTTCTATGTGGGTTGAGAATGAAGTCACTCACTCAAGTCAAATAGCCTTGACCATAGCCGGAAGTCTGTATCCAAAAATCGAGCCTACAATTCATTTCTTGGTGCAGCAGAACTATCAACTCTCATCTTACCACGATGGAGTAATAAAACTCAAGTTCATGATGCCTTCAGATAAAAAAAAAATTATGTTGAGAAAAATGTATTTTCACTATTGCTCTAGATGAGCATCTACATAAGTCTGTTAAATTGATTGTTGTTTTATATCAAACAATGTTTATAATACTTATATTTATTGTTATAATATTTTGTAAATTTTATGGAATATAACAAAAAAGATATTGTGGGTATTGAAGGGGGGTCTCTGGGAGGAGTGGGGGTACAAAAGGGAAACAAGAATGTGATTTATTCTATTTACTTAAAATTTGATTTTAAATGTTAACAAATTCAGATAAATTGAAATCATGCAACTTTTCTCATCATAATGCAATAAAATTAAAAAAAAAAAAGAATTACAAGGTGGCTATTTTGTCCTTTCTAGACTCATTAGGTTATTCAGTGAGACTGTATACATAGTTTTCAGATATCCAATCCTAGTTTCCAGACATTTGACCCATCATTTTGAATATAACAAGATTTGACACAGAAAAATAGTCAATATTACATTTATATAAAATATTAAATTACTGTTTATACTTCTCCAAATATAGTATCACAGTGTGTGAAATATAATAATGTTAATTTGCATTTATTGAAAATGTATTGGTTTTCTACACATAGTCTTTTTAATATCTGTATCTAAGATTGCATGAGTCTCCTAGAGAGGGAACACATAGTGTCATCTCATCAAGATGCAGTCAACATCTGTTTTACCCCAGAGTCTACTATCAGAAGTGTGTGGAGACCTTGCACTAGTTGCACTGGTTTAAGTTTGTGTGTCTGTGTTTGTATCTATTTAACCTAGAAGAGCACTAGCCTTCTATGATAAAAATCATATATTATATTGCCTGATATGATCTACAATATCATAGTTTCTAATAAATGCTTATTATAATTTAGCCCTCTAATCTTCTTAGATATCATTGACATGTTCTATGATGAGATTCTTTATCTTGGTATCCATGACTATATTACTTGGATTGTGGTAGATAAGGACTGAAAATATTTCTTAATTAAGTTTCTCTCTGTTCTGAAGTGAAGTGTATACATGGCAATGCTACATTAAGGCATAAATGGATAGGACCCTATTTCCTATTTATTCTTCCTCTTTGTACTTTATAATACTAATTTAGATACAGTTATTAGATCCCTTACAACATGTGCCAATTCTTCTTAAATGAATAAGAGGCTCCAGTGTTTGGGGGCATAACAAAAATTTTGAAGAATTATGTATTATATTTTTAAAAACCCTAGATTTGTGAAAATTTAGTAAAGAAAATAATGTCACTAAGAAATCAAACAGTGTTTCTTTTTTTTTTTCATTGTAATAAGGCTGTACTTCAATGACCCTCACATCACCAAAGGATTTTACCTCCATCATAGCTCAACTGAGAGTTGATAATTCTGCTGCACCAAGAAATGAATTGTAGGCACGATTTTTGGGTACAGACTTCTTGCTATGGTCAAGGCTATTTGACTTGAGTGAGTGACTTCATTCTCAGCCCACATAGAACAGGTTACATTCATTTAAGAAATGGTATAGGTATTAAGATGGTCTATCCATAAAGTCATTCACCAACTGTTTCAATGAACAATGGTTCTACTTGGAGAGTGGCACAGACATTAGGTGAAGGTAAGAATTTGGTTCATTAGCTGTGATAATTTGGAAAAGCATTCATTTCAGAGAAAGAGTAACTTATAAATTCCTCTTCTTCAAACTTGATGCAAGAGTTACAAATGTCAAGCAAAGCATTCAGTTTCACCTTGTTGTTCTCTTGTTGTTCTCACCTCCCTAGTTAATTGTCTATGTTTCTTTTAGGTATATAAATACTTTTAAAATATATAAGCTGTTCTGGCCGGGCGGTGGTGGCGCACGCCTTTAATCCCAGCACTTGGGAGGCAGAGGCAGGCGGATTTC
>NW_022196897.1:41992050-42036717 GCF_008632895.1 Mastomys coucha
TATACCTATTATCCTTAGGTTTGGTCTTCTCATTGTGTCCTGGATTTCCTGGATGTTATGGGTTAGGAACTTTTTGGTTTTTGCATTTTCTTTGACTGTTGTGTCAATGTTTTTTTAAGGTTTCTTCTGCCTCTTAGGTTCTCTCTTCTATCTCTTGCATTCTGTTGGTGATGCTTGCATCTATGACTCCTGATATCTTTCCTAGGTTTTGTATCTCCAGGGTTGTCTCTCTTTCTGATTTCTTTATTGTTTCTATTTCCAATTTTAGATTCTGGATGGTTTTGCTCATTTTCTTCACCTGTTTGATTGTGTTTTCCTGTAGCTCTTTAAGGGTTTTTTGTGTTTCCTCTTTAAGAGCTTCTATCTCTTTACCTGTGTACTCCTGTATTTCTTTAAGGGTGCTACTTATGTCCTTCTTAAGGTCCTGTATCATCATGATAAGTGATTTTAGATTTGAATCTTGAGTTTCAGGTGATGGTGTGTCCAGGAATTGCTATGGTGGGAGAATTGGGTTCTGATGATGGCAAGTGACCTTGATTTGTGTTGTTTATTTTCTTATGCTTTCCCCCACCATCTGGTTAACTCTAGTGCTACCTGCCCTTGCTAAATCTGACTGGAGCCTGTCCTTCCTGTGATCCTGGTTGTGTCAGAACTCCTCAGAGTCAAGCTGTGTCTGTGATCCTGTGATTCTGGTATCCTGGGATCCTGGGCTTGTTAGATCACCTGGAAGTGTGGCTTTCTCTGTGTGTTGTGGTACTGGCTGCAGAGCTTGTACCCAAGGTCTGCTCAGAACACTACCCAGACTGACCGGAAGGATCCAGAGTCACTAGGCTGGCGGAGTTCCTATGGGCCTGGTCCCTGTGGTCCTAGTTACTCCCAGTTTTGGGACAGATGTTGGTTCCTGCTTACCTCTGATACTGGGTATGTCAGAGCACCTGGGCCAAATGGTGTTTCTGACCAGATATAATAAGACTACAAATGTTGATAAAAGTCAATTTAATTAAAACTCAGAGTGCAAAAGATTTCAGTGTTAATGGTGGTTCTTGACCTGTATCTAGGTCATAAACCTCAGTAGAGGATGTAATGTAAGCTGAGGTTGGTTTTAGTCTGCCATAAAGCATGTCTGCAAATAAAAACAAGCTTTAAAATAAGATTTCAAGGAATAGTATCCAAAAGATGAACCCAAGGTTAATAACTTCTGACTACATATATAAATTGAGGCCATATTACTGAATGCCTTCAGTTTCCACTATCCCCTGCTAATGATTTTCCTGTAAGCATAAATTTTCATTGCTTAACTACTTCTCTTCTCTTTTAACATACATAACGCTATTATTGGTTTTATTGAAGCTTTCCACTGATTTTTCCCTAGTTAAATTTATTTTAGAAACTAAAGCATCTTTTAAAACTAGTTCTACATGCCCAGCTGCTTAGTAGATTTGAATATTGCATCACAGTGGGTATTCATTACAAAACAATCTTAGCATTTGTATATACAGTAGAGTATGATGTTGTGATATACATAATAAAGAAATTAAAGTGAAAATACTTAAATTGTTAAGAATCTCAAAATATTTATTTTATGTTAAAATATTTGAAATTTATATCCCAAACAATTTCTAATAGTATATAAGTACTGCACAATAAAGTTCACAAACCCTCATTTCTCCTTAGTTAAAATATTTTTATTCCTCTTTAGTAGAGAATTCCTCTCCCCTTTTCAAGCATCTTCCAAATACTGAAAATCTGTGTTGTGAGTTAAATACAAAGAAGAGACGTATATTTTACCTAGGATTAGTTTTTCTCATGTTTTTTTTCTATGAAATTTGCCTCCTCTTCATTCATTTAACCTCTTAGTCCTTGCTGAGTTGATTGTTATGTGGGATGCGAGATAAAGATTGCATTTTTATGCATGACTGTTCATATATAGTTTCCCAAAGTCAGTACCATCTTTATCCTCCATTGTGCTCTAAGAACTTTCACTGAAATTAACGAGCAGTAGTTTAGTATTGGGCTCATTTTGGTCTCTGTTTTTGTTTATTTTTTCTTTTTTTTTTCTATTTTCTTTTTGTTATTGTTGTTGATTTTGTTTGTTTGTTTCTAGGTCTACGAATCCTTTGTATAAGCTATGCTTGTTTGGTTTTTGTTTAATTTTATGACTCCAGAGAGTTCTAAAGATTCGTCCTTCCCTTATTTTAGTGACTATCATTGACCAAAAATGCTATCAAACACACATATCAACTAGATATTGCTAGCATTTAGATATCTTGGAAACAAAAATGTATTTTAAAATCAGATTGCCATTGTTGTAACCCTAAACCAGTTGATCATTAAGAGAGATAAATGCCTTTCTTCGTGGTACTTAGTAACAAGGGCAGGTAAATTGCTAAAGGCTCCCAGTAATGTTCTTTGTTTTGATATGTATGAAGCTTCCTTGTATTTCACTATGATATAAACAACTACAAGACTTGTCTGCCGGTGGTATTATTGACTCCAAGTCTGTAAGTCCTGATAAGTTTTTCCCCTTTAAAATTACCTAGTTCCATAGCTTCTGTTGTAGCTCTGTGATACAGATAACACAGACAGATGAAAATTATAACAATATTCATGTGCAAAAAAAATCTGTATACTTTTCCACATATGCAGGGTTCTGAAAAATGTTTAAGATTTTCCAGTATATATAAGATTCTTCCTCTACATATATTTATTTCAAAGTATTCTTGTTTTATTTTAAAGAAAAATGTTGTTTTATTGTCTTGAAAATTAATAATGAAAAGAAATGGAATTAATGTGTTTTGTACTATACATTTTTAGTGAACATCTCCAATGTAGCAATATTATAATCTTCATTATCAAAGGAAACATGTTTTTCTTAATTTCTGATGTTCTTTTCCTGCACATATATTTGTGTACCACTTTTACACCCAATGCCCATAGAGACCAGAAGAGGTCATTAGATTCTCTGGAACTGGTGTAACAGACAACTGTGAGCCTTTACATGGGTGATAGGAATTGAACTTGGGTCATGTGGAATAGTGGCCAGTGCTCTAAATCACTCAGCCATCTCTCCAGGCCTAGCCTAAACATTTTAAAAAATACTTTATTGATATCCCTTTTATTTCTCTGTGATGCCTAATTGCTCTCGTGAAGATTTACTGTACTTTATAATGTTTCATTTTAAAAATTCAGTCATTTTTGTTTTTATATTTCTAATAACAAATCTATGCATTTAAACTTCTTCAAGTATGATAATATATGTGTTTTGGTCTAGTAATAATTACCTTAGTTACTGTTTTATTGTTTTAAGTGGATATCATGACCAAGGAAACTTATAAAAGACAACATTTAATTAGCCACTTTCTTACAATTTTAGAGGGTAGGTAGCTTACACCTGATTTGAAACACTGGAAGTGAGGAGCAGTGTTAGATATTAATTCTAGATGTGTGTTGAGGAAAGCTAATTGATGTAGATTCATGGATAGAGATGTTGGAAATGGGATGGGTGTATTGACAGGTTAATTTAAGATATTTTAAATGCAAAGTGTCTGTCAGGTGCTGCACTGTGAGCTAGGGAAATAATAAAGGGGAGGGAGTGTAACCCGCATTCTGCCAGAGCTCTGGTACTCTGCCTGGGCAGACTCCAGGCTTTCAGTGCTCTCCACACCACCCAGGTGAGCATCATCTGGCTATCAGAAGTCACTATCCCAGTCAGAGGGGAGTGAATGGGCGACAGCCCTGTGGGCTCTCAGTCTCTGACATCCCAGATGCTGCTGGACTTCAAGGAAGTGCTGAGAACAAATTGGGGGCCCTTGGGCAGTTCAGTTCACCCAGGGACTGAAGGGAGAAAAGGAGAGGGGGAGGAGAAAGGGTCTTATGGTGTTTTGGTGTTTATTTTTAGGAGAGAGAGAGAGAGAGAGAAAGAGAGAGGGAGAGGAGTAGAGGTCATGTGGAGAGAGGGGGAAGGAAGGGAAAGAGAGGGAGCAAGAGGTGAGGATAAAGACAAGAAGAGTAAGAGTTTGAGAGAGAGAGAGGAGGGGTCAAGCAGCTCCTTTTATAGTGTGCTGGGCTACCTTTCTGTTCTCAGGTAGCTGTAGGGTGGGACAAACCTGACTGTGGTCAGTTGACTGGGGTTGGAGTCCAGCCAGAATACTGGGAGCTTACGGCATTGTCTAGCCACAGGATAATGGAGTGAGGACTCCTGGTGTCAGCTTCTATGTTTTGGGGGCATAGCTCACTGTTCAGTTCCTTGTAGAATTCTTTATTGGGTCTCCAGAGAAAGCCTCGCTCAACTAAGAACATAGACTGCCTTTCATGGTCCAACAAGTGCCTGTAAAACATTCAATATGAAATGTGTAGTTCATAGACCAGAAAATAGATTTGGGCTCCATATAGAAATATCCATCAGCATGCAAATATATGTAAATTCAATAGATGCTATTTCCTAAAAGAAACAAAGAATGGAGGAAAGGATTTAGTTAGTATGGAGAGTGCTCAGAGCATAAAACAAGGAAGACTATACCCAATAATGAGGAATGAATGAGAACGATAACCAGACAGCAATCTGTGACAGATTTACAAAATAGCTGTAATTTCAGAAGAGTACCCATTGCTCTCTAAATAACATCCCTATAATTCAATGTTTAAATAGTAGACTCAATGACATCTAAAAGAGAAAAACATAAAAGAAGTAAAGGTGACAGATATAGATAATTTCAAAGACGATTGGGTAGTATACTGGAGATACCCATACTGCAAATATTTTAGTGTATGCATATTGCTTTGACTATTTCTGACCCTCTTCTTTTCCCTCTTTTTCTTTCTCCATTTACTTTCTTCTACCCTTATCCTTCTGGCTGTTTCCCCTTCATTTGTACCTTTCCTTCTTCTACACTGTAAATATTGGAGAAAGCATAAATGACTACATTGATAAATAAATCAATAATAACTTCATCAGTAAAACACCATGATTGTTTAAAACTACGCCAATTCCTTTTCACCTATAGAAGTAAAAGCACATGCCTCAGTATATAGTTGTAGATAGTGTAAGCCATGCACTATGTAAACCACTTCAGTTGGTACCTGACCTTGTGTACACCCTTAACTGTGGAACCATCTCAGTCACAGAAATAGTTGTTTTTAAATTTGATTTTCTCTGCCACAATGAGTTCCCTAGTAACATTATCCTTGTTGTTAATCAGTGTTTGTGCAATTTTGTATCCCTTTAACAGAATATCTAATGTAAATCAATGTGAAGATGGGAGGATTGGTAGATAACCATTTCAGAGGTGTCAGTCCAAAGTATTTGGCTTTGTTGGTTTCAGAGCTATAGTAAGGTATATATTCACAGTAAGGCAAATATGTGCCATTCATTATTCACCTCACTGTAGACAAGCAGAAACAGAAAGAAGAAGGGGTGAGTGGCTTGATAAGATGCAACCTCTAAAGATGTAACTCCTGCAATCTCTTTCCTTCAATGATGTCTAAATCATCTTATCATTTCCTGAACCTCTTCAAATAGTTCTATCAGTTGAAGAACAAGACTATACAAAACAGTAGTCTTTTTAAGGTGCACTATCTAAAAACCACAACAATGAGGATTAATTTAAAATTACTAATTTAAGATGAAATCATTTCAATCTGAGAAATTATCTCAATATTAATGATTTCTATAAAGATGAAATTAAAACAGTAATGCATAATATTGAATACTGCCTAATTCTCATAATTCTGGAAGGCTAATTCTTCATGGGAAGTTATTTTTAACTTATAAAATTGTAAAGGCTTGTGTATCTTATTTGTTTTGGCATAGAGAAAATGTTTAGGATTACCATTACAAATAGATTCACTCATGTTCTCACAGATATTTATTCAGAAGAATGTATGAAAGTTAATCATTTTTATCTTTGCTCTGGATTTTTTGTAATGGCAATTAGATTAGGTACTTATCATCTGTTTCTGTAATTTTTGTTTTTACTAAGCTATTCCAGTTGCTTCTCTCTTTTAAAAAGAGTCATATTTTATAAAGTTGGTGATTAACTGAAGATAGTACCATTTGCCTTATGCTTTATTATCACCATCAACAAATAATATGACAGATAAAAGATAAAATGTGAGCCTCAAATTCAAGAAATACAATTCTTAGTATTGAGAACACAACTCACTTGAATGCCTTACTTGAAATATAACAATGAAGAAAGTATTATTTCTGGAGGGGATTGCATCTTGCTATATATTTTTAAAGAACAACAATATATTTGATGGGAAAGTAAAATTGTTTAAATTAGAAGAAACAAAGGTGAATAACAGCATTTTCCAAGTTTATGTTTTAATTTTATGCATCACATATTCCATTCCAATTTAAACATATTGACCTTAATGACATCAAATAATATTATACATATGTTCTCACAGTTGTTAACTTCATTAATTTTATTGGTTATTCTCACTCTGATTATTCCCTTCTATACACAAAGCTTTAGAATTACCTATCTAAATTAAAAAAATTACTTCCCTTGAAGAAGTAACCTTCCATTGTTATGGGAATTATGCAAAACTAAGATTGGTATGATTTTAATAGTAATAAATGTTCATGGTTATGAAAGAAAAATAAGCCATATTCTACATGATTTTAATATGTGCTCTTAAAGTATACACAGATTGTGCATGTGTAGGTTAGATTTGGCAATTACATTTGATAGAAATTCTTCTTGGAAGGAACTGTTGTGGAATTATCCCCATCAAACAGCTTTATTGGCCTTTTCATCATTTCTGATTGATGTGGAAAGATCCACACACTGTGGGTATTATCATTCTTATACAGTTGGTCTTGAATTATGTAATGAAGATAGCTGAGCAAACCAGACCAAGTGAATATGTAGTTGTATTAGTGTTCTTTAGAGAAACAGTACCAATAGAATGAATGAATGAATGAGAGAGAGAAATAGTGAGGGGAGGGAGAGAGGGAGAAAGCTATATAGAAAGAGGTAGTGAAACGTCTTAAAGACTGTGATTCAGCTAGTTCAACAACGACTGCCAACCAACAGAAGCTCCAACAATTCAGTAGTTGTTCAGTTCACAAGTCATAATGTTTTCACTCGTCTTCAGTATAAATCAGAATTCTAAGAAACAGGTTCTAATGCCAGTGAAAGAATGGACTAGCTATTAAGGGTAAAAGCAAGCAGGGAAAAGGATAAAGTTTCCTTCTTCCATGTCCTGGGCCATCAGGAGGTATAGCCCAGATTAACAGTAGATACTATTACCTCAAAAGATCTGGATTAATGTTGAGTCTTCCCACCTATTGATGTCATTTTGTTTCCTCAGATGAAGAGATGAGATGAAAGCTGTACACAAGCTGTGATAACAAATTTTGTGGGCTGAGCACAGAGCATTTCTTTCTCTGATCTAACTCTTCATAGGGTTACACCAGGAAGCTTTTAGCCTCTGTACAATCTAATGTTTTGCAAGCTCAGACCTTGAAGCCTTCATCTTCCAGTCTCCATCTGCTATGCTAGGACTAGATTGTTTCAGCTTTTGAGGCTTATTGCTGAAGAAGCTCATTCTTTCTAGCTCTCTCTGAACTGTGGTTGGCAGATTCAACTCAGATGTTCTGGTTGAACCTCTTCTCCAAACTGACTGACTCAAATTGACTTCTCTTGGCTTCTGAATTAATTTCTCTGTTTGGAAAAACTACCACTAAACTCTGTGAACCCAAACTGAACTGAACTGATTGTACTTACAGAACAGAACTGAATGGAACTGCACAAAATAAAGTGAATTCATGTACACTCAATTCAATTGTACAGATATCAACTGACCTTCCTGACATTCAGCTGAATGGCACTGAACTCAACTAAACTCTTCATTCTGTCCTTTAACTCCTTTTAAGTAGCCTCTCTTTCCTGACCTCATGAGACTTGGGCATATCCTATCTCTAACTCATTCTGTCAAATATTTCTCTGACTTGTTACTTTGTCTGATCCTTTCATCATTATTAGATATCATCATTTTGATGTTAGAGGTAAGTATTAAGGGTGTGTCTCTATTTTAGCCAGACAACACAGACCTAGTTCTTTGGATGTGATCTCTTGCTAGAGTATCCATGTTGGTGGTTTAAATACTTGTACAGCCACCTGTTATGTTCCTAATCAAACATGATTAGGTATATCAATTCAGTATCAGATATAATTAGGTATCTCAATTCAAATGATTTAATTAAGAAAAAATTTCTTAATTAACAGAAAATTAAAAATGCTTCAAAATCTACAATAAACCAGTATCTAAAGGAGGGATAGACAATGTGCTGAATTTTTTTTCTGGGGTCCAGGTGTGCAATAGACTTGTGTGGTCAACTGGCATGGATAGGGCTCATTATGAGGGGTGATTATGCTACACAGAGCTATGATAGTTTCTGAATGGTAAAATTCACACACATTCTTGATTATTTGTATCAGGGTCATTCCTTGTGTAAACTTTGATGTAGATGAAGAGAAAGTGGTTTCTTGATTAGCAATTGACAGTCTATGTTCTCATTGCAACTACTATCCTGATTTCCGGACAGCATTGTTATGCTAAATGTGCAGAACTTGAGGCAAAGCAGCAAGAAGGATGTGCTAGAGTTTACATCTCTGCACATTTCTGCTCCAGTATGCTCTTCTGGTTTAAATGTCACTCTGTGAGTTGAAGTGGGTAGAAAAGTTCTGAGAGGAATTGGACTAGTGGCATTGCCTAGCAAAGACTCCTTAGAAGAGACATAGCCTGATGCCATGGGTCTCCTTCATAGAAAGTGTGACTTGGCCAGATGAGAATCCCATACTGAGTGTTCGACAGATTAGCAGATTGGTTTTCTGAAGAGAGCACGTGTATAATCAGGTGGATTATCTGTTCTTCTCTATTGTATGTTAATTCTGAAGGGGTTTGCATCCCATAGGTAGAACAACAATATCAACTAACCACACTCTCCAGAATTCCCAGGGACTAAACCACCAAGCAAAGAGTACACATGGAGAGGCCCATGGCTCCAGCGCATAGGTAGTAGAGGATGACCTTGTTAGACATCAATGGAGAGGAGGTCCTGTGAAGGCTTGATGCCCCAGTATAGGGGAATGCCAAGGTGGGGAGGCAGGAGTTGGGTGGGCAGGTTGGGGAGCACCCTCATAGGAGCAGAGGAAGGGAAGATAGGAGGGGAAAACAGAAAATGGAATAACATTTGAAATGTAAATAAAGAAAATATCCAATAAAAGAAAATAAAAAAATAAAAACAACTTCTAAGAAAGCAGAGCTTAAGATTGTGAGAACAGGATCAATTTTCTTTTCTATTTGCTCACTAGGAATGATAGTGAGTGAAATCAAATCTTTTCTACCCTTTGATTGTTGAATCTGTGGAACCTGGCTAATTACCTTCAGTTATGAGATCATAACAGCTATGAAATCATAACTGAAGGGTAGGTATACTAAGTAGTAGAGCATTAAATATCAAGCAAATACCAGGAAAGTTTACTAAAAGAGATTTTGTCTAGTAAACACATACTAGAGAGATATATGTAGGATATAGCCAGGACATTAGGCTATCAGATTGAATATGTATGAGATGTAAAAAATAGGTATCAGTTGAACTGAAGAAAGACTGTGACTCTCTTATCTGAGGTCATGAGAGCCTGGGGAATAGAAATTCTAAAGAAAGGTTTTTAATATGCTTGATCAATAGCTATGATATTATATAATTTTTATGAAACAACTTTGCTGGTACTTTTTTTCTGACTATGGATAATCATGTTAGCTGTTTTACTTCCATGGCAAAATTTCTGGCATAAAAAAATAGAAGGGAGCAATCATTTGGTTTAGATTACTGGTACATAGATGTTGGATAACAATCTTTTTTGTTTTGTTTTGTTTTGTTTTTGAGACAGGGTTTCTTTGTATAGCACAGGCTGTCCTGGAACTCACTTTGTACGTAGACCAGACTGGCCTTGAACTCAGAAATCCACCTGCCTCTGTCTTCCAAGTGCTAAGATTAAAGGCTTGCACCACCACTGCCCAGCAGGACAACAGTTCTTGATTCTGTTGAATTGGTGCCTGTGGTGAGAGAAAAAATGTCATGAAATATTTTACAGAGATATCTAAATATATTTTAGAGTCTGCCATTTGTAGATATATAAAGTTATATACATTTTTGGTTCTAAAACTCAATCCTATTCCTACACCTTCCTTGCTTGTATATACTCTACCATAATTTCTATGGTGTAGCCAAATAAGCAAAGAAGAAATATACCCTTGTTTAACCACGGATCTGTGTTATAAATATTCTTAAAAATCCTGGTGTGGAGTTCCTTCCCACTTTAAACTATCTATATTCCCAGATGAAACACACACATACACACATACACACACACACATTCACACACTTACACAGTCTCTATATTTAATATGCCTTATTCAACACAATAGCTGGGCAACTGCCTACTCTCCATGCTATTAAAATCTACTTCCAATCGATAACTCAAGTTATTACTATGTCTTATCTGAGCTGCTCTTAGCTCTAACCAGACAGCCCACTGGGACATCTTTTATTGGCCCAGAGGCCATGGTAACACTTCTTGCTTCACTATTCCATGTCCCCTCTCTTGTGTCCTGCACACTCTTCTAAGGCATGGCTACAGTCTCCCTCAGACTCTTCCCTCTTCTTCCAAAGCCAGGAAACTTAAACCCTATTGATATCTCTTCTTCCCAGTTATTAGATGCATATATCTTTATTTACAAATCAGAAATAAATGGGGGGAGCAGGTCCCTTGGTATCTTATATGCAGAATCTCTTGTGCAAATATTTTGAGAGACCCAAATTAACATTAGAATACAAGCAGCATTCGACTAAACCCACGACAGGAATCTTCATCATCAAGTTTCATTCAAAAAAAAAAAAACATAAGAGAATCCAGGAGTGGGCTTTAGACACACTCAAGAAGAGTGAGATCATGTCTGGTACTCAGAGCTAATGATGTCATAATTATTGGAGGAGAATCTGCAACCTCTAATTTACTAAGCAGCATAGTCTCTAGTAAAAAAAAACTATAAACATTTGTCCTTATCATTATATATAAGTTTAGTCTTCACCTGTCTTCAAGCATATTTCTTTTTGCAGTAGACCACTATGAAAAACCATATCCAATCAAAACACAGAGTTGTAAAGTCCCAATGCATATATCTTTAAAACACTGGTGCAACTAACACTCATGGAAAACTGTGTAAGAAAGCAGAAAGATTGTAAGTGCCAGAGAGTCAGAGTTTGCTGTGAGATTTCGTCTCCTATCAATATCAGAAGTTACACCCATAAGGTCTTACAAACATGACCACCAAATGTGAACTGAATGAGGACAGCACAAGGCAAAAAGACTTCAACTCTACCCAGAGAATTATAGACAACTGAGGAAACCTGAAAGGAAGAAAAGTGGCTTTCCCCAGGCGAGAACATACAAGTTGGTTGTCCAGTGTCAAATGATCAGTCCTGAAAGTATGCATATCAACATTAGATGGACTGAGTTGGATATATATATATATATATATATATATATATATATATATATATATGTGAATATATATATGTATAGTTACACCTACATAATGCATATATGTATAGTCATATATTATAGCAATCCAAATGATAAAGATACAGGCAACTATACTGATTAATTAAAAATATTTGAGTCATTTATTTGCCAACAACCAACAGAAGGCTCATGCCTCATAGGTGCTAATGCTTAAGGATACAGTATTGTTAAATCAAAAATCAAAGAGACCAAAGTTCACATCAAAGTTACGATGAGGGGGTGAGAGTAAGCCTTAGATGTTCATTACTGGCAGAATATAATAATTATTTCAGACATAATATGAGAACAATTTCTTACTTATATGTTCTGTGAGTATTTTAGTTTAAATTAATTGTCTTGGTCAATACATACAGACCAAAGTAAAGGCCATGGAAATCTCAAATGTATTGCCAAAACACACATAACTGTTGGAGTTGTAGGGGGCTGAGAATAATCTCAGTAAATACAACATTCAGTGAGGATAATATAGTTTTACCTTGTCACTTTAATATGATATTCATTCATTAATTCGTTTGTTTGTTTAAATTTATTCTGTTGAAATATAATTTATCTTTGAATCTCAGGCTGGTCTGGAACTCCCAGTCTGCAAAACTCATCCTTCAGCCTTTCATGCCAATAATATTACATGCATGCTATGCTTTAGATAGACAGGTGACATTTGTATGAATGAAACAGAGATATGTTCTCAGAAAGAAACAAACCCATTTCTATAAGTAAGGAAAGAAGACACACCTCACATGTATACAAAGAAATGTGGAGCAGCGTTGACTGTGCCATGGATAGCTCTCAGTCCGACCCTACCTGTGCTTGGTGGTTGGGTGCGAGTTGGTGCAGAGTCAAAGACACTGACTCCTGGAGCAGGTGAGAATGCTGTAGCATGCTCATCTGAGCACTGATGCAAGCTCCTTTAATAACTTCCACCCATGCCCCTATTGGTTACAAGAAAACATCTCTCCTGAACAGCAGTTCCTGATAGGCTAGCACTGTTAGCACCAGCAATCCTTATCCTCTCAGGCGTCCTCAAAATTAGGTCCTCCTGCAGGTATGGTGGTTTCACAAATAGTTCTCAATTAGGTCCTCATGCAAATAGTTCTGAAGCTGCCTGGCCCCCAGCATGTACATAGAGGTGGCCCCGCCATTCCTGCTACAGGGCAGAACTAGTCTTGTACTGTTTCACATCTAAGATAATTTGAGGTCGTCTTGAGTGAAAAGAGGACCAGGAGAGGAGGGCAAGAAAGTAGAGATGAAGAGAGGGGATATGGAAAAAGTATATCCAAAATGGCAGTATGTACAGGAATAAGAGGCTAAGGGGAGGGGGAGGCATAAAAAGATTCTCAGAGTAGCTAGAGATACTGAGTGAGTCTATAAACTAGTATGTGTTCTGCTATGCTATTAGTCACCCCAGTTAGCTCTTTGTTCCATTTATTTCAGACCTGATGATGTGAAAGCATCTTTGGTGTTTTGCTGCAGCCACTTCTCTCCACTATTCTGAGCTATGGAGTCATATCTATGCAACACTTCTCCCAGGAAGGAATGTCCACATATTTTCTAAGCACTAATGACATGGTGTGGCAGTACATTGTTATAAAAATAATTCAAAGAGACTGCAACTTTTGCTTAATATCACAACTGAGTTAATGATATACCTTGAGGTAACTTAAGGGTTAAAACTGACATCCTGCTATGTGTTAACTTGATGATTAACCTGCCTGTAGAGAGAAATGCAACAATCCCTTGAATGCCTTGGATTTCTCATGTAATTGCTGTTCATAACCTAAGCTAATGTATAGCTGTATTCTTAATATTTTTTTAAATATTTCCATGCCCCTGACTAAGCAATATAAGCTTACTTATATGTGCTTTAACATAGTAATTTCCTGAAAACATGAAATGGCTTAAAAGTGATTTTATAAAAGAAATATCCATCATAAATTTAGAAAACTAGGTGAATACAGTTTGTCTGCAGTGCTGCTTGTTACATTTAGAGTAAGTAATGTTTCAGCCTATGTAAAATTTTGGGAAAGATATTTGTAAATTATTCCTGAATGCACAGCAGTAGCAGATTCTGACTCATGAAACACACATCATAAAGTTAAACCAGAAACAATGTTTACAGAAAGAAGAAAGACATGGAGCGAGAGGTAGAGAATTCCACATTGGACTTCCTTAAAGTGATACTGATGAATCTCTATATCTCAGATACTGTGTATAATGTGTTAAACAAAGCAACATAACATAGATGGATCACAGCAACATAACATAGATGGCTCACAGCAACATAACATAGATGGCTCACAGCAGCATAACATAGATGGCTCACAGCAACATAACATAGATGGCTCACAGCAACATAACATAGATGGCCCAAAGGCTTTCTAGAACATAGATTACCTCAGAAACTTTAAAGTTTATTTCTGTCAAGATCTTAAGCTCTTACATAATAATGACTACATTTCTTTATCAAAATCTTTAATTTCATGAATATACAAATATAATTATATAATGAACATATATAAATATTTATAGTTTAATAGATAGGTATATTTCTATTAAAAATGTGTGGTAGAATTGCCACACTATTCAACAATAAGCCTGAATGTCTTACTATGAATTCTACTTTTTTGGTGTTGACCAGGGCAATGAGGTGAGTTGAAATATAAGGAGCCAAATCATAATTATCCTGAGCATGTGATCAGAAGTTAGTCTTTTTCCAGGAAACGTTTATTTAGATGATTGTGTGAACCTGACTTTGTTCCTTAATCTAAGAGTTTGTGCTTATAGGATAATGTACCATTTGAAAACTGAGAGAAAAATTACCTTGAACCTTTAATAACTTCACAGTCAGAGCTGTAGTCATTTCTCCATAGAGACGGAAAGGAAAATCTATTTGTGGTTTCTTGTGGCAGGTTCCAGTGACAACAACTCTTTTCTGCAGGCTGTGGAAAGTGGAACCAAAGGTCAGAGAGTGATTATACTTATAGCTCCAGAATCTTCCTTAAGACATGGTAACATTCTGTTTTAAAAGGTGTTAATCAAAACGTGTTATGATTATTTTCACACAAGCATTTTCATGTCTCCCTCACTTCCTACCTACATTCATCCTGTCCTCCTTAGATGCTCCATACTCACATTTATAGCCCTTTACTTTGTTGTATGGCTGACTGGGACATCTATGTGATTATGGCTACAGAATTTGCCAGTTGAACTTGAGTTATCTGGACTCACCAGTGGATAAACACAATCTCATTCTCCCCTCTCTTTCTCTCTCTCTCTCTATCATAATCTGTTTAGCAGGAAAGATGTGTTGGTTAGTCTATGTCATCATCACATAAGATAGTCTATTTAAGAGGGATGCTCATTGAAAAACAAATACCTCTGTCAGATTGGCATTAAGGCAAGTCTGTCAAGTATTTTCTTGATTAATGATTGATGTGGGAGGGTCCAAAATAAGCCGCACAATCCACTGTGGATTTTAACTACTTTATGGAGGCGATCCTGAGTTGCATATGAAAGCAGGTTGAGCAAGTAGTGCTCTCCTATGGCTTTTCCTTCAGTTACTGTCTTGGTAAGATTCCTGCCTTGAATCCTTATTCTGACTTCTCTTAGTAATGGTCTATCACCTGAATCTGTAAGCTGAAATAACATCCTTCCCCAAGTTGCTTGAGTAATGGTGTTTTATCACACAGCAACCATATGACAGAGGATTAGGACCCAATGATTTTAGCATAGGCAAGCTCAGCTGCTGAGTTTATGACTGAAATGGCTGCACCATGCCCAGATACTAGCATTTCACAGACTTTCTTCTCTGTTCCTTTTCTTACATTTAGCTACAGTTTCGTTTCTATTGCATTAATCAAATACATGGATCAGATGAAAACAAGATGATGTATTTGGTCATAGTTCCATCATTAACCTTTTTCTTCCCTGTGTCCCTATGTCTACCTCTTACTCCCTAGCTTGTCCCTGCTTAAATTTTCTACTCCTACTCTCTACTCTCACATCAACTGCTCTAACCCTTCCTTTCAAAGGTGACAGGCCATTTGTTTCATTCAGTATAGTAAGTCATCTGTTTTGTTTTGGCTTATGTATAAAATGGGGGACATGTTTGGCTTTTTTCCCTCTTTTCTAAAATGCCCAAATCTCAGATATCAAGCAACCATCCAGTATTTTACCAGAAGTGTCTAAATTTCTTTCATAGCAGTTGTAATTAAACCTTTATTTCCTATAATAAGGAAACTGTAAAGCACTATGTGCAGTTGCTTCTATTTCAGAAAATCCACTATCTTATCTTTTTTTTCATTCATTCTCTGAAAATCTATATTTTGTTTTTATCTGTTCTTGTTAATCCTGCAGTCTCTAGGAAAGAAAGCATTGCATATTTTGTCTACAAATTTTGTATCTAAAACCAAATATTTAATTTGGACAAAAGTTAAATTTCTAGAAGAATGCTTGTTATAAACTCTACAATATCTTTTTAAAATTATTTATTAATGAAAAAACATTTAAATATTTTTATGTATTTTATTAGCCAGACTAAATTGTTTCATTGAATATATTTTCTGAACATCTAACCCCCTGATAGGTAACAATGATTTAATAATAAGAAGCTCAAGTGAGGGAAGATTTTATGAAGACATAATATTCTGTATTTGTTTAAACCTTAAGTTGTTATTTTACATAATAAGTTATTTTGGACTGATATAGTAATTTTGTTTTTATACGGTTAGTGATTCTTAACAGGTGAACTACTTATGAACTTTGTGTTTATTAGTAAATTTTGAACCATTAACCCCTGGATTATTCCCACAGAAGAGAGGCTATTTGTAAGGAGATAAAAGAAGTACATTTGGTTGTACCAGAGCCATAGTTGAATAACAGTTTCTTTTCAAAACTCATAAGATTGTCACAATGGATAGAGTATAAAACTTATTTACACAATACCCTAGGATTTCTTACCATTTTTTATCTTACATAAATGAAAACTTATATTTTTTAGATATTTTCTTTATTTACATGTAAATTTCTCCATTCCCAGTTTCCCCTCCAAAAAACAAAGAAACAAACAAAAACAACAAAAACAACCCTCTATTGGCTCCCACTTCCCTATGCCTGCCACCCCGCCCTCTCCCACTTTCTGACCCTGGCATTCCCCTACACTGGGGCACAGAACCTTCACAGGGCTGAGGTCCTCTCCTCCTATTGCTGATCAAATTTGCAATCCTCTACTATACACATGCTGCCAGAACAATAGCTTCTGCTCTAAGATCAAGAATTGACAAATGGGACCTCATAAAGTTGCAAAGCTTCTGTAAGGCAAAAGACACTGTCAATAGGACAAAACGGCAACCAACAAATTGGGAAAAGATCTTTACCAACCCTATATCTGATAGAGGGCTAATATCCAATGTATACAAAGAACTCCAGAAGAAAACTTATTTTTAAACTACTGACATCATACTAACGACTATTGTGGGACAATACAACAGCTATTTCTTTAGTATAAATAAGAGCTGAAAAATTCAATATTTTATTTTTTGTTTGATATATTATCAGTATATATTTTAAAGGTATACATGCCCCTTTTCTTTAAATATTTCATAATAGTAAGAAAACACATCTCAGGTCATTTGGGGCACTTTATGCTGTGCTTTCCATACCCATAAAGACAGTGAATCTTCAAAAACCATTCAGACTTCTGATTATATGAATATATCAGAATTACAGTATGAAATGGTAGTATAGGACTTCTACACTTAAAAGTACTTACTTATAGTCTCTATTATTTTCTCTTTGCCAGCTTGGAACTTCTTTTGCTAGACCATGTACCATGATGTCTTTATAGACATGTTTTTCCAGAAAGGAAACTGGGTTAATTCTGATGGGAAGAAATCCCAATTCTAGCATCAAGGGATTAACCCAACTGGAAAATAATGGAGAGGTATTAGAATGGAGAAATATAAACTAGTCTTCCCATTGTGTCTCCTACTTGAGGAAAACAGAAAGGAAAAGAGACTGGGTGAACATTTGTTCTTTCTTCAAGCAAGAATTGGTTCTGCAATTCTCAGGCCTTGGATTGGGTTGGCTGAGCAAGGGACATATTACATGGCAATAGGTGTTATGGGTGTCAGCAGAAAAAAAGACATACAGAAACTTTAAATCCCTTTTTATTCAAAATGGATTTAATTATGGCTCTTTGATAAAGCTTAAGGCTTATGATATTTTTCTAAGTCTAGTTGAGAAATTTCATGTTATAGAAAAAGGGAAATAACTTCTATTAAGTATATGGTTTCTATTTATTAGGTGAACATTACAGTTCTTATTTCAATTATTTTAAGGTAGAGTCTAAAGTATCTTTAGTATGAATAATTGTCTTACATCTTTAAAAATATTGTAGGGAGCCAAAGAGATTGCTCAGTGGTTAAGGTCAATTATTATTCCTCTAGAGGACCTGAATCCATCTCTCAGTACCCAGTAACAATCAGATGTCCCACAACCATCAATAACTCTAATCTAGCCTCCACTTGCACTCCCCCAATACATGTGCACATACAGATACACACATACATACAACAAAACAAATAACAGTATTTTAAAGAAGTAACCCATTACTTTCATAATTGCTTTATTTTCATTTATTTTATATAAATATAAACCAGAAAATGAATAATGAAGATAAACATATTCCATGTCTTAGAGTATTCCATATATTAGCTATTAGTAACATATAAAGGCTGACAACAATATGCCTCATCTATATGGGAAGGATTGCTTTTTTTATTTTCACTGTATAATTGAGTATCCAAAATGGGTCTGCTTTGATGAAATTTATTATTTCATTTTTAATAAATCATTTGAAAATGATCTCATTACAAGTTGTGATGTTTATCACTACCAATGCCCAGTCTTCAGTAATAAAGACTGGCCTTAAGTAGTGTAATTCTGACATGAAAAATAGATATACTTAACAGTTTGATATTGCAGGCACTGAGGCATGATAGTTTATGGCATGTTTAGCATAACAATTGAGCCCAAGTTCACTTATAAGGTGTTAATAATAGAAGGGGTTGATACATGGAAATTGCTTTGACAAATTATTCAATGTAATTTGGAAAATATTCAGCAGTGTGATATTTTTTCAAAATCTTGAAAATAAAAATGTTTACATCATTTTTATATTGGATATGTAATATTATGTATATTGATACAGTGCCATATATTTTTATTTTGTGTGTGTTAAACTTGAAAAGAGAGACAAATAGTATAAAGGAACCCCTTTATAAATCAATGAAAAGTGGACATGGAGATGGCTCAGCAGTTGACAGCACTAGCTGCTCTTCCAGAGGACCTGAGTTCAATTAACAGTAGACATATGGTGGTTCATTACCATCTATAAAGGGATCTGATGCTCTCTTTTGGCATGCAGATGTATATGTGTATTCACATATATTAAATAAATTAATAAATAAAATTAAAACATAAATTAAATAATGAAGCTACTGCATCATATAATTACATGAGGAAACAGCTAATTATTTGAGTCAAGAGGCAAATTTTAGACAAATTGTCCATTGCTGTCCTAGTGTTTTATATATCAGTGGGAGGTATGATTATATCATCATACATGTTTATCAATGTGTGAAAAATAAATGAAAACAAATATATTTAATTGTATATGTAATATATTTTGTGTTAAGTAAAAATATTGAAATTAGATTCAAAATATAGTTAGTAGCTATGTTGACAAATAGGGGAGATGTGTGTTAAGACCCTGATGATGAAAGAGAATTAGAATGTGTACAGTTGATGTGAGGGGATAAAAGATGCTAGAAAATGGTTAAAAAAATAGAAAAGCAAAGAAATGCTGAAGTAAAGAATTAGCCTTCACTGATATGGAAGCACAGTATAAATTTTTATAATTGAACACAGTGACAGTGAAGCATGAAAACAATATAGGTAAGTTAAATGAAATAGAAATTATGGATAGAAAAATACAATTAAAATTGAAGCTTGCTTAATGAGAATAATGGCATCTTAAAGCATTGCTATGCAGAATGACTGTTGCTGTAGTAACCAGTTAATAGGTATGTTCAGAACCATATCTTACATCTCATAGAACTGCAAATACCATGTCAATTGGGATTTGAAACAAAACAAAACATAACAAACAAGCAAAAATCAAGAAAAATTAAATTGACGTTACTAAATTCCCCTGAACAGGGATCAATACAAATACACACTCTCTCGACCCTGTATGTAATCACTAAGAGAATATATTGGTATGTTTGAACAAGGTATGTTTGAATAAAGAAAACAAAAGACCTCTACACAGCCCATAAAGTAAAAAATATGTATCTGAGAGTCTTCAAAATGAGGGGCTGGAGTGATGGCTGAGTACTTAAGAGAACATGCTACTATTGTCTAATATCCAGGTTTGTTTCCTGGATTCACATGGTGATACTGAGAGTTAATCCTTTCAGAAGGATTTAATTCTGTACTCTGAAGCCACTGTGTCCATATGCTTTATGTGCAAACATGAAGACAAAACAACCATACAAAAAATATCTTTAAAAAATTATCAAAAGAATATGAATCCCTTTAGGGGCCTTTCCACATTTTTTTTTTAATTTTAGTTTTGGGTTTTAAGAACAATATTTACAATATTGTGGAGGCTTTTCTTCCCTTCTGAATGACTCCACCTACTTAGAAGTTTAATTTTACCCAGAGTCTACTCATATGAAAGAGGAAGCATGTGAAATAAACTGAGTAATTAATAGAGCACACAGGAGAATATACTTTGAAAAAGAAATTCAAAGAAAAATATGCCCTGAGCCCTACCATGGAGCATATGTGTAATTTCTTGAGAAATGATACAACTATAAAGAATTCTATAGATCACAAGAGATGTTGTCACGAGAAATCTTTCTTTAAGGAACCTTGAGATGGCCAGTATTACTAATGTAGAATGTGATGACTACAGGCTCTCTGGTAGCAAGCTGTGCTGGAAACAGGCCAGTCTCAATGGGAGGGAGACAAGTAGAGAGAGGAGTGTTGTTACCAGTAGGCAGTCACAGGACTTCCTGGTATGACAGTGTTACCTGAATATTTTCTGTTTAAATCAAGATATGATCAATTTATAGAACTCTAGAACCCTCCTCAGGATTATTTAATTTCTTTATATACTGACTGGTTCTCTGATAGCTATAAAAAAAAAAAACCTGCTTTCTGTATTTTTCACAGTTGCCTAGAGATGAACTATGGATGCTCTCTCAAGTTAGAGGTGTAGTCATGAAGCTGCTAATGCACCACGTCTTAGAATGGCCTGAGTTTAGGACACCAGAGGAGAATGATTGAGGTTACACAGAAACAGTATATTTAGCCTGGAAACTTAAATGTTACTCATTTTTTAACTAAATTATTTATTCACTTTACATCCCAATTGCAGCCCCTCTCTCCTTCTAGTTTCCCTTCACACAGTCCCTCTCCTATTCCTTCTTCCTTATCCCAAACAACTATCCCCCAGTTTTTGCACATCAAGATTAAGTCACTGCAGTACTACATGCATCCTCTTCCACTGTGTCCAGTCAAGGCAGCCCTCCACAGGAATCACTCCACAGGCAGGCAGGCAGGCAGGCAGGCAGGCAGGCAGGCAGCAGACTAAGGACAGCCCTGTCTCTAGTTGTTGGGGGATCCACATGAAGACCAAACTGTGTATTTGTTACATATGTGTAAGGGGCCTAGGTCCAGCCCATGCTCGCTCTTTGGTTTAGTGGTTCAATCTCTGAGAGCCCCCAAGAGTCTAGGTTAGTTGACTCTGTTGATCTTCCTAAGGAGTCTCTGTCTTCTTCAGGTGCCTCAGTCCTTCTTCAAACTTTCCACATCACTCTCTGAGCTCCATCTAATGTTTGACTTTGGGTCTCTGAATTTCTTTCCATTGGCTATTTGGTGAAACCTCTCAGAGGAGTTGTGCTAGGCTCCTGTAGATGGTCAAGAGATTTAGGGACAGAGGTGGATGGAGGGAGGAAAATGGGTGGAAGAGGGGAGAGGAAAGGGAGGTGAGGAGCAGATGTAAGGAGAACATGGAGGGGATGGATATTACAGTGAAGGGGGAACAAGGGCTAGGGCATGTCAGAGACCTGGGATGGAGGGAGGCACTTTAGGGTCTATAGGGCAACTCTAGGTGAGACTCCTAGCAGTTGGGGATATGGAACCTGAAGTGGCCACTATTTTAACCAGGAAGGACTCCCAGTGGAAGGATAAAAGTCCTGCAGGTGTCATGTGACTTAAGACACCCTGATCTACCTTTTGGCACTTTTTCTCTCATCTCTTTACCCTCTCAGCTCTCCATCTGGCCATCAGATTTTAAATGTTTTTCCTCCACCTATTCCATGATGGTATACTGTTTTATTTGCTTACTTTTATTTTTCCCCTTAACACCTAAGCTGTGTTAGGTGGGAAGTCACTGTTCTGTTGTTGTCTATGCAGATCATTTAGTGATTTCCTATTTTTATGACAGTCAGTACCTACAAGCTGATGCCTGCTTCAACAACTGTTTTATGAAGGAACTGTTCCCCTGAAAATCATGTTTTCTCCCCACCCACCAACCGCTAGGATTATCCCAGTGTTTAGTGACACAGCAATGACTTTAGTTTCCTCAAAGGAGAATCTGTTCTTAGTAGTTCAAATACTTCATACCTTCACTCCAAAGTAATCACTTTTCCATCAATGTTCTTGTTCTAAATAGTAGATTGTTTTTCTTTGTTCCTTTTGGTTTACATTGTCTCTGCTATTTCTTTTGTGAAGTACTAAATTAATTAAAAATAGACCATGGATATTTATTAAAGAAGCTTCATCAGCACCAAATACTTTATAAAGCGACCTCTCATGTGTTAATATTTTGTTAGGAAAACATTCTTGTCATTTTCGTCAACACCCCTAGAGGAGTTTTTCTTCACCAGTGGAATAGAGAATTAACTGAAAAACATTTATTTTTTAGACTGATTTTATTTCAATTGACTTTTCTATATTTTTCAAATTAATGGAAGACAACTATATCAATAAACAATTAAAACATAGAGATAATGAACTCTCTCTATACACATGTTAAATGGATATTGCATTCTAAGTATTGGCATAAAAGCTTCGCATACATTAACTCTTTTTACCCTTTCTGCTCTATAAGTTAGATGCTGGGGTTTTTCCTCTTTTATAGCTATGTAAACTAATACGTGGCAAATTAAAAATATAAACATCCTGGCTCTCAGTTTATATTGTCCCATGGCCTCAGAGCAGCTATTGGATTATAATAGCATTTCAGTATGAAAGACTTGTTTCCTTTGTCTTTGCAGATCTTGAGAGATTCTAGGCACAAAGTTTTGATAGTTATTTAACAGTTTTAGACTACAAATCATTTGTTGCCCTAATCATTACTCAAGGGGATAAGTATATATTCAAGATTTACGTATTTCTGTAAGAAAATAGAAACAAATAATTTGCCATTTTACTGTATGCCGTTTTATATGTGCTATTTAATTAACATATGATACAACATTGTTACCAGAAATAATTCTAGTATTAAGTGAAAAGATACAACTAAGTAAATTCCTATCACGTGAGAGAACTAGAAACAGCTTTTGAAATCTAATGTCCTTGTTTTGAAGCCCAGTTTCACCAGTGAGAAATAAGTTACTTACTAGTTTTAACATTAAGTTATTTAGTAATTAAATAAGAGTTCTGGATCAAGAATAGGATTAGGATTATCAGATCCGTTGTCCTTAAATCATGAGAATAGGCTGTTAATGAAAATCTGAGCCTATTTCTACGTACTAGAGAACTTCTGTTTTGCAGATAGTCTCTTTGTATTGTCAAAGACAGGACATCATGAGGACTTGTAGAGCTGGAATGTCTAAGCTTAAATGATATGATACAGATCTTTCAATGCAAATATAACATCATTGATGGAAAAATATGTGATATTATTTTTCAGAATTTCTAGACAGTATGACAGTCTTGAACTGTACTCATGATCACCATGTTGTTCACATAATGTATGTATTGTCCTGTGAAGAGAAGTGTTTGCCCATTTCAGTATCGATTCCAAGAAAAAGGAGGCAGTTTGAGTTTGCAGCAGCATAACAAATACTTCAAATTCTTGAAACATGAAAATAATTTATACAAGATGTTGATGAAATTACACTTATTGTATTTCAGATAGCCTATAAGTCATAGAAGTATCTGGTGTCAGGATCAAATGAGATTATCTATTTAAACCACATATACAGTGGTTGCTATGTAATTAGGGGAATTATTATCATCACTTACATTATGTGTTTATTGAATCAGATGTGGTTAAGGACAATGTGGTCTTACCCTAGCTGAAACTTTCAAGACTTCATAATCAGGTAGGCTCTTTAGAACAAATGGACAACATGAATCTATTTAGAGAGAAGTCATGTGAGTTATTACACTGTAGACTATGGATGATTAAATGGAAACAAGCAGTAAAATGTTCAGCTAACAGGCAGACATAACCTCTTTGATTCTTTAATCTGGCAATATTGAGATGAAATTAAAGATGTAAGAAGGAAAATCTAAGAGTAGGAAACCAGGAGAAAGTCAGAGAGGTTTGGAATGAAGGGAAATACATGATATAGAAAGACTTGAAAAGAAAGAGATATGATGCCCGTTGCACTGTTTCATGTTGAATCTGTACTGGGCAAGCAAAACAGTTGTGAATCTTGGATGGTCTATGAATGAAGATGTGTTTGAGGTAGGGAGATGTGAAAATGTAGTCACAGAAGCAAAGAGAAAAATACAAATGAGTAAAACCCTTTTAATGGTCAAATCCTACCAAAAAGAAGGCCAATTTGAGTGATTTTAGCGACTTTGTGATATTTATCTTAAGTTTTATAATCCGACTCCTATGACCATATAGTACATTTCTAATATTCATTTATGATTGCATTGCATGTCCTCAAATGTATTACATATGTGTTATGACAATTTTAGTGAATGAAGTGCTGAAAATATTGGCATTTAGAGGGTGTACACATAGGAACCCAATTAAAACAGGACCTTAGTCTTCCAAGACACAGAGTTTTCTCAGTATGTCCAAACAGGAACTATGTTGCTTGGCTCTAAAGGGGATGCATAAGAATATAATGACTTGGGAATCTTTTATTTAGCTTTCTCATTTACATATGATTTACTGAATTATTTTTCTGGTTTTAGATGCTTGAGAAAAAAATCAATGAAAGATTCACAAAACTGTAGAAAATGTGTTTGTATACCTCTAGTTCAGCTTATAATAATGGAGAAGTATGATTGGTGAGTTGATCTCATGCCTTCTATAGTAACCTGCCTAACCATTAAGTTTTAATTTAAGTATTTCCTAATCAGATATATTTTTGTGTCATGTAGAGTGACAGATAATGGAGTGGCTGAGGGAATGAAATGGAATTTTCTCCTTTGATCTGTTTTAAAGATTCCTCTACTTCATGGGTTGTTAGATTTACTATGAAAGAGTAATAAGTAAAAACGTTGAGGTATATAAGATGTGGAATAGAAAGCAGTTAAATAACTTCACATGGGATTAGGTAAAGGAAAGTAAATCTCTACTCACTACTTCTGTTCCCTACAGCACATAGTCTAGTTACTGTCTTAAGTTTACAAGGGCAATATATACAACTAAATTCAAGAAAAAAAGTCAAGAAGTAAGAAAATTGCAGAGTAACGTCTTGACCAGAGGCACCTTTTATTATTACCACCAATATGTATGAGAAACCAGAAGAATCAAGGGTAGATCCAAAGCCAGGCCGTCTAAAGAAAACAAAATGTGTACCTGCATTTTAAATAAACATAAAACCTGATTTGCATAAAATTTAAGGGACTCAGTCAGTTTTGAGTAAATCATCTGATTTTTGACAAGTTTAACAAACTATACATATGAAGCAATCTGTAGAAATATATGCAAAATTAAATACTGTATTTTACTTAGGACCCCAAGATATTCAAGACTGTGAAGAAACTATTTTCTCATTGCCTGAATTTGATTTACATGGATGCATTGGGATGTAACATAAATTCTGTCTATGGTTATTCTTATTGGGGAATGGAAGCCACATGTAATTCTGCAAATCTCATAGATCTTAAAAATAAGAAATGTATAGAGGGCTTTTTTTTTTACAAGTCTTCAGTTTAATTGCTATTATTAATCTTCTTTATTTGAGGCAGTAAAAGGTAACCACTGGCTCAGTGAGCAGCCTGCCAGCAAGCCAAGCACACCATAGTGTTGACAGCCTTTGTTGAGAGTCCTAGATGGATGGTTTCTAACTAAACCACTGTGTAATTATAGCTCCTTTGTGATTTCACATTCTCATCTTACAGTCGATTTTTCTTCCTTTGATGTATCATGTTGTGTTGAGTAGCTTATCTGAAAACATCAATATGCCTTTGAAAAGGAGAAAATCAAATTGTAACAGTTTATGTTCTCCTAATGTGTGCATAGCCAAGGGGAGAGATGGCAAATAGGTACACTCTTTCACACATTTCCAGATTGCAGCTGTTTGAAACATCCCTGTACTCCCATATTCACTCCAATATAGTGCAACTATATTTTCTTTTGTATTTATACTTCTCCAACCAAAAGGCAGAGGATCGAACATTACTGTACATCTAAATGACATATACATTACAGGTGAAGGAACTAAGACTCTTTTACTCCTCAGAGCTACAACTGTACAAAATAGTTTCAAAATATATTAACTACATTCATTTCATTTTCAATTGTTTTTAGGCAAAGAGGATGTTTCATTTGTTTTAATGTGTCTGCAAGTAAAAGAATTTAAGGTTATAGTTCTCAGTTTCGATTTCACAAAATATATGTCTAAATATAATATTTTTTAATTGTGAAAACTTTGTACATGTATTCAAGTTATTTTGATCTTATCTACTCAATTACCTTTCCTTAGTTACCCCTATGAATGTCTTTTCCCAACTTCATTTCCTCATTATTATTATTATTATTATTATTATTATTGTCATTATTATTATCCCTATGACTCTAATTAGTGCTGATCATATGTGCCTGGTATTGCATCATCCTCTGGGAAATGAGATCTGCTGATGCTAGATCTCTGAAGCAAATCAACTCTGCCTCCCTCAGAGGTCATACACTGCTGACAGCATTTTAGCCAAGGGTAGGGTACTGGAAACATTTCCTTCATCTCTGCTGAAATTTTTCCTGGCTTTATCTTGTACAGTTCTTCTGCCAACAACCACAGCTATTGTGAGTTAATGTGTGTATCAGCCAGGTTATGTCCAGAAAACAGCATTTCATGGCTTTCCTCCTCATTCACCAGCTCTTAGGGTCTTTCTTCACCCTCTTTCACAATGTTTCCTGAGCCTTTGAAAAGTTGTTATAGGTAATCTCTTCACATCTGAGCACTTACTGTCAGTTAGTATTTTTAACAATTCAAATTTCTGCATTAGATACTACCTACTGTATGAAGAGTATCTTTGAACAAAGTTGAGAGCAACACAAGTTCATGGCTATAAATAGATTTACTAAGAAGGTATGTTGAGAGTTTCACCATCTAGCAAAAGAACACAGCTACTTTCATCCCTGAGATCCATGACTGATCAATTCATGGTCTCTTAGAAGGGTTTAAATTATCATACATGAACTAATTCTATGATTTAGAAGGTAGTTGGTCTTCTCCATGATTGGCATACCATTAATGTACCAGTGAATACAACTTACCTGATAGGTCAGTATTATAGTACATAGCATCCAGTTTGGGGCAAGGCAATTGCTCCCTTTTAATCCACAGTAGCATTCTTAGAACATTTTAGTACTATGAAAATTAACCGTCAGTGAGGGAGTTTCTTGGTCCACTTTTAATTGATTTCTCAGTCTTGCAACTGAAGCATTTGTGTCCAGGGATAGGATTTTCTCATTCAGTTATTCTTAGTCTCAAATGCCTATATTTTAATGTTCAATATTAAAGGTTTTAAATCTCATTACCCGTGCATGACCACATCACAACTGTTTTAATCAGCACCTCTGTGATTGAAAGTAATACAACAATATTTTTCAAAGTCATAAGCTGATTTGCACATTGATTGAATATGATTAAGGGTCATAGACACAGTCTTAAAAATATTCAAAAGAATCATTTGATTGCTGGTTTGATTTTGGCTCAAAGGAGTAACTTGTATAACAAAATAAGACAAACAAATCAAAGAAAAATTTTTTTCAGAAGAAGTGAGTTTTAACTTCCTTGTTGGAACTGTATAACTTCATTGTCTGACAATGTTCTGTATCTATATGAAATGTTTACAAAACCAAGTTTATGATTTCTCTTGGGAACCAGATTACATGCTCTGCCTATAGACATTAACAAATTTATAGTGTAGCCTTTCATTTTTATCATTAATGTTAACTACATAAACAATGGTTATAAAAGAATGCAAATTTTTAATAATTCTATTTGAGCAGTTATAAAATCAAACAGTATTGGTTTGTGAAATATTGCTTAAAATGTATTAACATTTATAATAATCTCAAAGACAGCTAATTTTTTCCCTATGCTAATATTGAACCCAAGGCCCCATTAAGGGCATGAAAAAGACACCCCAATTGGGATCATTTTCCTCCTACTTGGTTGCCTCATCTACTCTTAATATGAAGGAATGTGCCTAGTTTACTGCAGTTTGATATGCCCTGTTTGATATCTATGGGAGGCCTGCATCTTATGAAGAGATACAAAAGAGAAGTGGATGATGAAGGTGTGGAGATGGCAGAGCATACAGTAGGTGGGGGTGAGGAACTGGGCGGAGAGGAGGGAGGGGTACTACAATCAGTATGTAAAATAAATAAATGACCCACCAAATAAATAAATAGAAATTAGCAATATTTTTTCTAACCAGTATCATTTAAAACTTGATTAAACATATAAGATACACTTAGAATACAATAAACTGCTTTCTTTTCATTTCACATTTTTTCCTTTTATTGAATATAGTATTAATTCTTCCAAAAAAAATACCCTCATTACATTTTCTCCCATTACTTCTCCCAGTTTCTTCCTAGCTCCCCTTCCATCAGACACACTCCCTTTCTGTGTTTCAGAAAAAAAATTCTAAGGAATAATAATACAATATAATATAATAAGATGAGACAAAAAGTAACACATTAAGGTTAGACCGGACAAATGAACAACAGTAAGAGTCAAAAAGAAGGCAGAAGAATCAGAGAATCACTCTTTTGTGTCCCACTGTCTTGTATAATATCAGGCTGTGGGTCTCTGTACTTCTTACCATCTGCTTCAGAAGAAAGCTTCTTTGAAGATGATCAAGGAAGACACTGATCTATGAGTATATCAAAATGTCATTAGGAGTCATTCTATTGCTACATTTTTTAAAGGATAGTAATATTGAGTTTTACTATAAATCCCTGGGCTATCTAGTCTGAAGTTCTTGGTCACTCAAGCAATACAGGATACGAATTCCATCTCTTGAAGTGAGACTTAATGCAAATATGATAATGATTGGTTATTCCCACAAGCTTCGTGCTGTTATTGCCCTAATATATATTGCAGGTAGGACAGTATTGTGGATATATGATTTGAAAAATGTTTTTATGGTTTTTATAAAGTAAGTATGTAACTCAGTGAACACTGACAATCTTTGCAATCCATCTACTATTATATAACAAGCTTCATTCTGTGGGTATATGAAACAATGTTCTCCATAGCCTTTGATAAGATCTGTGGTTTGGGGTGATTTCTAACCCATTTTGTAAAATACAAAAATGGAGGTGAGAAATGGTAAAATTACTATTCAGCTTTTATTATGAACACACACAGGCACATACATGCAATCATGATTGTATTTCATGTACTAGTGACATGATTCTATTGATTCTATTATTTTAGTGCTCAACTAAACTTCATTTGCTACTGGTTCCTTGTTTTGTATTATTAATGAAAAACAGAATGAGTGAAAATTTTGCCAGCTTTAAAGACAAAATAAAATATAAAGACCACTTCAGTACTAAACATGAATTTTACAGTGTTCATGTCCTCCCATATGAATATTTTTTAAATATTCTGGATCTGAAATTACGTTGGGTATTAGAATCTACTGTCTATTATGTCAGGGTATATTATTGGGCAAAGAATAGATAGACAGGGGAATTTGTTAATCGTGTGCATCCTAGCTGCTCAGCTATAGCTTCAAGTAAGTTGCATGGGATGTACTCCATATACCACAGGTGCAAATGGTAATATAATTCTTCATTTTTTCGTGACTATTAGATTACTTAGTATGACCACAAAAGTTGTCATCTAAGGAAAATGCAACAAGAAGCAGAAAAAAAATAAATTTCAGTTGATGAAGCAAATTATATTTTTGAAGAAATGACTGTATTTCTGATTTTGCTAATCATCAATTGAACATTCTGAATAACCTTGCTTCTTGTGTCAACCATGGACCAGTAGTGTTGCTATCTTCTAGGATCTCATTAGAAATACAGAATATTGGTTACATCCAAGTTCTACTGAAGCAGAAGAAATAATCCCTATATAATCCATTGGAGCATTAATATTTAGAAAGCACTTCATATGAAGTCTATAAAAAAGTCTTAGTGAAGCTGTTTACAGGTGAAATATTTGATTTCTGAGGTATGAACTCAGTGTTTGCCTCTAGTAAACTAAATGACAAAAAATGAGAATTGAGAATTAATCTTAAAAGAAGTGAAGAAAACATAAAGCAGTACAAAATCAATGTTATTGATTCAAAAATTAAATGTAGTAATGTCATAGGAAGTGACGTCTAAGAGAATTTAAAAGTTTTTCTTCTAATTAAATAGATTATAATGAGCAAAAAATTGTGCTGTAGTTCATTTGGTAATGTTACTTTTCCTTCCTTGTAGTACACAAAATCATGGCATAGTTTGCCATAGTTGTTATGTGTATAAAGTGAAAATACTAATACAAGGTCTGTGTGTTATCATCTAATCAGAAAGCAATGGAATCACAACACATTTTTTTTAAAGTTAATTGAAAATATATTCTTCTCTTACATACAACATCCCACCCACAGTTTTCCCTTTCTCTGCTCCTCCTGGGTCCACCCCCATTCCCACTACAGTAAGTCTTCAAGAAAGAACAATACAAGATACAATAAAACAAGCCTCATATTGATTCTGGACAAAGAAATCCTATAGGAGAAAAGGGTCTCAGGAGTAGACAAAAGAGCTGGGTGGTGGTAGCGCATGCCTTTAATCCCAACCCTTGGGAGGCAGGGGCAGGCAGATTTCTGAGTTTGAGGCCAGCCTGGTCTACAGAGTGAGTTCCAGGACAGCCAGGGGTACCCAGAGAAACCCGGTCAGCGATTACATACATTTATTTGATATGGTGTGTAGGTTTCATATTTGAGATGCCCATCTCTGTGAGCCATGTAGCCATGTGAGCCTGAGCTTAGTTGACTTAATGGGTCATGTTCTCTTTGTTTCTTCCATATCCTCTGGCTCCTACAATCTTTTCTTGATACCTTTTCTGGTTTCTCAAGCTGACCTGGTGAAAGTTCCAATTTTTCTTGACATAATGTCTGACTATAGGTCTCTGAACCCCCTCACATCTGCTGCCACAGGAAGCCTCTCTGATGACTACAAAATAAGGCACCAGTACATGAATATAGCAACAACATTAGGCGTCCCTTCACTTTTTGTATCTGTGTTTAACTAAGTCCTAGGTATCTGGGTTAGCCAGTCTCCAGTTCTTGACCCTTCTGGGAGTGTTGGAAAAGACCTCTATCTATCTTCTGGCATGGATCTCAAGTTAAACCAAACATTTATTGACCACTACCATGTGTTCCATACCACCATTCCTTCAACAAACCTTACAGGCAGGAGTGTATGTATGTATGTATGTATTGTATGTAGAAGGCTTTGTGGGTGACTGGATGTCCAGATTTTTCTTTCCATCACCTACCGAATAACTTCTCATGCTGAAGAGACTAGGATTTAGTAGTGAAGGCTCTAAGACCACCCCGACTTTACTTCTCTATAATCAATGAGCTGAGTGGAAGTTGTCATCATCAATGGGGCTGCATTGTCAGTTTTCAGAGACCAATCTTCTATCTTAACATGAGCCTAGATTATTTAGGGGATCACTATGATAACTACTTAGCCAACAATTCAACTGAATGCAACCCACTTTCATCACTAAAAATATTGTCTGACTACAAAGATGATCAGTTGAGAGTTTCTGTGTATCTTCTGTAACTAGAAGTCCTCACTAGGTTACCCTCATAGATTCTAGGAAGTTTACACTGCACAAGTTATCTACACTGGCCTTAGACCACAACCCCAGTTCCAGCTATATCTCCCAAATTCTTCCCCTCCCCCTCCACCTCCACCTGATACCCTTTACTTTTATCCTTACCTGTCTATCAACAATCTACCTATAGAATCTATTCTATTTCTTCTTCTAAAGGAGTTTGAGATTCCCTTATTGAGAATTATTTTTTAGATCTGTATACTTACACATTTTAATTGATTTTTTTTTTTTGGCTTTTAATATCTAGGTTGTTTTGAGTTCTTTGTATGGGACCTCTATGGGATGTAGAGTTGGTAAAAGTCTTTTACCAGTGGTACAGAAAGTTCCATGATGTCCTGAGAAGAATGTATACTCTATTGTGTTTTGGTACAGAGTTATGTAAATACCTTTGGTTTATAACGTCTGTTAGCTCCAACATGTCTCTGTCTGGATGACCTGACCATTGATGAGAGTGGGGTATTAGTGTCTCCCATTATCAGTTTATGAGGTCAATGTGTGACTTAAGCTGAAGTAGTTTTTCTTTTACAAAGGTGGATATCCTTGTGTTTAGGGTATAGATGTTAAGAATTAAAATGTCATGTTGGTGGGTTCTTCCTGTGGTTAGTATGAATTGTCCTTCCCTATCTTTTGATTATTTTTGGTTTGAAGTCCCTTTTGTTAGTTATTAAAATGGCTATACAAGCTTGCTTCCTAGGTCCATTTACTTGGAATATCTTTTTCCAATACTTTACTCTGAGGTAATTTATATCCTTGATGTGGAGGAGTGTTTTTTTAATTAAGCAAAATGATGGGTCCTGGTTTGGTATCCATTCTGTTAATCTATGCCTTTTTATTGGGGGAATTGAGGCAATTGCTATAGAGAGATACTAATTAACAATGATGTTCTATTCCTGTTATTTTCTAGTAGTAGTAGGAGTAGTAGTAGTAATAGTAGTAGGAGTAGTAGGAGGAGGAGGTGGAGGAGGAGGAGGAGGAGTAATAGTAGTAGTAGGAGTAGTAGTTGGTGGTGGTGGTGTTGGTGGTGGTGGTAGTGATGTGTGTTTGTGTTTTCCTTCTTTTGGCTTTTTGATGGGAGATAATTATTTCCCACATTTTCATGTTTGTAGTTAACTTCCTTGATTTAGAGTTTTCCCTCTAGCACCTTCTGTAAGACTGTATTTATAGCTAGATATTCTTTGTGTGTGTGTGTGTGTGTGTGTGTGTGTGTGTGTGTGTGTGTGTGTGTGTGGTTTTTCAAGACAGGGTTTCTCTGTATAGCCCTGGCTGACCTGGAATTCACTCTGTATACCAGGCTGGCCTTGAACTCAGAAATCTCTGCCTCCCAAGTGCTAGGATTAAAGGCATGCACCACCACTGCCCGGCTTATAGCTCGATATCTTTACATTTGATTTTTTTAATGGAATATCTTATTTTCTTCATGTATAGTGATTAAAATTTTTCCTGGGTGTAGTAACTGGGCTGGCATCTGTGATTTCTTAGGATCTGGGTCATATTAATACAAGCCCATCTGTGTTTTAGTGACTTGACTGACTTGTCAGGTGTAATTCTAATAGGTTTGTGTTACTTGATCTTTTTCCTTTTAGCTGTTAATATTCTTTCTTTATTCTTTATGTTTTGTGTTTTGATTAATATATGTTCTGGTTATTTCTTTCCTGGTCCAATATATTTAGTGTTTCTGCATGCTTCTTGTACCTTTATAGACATCTTTTCATTTAAGTTAGAAGAATATTCTTCTGTGGACCTGCTGAAAATATTTTCTAGGCCTTTGGATTGCAATGTTTTTCCTTTGTCTATTCCTATTTCTCATAGGTTTGGTCTTTTCATAGTGTATCAAAGTTACTGGTTCTTTTATGTCAGATTGTTTTATATTTTCTCTTTGACTGATGTATGAATTTCTTGAGTTGTATATTCAGTATCTAAGATTCTCTTTTATCTCTTGTACTGTATTGGTGAAGCTTATCTCTGTATTTCCTGTTTGCCATCCTAAATATTTCATTTGCAGGATTCCCACATTTTGTGTTATCTTTGTTGGTTCTGTTTCCATTTTCAGGTCTTCAATACATTTATTTGTTTCTTTAATTTTTTTCTTATGATCAAATTCCTTAGATAATATCAAACATTCAATCAATGCTGTGATGGGTGATCACCATAACTAAAACATTTGTGTCATGTGGTTAATAGCTAGTAAAGAGAAAAAACTGATAAACATATTCACTATGTTTTAAATGAGTCATTGGAGATCCTCTGTTAATGTAGTATCTGCATTAAGATTAATTTCATTCATTATATAAAGAAAAGATGAATATAGAATTAACATTAGTGATTTTTTTTCAACCACAAAATAAACGTAATAAAAATCATTTAAAGTACTGGAGCTCCATGTCTACATTACCTTTTATTGTTTTCATTATTGTTGTTTCAGATAGGTTCTCAATGTGCAGATGAGAATGTCCTGGGACTTACTGTGTAGTGAGTCCAGTATATCCTCCAACTCAGGGCAATCCTCTTGCTTCTGACTCAAAGGTGGTGGGATAATAGAAATTATTTACCATACTTAGATAACTTTATTTCTTAAGATTAGCCCTTCAGCTGCTCTTGTGACCACTGTCCTGGCTGGTACATGTTCCAGTTCCACCGGATCCTGCAGTATGCGCGGCCTCGCCAAGAGAGTCAGCGACCTTTCTTCTGGCTATTTATGGACCATCTGCTGCTGACTGAGGACGACCAAGTGACAACTGCCCGTTTCCTTCAGACAGAGGCTGTGACCCTCCAGGATATCCGTGGCAGAGTTCTCCAGAATGCTGTGAGGGTGTGGAGCAACATTCCAGGGCTGAAGAGCAAGCACACGGTCCTGACCCCGAAGGAAGAAGAGCCTCTGCAATGCCAAGGCAGAACCAGAAGCAAGATGGCTGCCCAGAAACTTGACTCCCTGGTGAAGCACTGTCTTATCCCCCTGAGAGAGTACTTCAAGTATTTTTCTCAGAGCTCACTTCCTCTTTAGAAATGAGTCACCCCACGATGAAAGTCTTTCCTAGAACCATGGCAGTCCTTCTTCCTATGGCATTTTCCCTCTGCAGAGCTTTCTCTGGTTGGCTTGCCGGCCTTTGGGGTTCTCTCTCCTGTTTTGAGTCCCCAGGATGCAGATGCCCCTGTGCAGCTCACTGTGGGGAGTGGGAGGTACCCATGGCTGTGGACATCCTGATGGGATAACCTGCCATGCTTCTCTGAAACTGTGTGTACCTGTTGTGAAGTTTTTCAAATATATCATAGGATTGTTAAAAAAAAAAAAGATTATTGTATATGAACCCATATTTTCTTAGTTGGCATTTAGAATTCCAAACAGAGAATTCTGATTTCAAGGAATTGTTTAAAAAAATAACTGACATTGGGCAGCATTTATCAACTGTTTTATTGCTGGCTTAAGCCAGTAGTTGTTGAATGTTGGACTCTCTTCACATTGTTTGTATGAATTTATGCCAGTGATGATAATGATTATACTGTCATATTTTGCACTTGGCATGCTGAAGGTGATGGGAGTTTTTGATGAGGCTGAGAGTACAGGATTGAAGAAAATGGTGAAAAAACCGTTCTCACTTACTGAGATGGCTTTCTCAGTTCATTTGGTACTGAACTGCCTGGAGATAGAAGTGAGCCTATGACGAAGCACAAGGATGTTGTTTGCACATTTCCACAGAGGAGTCTGTGAAGGCCATCACATTGTCATTCTCATATACACAGTATATATTGTATTGCAGAGATTAATGCATGTTTACTTTCAAATAAGTTCATGCAAAAATGTTAGAAATGATATACATGGTCTATACAGATATTCTTACCTCACTGTATTTAGAAGATTTCACTGACTAGATGAGATTTTTGATGGTTTTAAAAGAAGAAAGTCTTTTATCTTCCTGTTTGTCTTCACCTCCTTTATTTCATTGAATATGTTTCACTTCCCTGTGAAAAGAAATTAATTCTAATAACACTACATTGTGTAATATATTATCATAAATGACAGGAGGTATCTGACTCATTTTACTTCATGGAATTATTTTATTTTTTTTAATTCTTAGAATATTTTACATTAAACATGCCCTAGGGTGAATAAGCTTCTACTCCTGCTTCAGAAGTCTACTGATACTTTTCCTAATCCATGGAGAAGAGAATTTAAAATTACATTACAGATATATCTAATGGTTGAAAAGTTGACAGGGGAAATGAACATCTGCATATTCCTTTTCAGGGTGCCTACTTAGAAAATTACAAATATCAGACTTTTCTGAGTTTTTGAATTGACGGCCTGTGGAATAAGATCATGGCCCATCTGAACTTGAAACACATTTAAAATTGTTTTTTCCAAAATACTAAATTGTAAAATTTGTGATAATTTTCATTCAACTGCCCATTGATCCATCTTCTCTTCAGGCCAGCAGCAAAGCAAGACTTCAGGCTCCATCTCAAACTTAGCAAACTAGATCTGTGTTTTAAAAAACTCTCTGGTGGTGTTGGTACACATTCGAGTCTGGAAAGTACTGCTAAACAAATTCTTTCCCATATGTGTAGAATCTCAAAGCATTGTAGGAGCCACAGGTCCTAACCTTCCTTTGGAAGTGGAAATATGTGACTGTATTATTAAATGCAGTGAAAAGGTTATTTTTTAAAATTTTACAAGAGATAAATAATCCCAGTCTTACATGCCTTAAAACGGCATAGATTTATGTCTATTTATACTCAGAGCTTTTTGAGCTATGTTTTTTTTTTTTTTGTAAATGGAAGAATAAAATTTGTTTCTAGTAAATGAATTTGTCTGGCTCTATTGTATCTAGTGTTCTTAATTACTTGACAGTTTGAGAATATTATTTTGGTTTTCTTAGATTTTTCTTAGAATTATGGAAATCATGCTGCTTTATTCCCTGCAGGAGTTAAAATAAAATATTGGTAATTATGCATATTTAACTTTCAAAAGGCCAAATGATCACTCACAGTGCTTATAAAAAGTAAAATTATTCCAGATATTCATAAATCAGCTCCTTGGTAAAGGACTTTGAAGTCTGAAGTTTTATTGTTCTGAGTATTCCTACTGGGGAAGATCAGGATGAAGCATGAATTTATTATGATCACTATTCTTTGCTTTTTTTCCCAGATGCAAGACAAAAGTCTACCCTGATGAACTTCCGAACACAAGTGTCGTCATTGTGTTCCATAATGAAGCTTGGAGCACTCTACTTAGAACAGTCTATAGTGTCATAAATCGCTCCCCACACTACCTGCTCTCCGAAGTCATCTTGGTCGATGATGCCAGTGAAAGAGGTATGCTCTGCACCTCTGTAAATAGCAATCATTTTTATAGACAGAAAGAAGCTGGGCTAATATATATCTTGGTCTGTTGCATTAAACTGATGTGCTTTTTATTTGTGCCCTTCTCTTTAAAATCTGTTCATTGAGATTGTAATCACACACACATTTGATATCTGCATGTATGAGCTTGCAACTGCCCCTCTTTGTTTTGTTCTAAAATGTCTCCAAACCTTCCTCATACATTCTTCTTACAGATTTTCTCAAGTTGACATTAGAGAACTATGTAAAAACTTTAGAAGTGCCAGTGAAAATTATCAGGATGGAAGAGCGCTCTGGGTTAATACGCGCCCGTCTCCGAGGAGCCGCTGCTTCAAAAGGACAGGTCATAACTTTTCTGGATGCACACTGCGAGTGCACCTTAGGATGGCTGGAGCCCTTGCTGGCGAGAATAAAGGAAGACAGGTAGGGAGCCCTGTGTTAAGTCTGCAAGGCTTACACCTGGACCTTTGAGGGCAGCTCCAGCTGTCTATCACAATGCCTAGTCCAAAATGCTATTTTCAAAAGGTTTATTTCATATGCTTCGAAAAAGGCAGTTTTTCTCATTTTTAAGATGAAAATCATACTGATTCATGTTAAGCATGGGTAAGTGATTAAGAATAGACAAATGATACAGTGAAAAATGTTTTGAGCATTTACAGGTGAAGTTAATCATTCCAGTTTGACAGCATAATATGTTGTCGGAAATTTTCAAAGCACCTTTGGTCCTCCCAGCTCCCCTGTGCAGGGACTGCAGATGTTCTAACAAACTTGCTTATGTTACTGGAAGTGCAGAGAATAATTCAGTTCTTCCCATTCTCTCAGCAGGGTTCTCTGCATTGCCTCTGTGCCTTCAGTAAGTCTATTTCAACTTCATCTCAAAGATCTTGAAAACACACACACACACACACACACACCTTCCTGAAATAATACTATTTTTTTTTAAATAAATAAAGCACAATATAATTATTGAAACAGTATTATTTCTACCTATCATTTTCAAAATTTGGAAATTGAACTTTATAGGACTAACACCCTGCAATTCTTCATAATGATTGTGACATTTTGTAGCTAATCATAAGTGTGGCTGCTAAATTAGAATAATTCTTAGTACCTAATGAAGATAACAACATTGAATGCTATCTGATGTGATAAATCATTGTAGAAAACATCGTTTGCATTGCCATTTCATGCACAGTAGAAGAACCCAGGATTGAAATTTTTAATTAAATGTTCAGAACAGAGGCTTCTAGTGTAAACTAGTTCAGCCACATCACATAAATGGCAGGAGCTGCTCCTTGCCATGAAGATAGATGGAAGCTATCAATAAAATGAACCACAACAGTTCAAGAAGCCAGTGGGAACCTCTTAGTCAACTCAGTACAGTATACAGCTAATAACAGTTTGTGTATTGTACAATGCCCTCAGGAGAATGAGGCTGACAAAGTGAAATGAACTTAGGATATCTTCAGTATACCATCTGGTAACATTTTGTATATTATGCTCTTCTTTAAATATGTTTCATATTTCCATACCTAAACTATTTGCTTTTATTCTAACAATTCAACTGCATTGTGTGTGTATATATATACATATATATGTGTATATATATATATATGTATAAAGAGCCTTTTTGTTTCTGATTATACATTTTTACATTGCCATAACTAGACAACAAATGTGCTCAAGAGAATTAGATCTAGTATCTGCCCTGCTAAAAGTTAAATAATTAAATCCAGTAAAATAAAAATTAATTAATTAATGTTATGATTCGCTTGTGGACAGATTCATTAAGAAGCTTTTCTAATAGTAGGATGAAGCTTAATGATTTCAAAGAACTTCAGGCAATAGTCAATTGTGTGGCATATATAAGAGTGCATGATAATGAATGACAGTAATGTTGCAGATATTGTCCTGTTTGCTTTCCACACCTTTGGGTAGCTTAGAATGCGCATGATACTTTATTCTTCAGAACTAGCTACAATCAATGTCGTTTTGAGTGGACTTGAACATTTTCTTTTGGAGATGATTGATGGTTGAACTGTAGTTAGCCACTAAAGCTACAAAAAGGCAAGAATGAGAGATGCTATGACATGAATGGAAAACAAAGTGCCCAAAGAAATACCTAAGTGAAACATTTTTACCCTACATAGACTCACATAAACCTAAAGCATTTTGACTATGCTTTAGTATAGGAAACTAGGGTAGAACAAAACACAAAAGTTACTGCCTTGTTTTAACACAGTAGTTGCTTTGAGACAGCATTATACTCTAAGTTCTCTGGCAGCTTGCTGATAAGTTGTCTTGGTCTTTTTGTCCTTCATAGATAATATATATTGGTACTTACAGATTGTGATTTTAATTTTTCCTGATTTTTTTTTCCTAAAGGGAATTTTCTCTGTGACAACTTTCCTATAATGTTTAAACTAACTTAATCTATTTGACTCAATGTTCCAGATCTAATTTTCCCTCATGCACTCTCCCTCCCTGTATGCTATTGCCTTTTGGTGGGCTACAGTTAAAAACAATGCACAATATCAAAGCAGCTTGACTAATCATGCTGTGGGTGGTAGCTTATGAAAAATAGACAGTGTTCATCCTGCTGAGTTAGTACTTAGAATGCATTCTGAAATCAGCTTGAAGGTCAATTAGAATATTTGATTAGATTTCACATCATAGCATTAAGGTAAAGGTGAGGAAAAAAAGCAATCTCAGAGGAAATGGTTCAGCAGAGAGTAAGGATAAGGTAAAATTAAAGGCATAGTAGGGTCATAAAAATAATTAAATGTTATTGCTTATCTATAATCAACTTGATGAGCTACTATAAATTATCATTTGTGTAAGAACTGGCTTTTGTTTTTCTACAGGAAAACAGTTGTGTGCCCGATCATTGATGTGATTAGTGATGATACCTTTGAGTACATGGCTGGGTCAGACATGACTTATGGTGGTTTTAACTGGAAGCTAAATTTCCGATGGTATCCTGTCCCTCAAAGAGAAATGGATAGGCGAAAAGGAGACAGGACATTACCTGTCAGGTATGCAGATCATTAGTTCCAAACTAGTCCTATTTTTATTCTTTTGTTTTATCCTTATGTAAGGTTGGTCTCAATTTTCAAAAATGCTTAGAAATATTTACTACTCTCTCTATATTTTTACCCTTTACACAATCATATAAGAATTAAAGACAATATTGAATAAGGTTATCATGGGCAAACATGTGTGTTGATATGAATGCCAGGAATTTTGGATACTGTGTGTGAAGTGAATATATATATATATATATATATATATATATATATATATATTTCAAATACATGTATATACTATGAAATGTATTTATTACAATAGAAGTGTTCTTAAAAGTGAAGTGACTAAAATATTTTGATAAATATGCTAAACTAATCACTCTTAAAAACTTGCATCAAAATCATAGAAATAATCATTTGGAAAATTTTAATATATGGAGCATATATGAGTGTTTTTTGGTCTAAATTTTTAAAAATCCCTTAATTTGAAGAATTTACCAATGAAATACATATTACTATTAATTTTAAAACATATTCATCATTATGTTCTAGAAGACCACTCACTTCAATAACCGTAGAATATATCATTCCTATTATAAGTCTCTTGCTTGCATCAAAAAATCAATTGCCTAAAAATATTTGGAGAATTATTTTATTAAATAATCTTTTTAAAGATGAATTTAACAAATCAATGTTCTCTTGAAAACTTGTGAAAATATAAACTTCAAAAATAACATATATACATTCTGATCTATAGAATGGTACTGTGGAGTGGGATGAGTTTACTTCCTAATAATATAATGCATTAAATTAAGATAAAAACTCTGGGTAGTAGAAGAGACATGTTTAATTATATGTTACTCAGTAATATAGTACGAAAAATTTTTAACATTTTTAGGAGGTATACTACCACACTGAGAAAAATTGAGTGTGGCTCCTAATAATTGCATAAGACATGTCAGTGTTAAGAGTATATAATCTAACAATTTTGAAACACTTTATATCTACCCATCCTGGTTATCCTTTACATTAACATGCTGAGGATATATAGTAACTCCGGGATTTATTAACAATACTCTTGTCCTGTATTCTAGTTTTATTTAACTTTCAAAATTTTATCCCAATTGAAAACTATCAAACCACTTTAAATACTGTTATAATGCAGTAAATTGAATAAGTACATGTTCAGTAGAAGGTGAAATATTATAAATATGTTTAAGAAAACTTAATGAAATACAGTAGCAAAGGCATCCTGTATTTTAGCTTATTATCTCCAGTTGGAAAGGTAAATTTAAGGTAGCCAACACTCTAGTAAGACTTACCTGATCTCATTCATAAAGGAAAATAAATGCCTCAGGAAGCAGCCATTATGCTCATCTTTTGCTCACAAAAATACAATGAGAGTCATCTAGGATGCTATATATTAAACATCTTGTGTGGTTTTGATAAAAAAGTATGAGAACCAATCAAATCTCTTTCTTTTCTTTACGGACAGAACATTATTTTGTTTTCTTTTTTCTTTTCTTTTGTTTTTTCTTTTTTTTTCCAGACAGGGTTTCTCTGTGTAGCCCTGGCTATCCTGGAACTCAGTCTGTAGACCAGGCTGGTCTGGAACTCAGAAAGCCACCTACCTCTGCCTCCCATGTGCTGGGATTAAAGGCATGCTCCACCACCGCCTGGCTTGTTTTCTAAAATAATGAAAGATGGAGAAACCTCAGTGTCTGCTGAAGTTTGAAGAGTCCTATAGCAAAAGGTTAATTAATTCATGAGCACTGTTGTAACAGCAGGCAGGTAATTTTCATCAACAGTGCTACAGCGTGAACTTTGTATTTCTAATTTATTACTCGGAGATGTGATCATTTCTCTCACCTTCATGCAAACAGATAAATCATTCTATGTATTGAAGACAGATTTTTCCCCACTTGATTAACAGACTTCTGAATAGCTAAAGGAATCAAAATGAAACTGAGGTTTTAGTTGTGTTTAGGATAATGCTTAATTTAAAATGTCCCTTATGACAGAACTTTGTAGTCACTGTAATTGGCTAGTCATCACATAGATGTACAAGAATGCAACTACAATCAAAGTTTACCAAGTTTAACTAGTGACGTAAACTGAGCCATGTTAAAGGCAAAATGAATAGTGGTGATACTGTACCATACCATAGTATAGTTTTGACTACATACTACACTATAATATACATCTCTTGTCTCTAGTATTTTCATTTGTAAAAGCACTTTACAAAAAGGAGTTTTGAGCCTACTTAGTTTTCTTTTTTTTTCTATTCATATGTAATATTCTTATTGGATATTTTACTTAAAATTCAAATGTTATCCCATTTCCCGGTTTACCTCCTGGAGAACCCCCTATCCAATTCCCCTTCTCTCTGCTTAGTTTTCTTTAATTAGTAAATGTTCTCTATAGCATTTAGCCTCTCAACTGCAGAAGACAGTAACCAGCATTTTAAGCTTGAGAGCTAGATCTAGTAACCTAGGAATCAAACACATTTTTTACATGCTTACTTTTACTGTTTCACATGAAATGAGATGCTTGAAATAAACTTTGGCTTTTGTGGCTATTGTAAATTCTTATTAAAATGGTGCAACTTTTCTTCTTGTCTGCACTCAAGGGATCTTAGTAGAATCACCTAGACACCAGAGGCATGAGATCCTAGTGCTTTCCTTGTAACTTCTATGATTGTCTCTCTGATTCTAATTTTAAGAGTCAGTTTTTCATTTTCCTTTTTTATTATGCTGAAAGAATTAAAATTTATTTTAACACCTCCGATTCAAACCATAATTAACTATGGTTGTGGTCATTTAATTTTCTGAGTCTACTTCCTAGGGAATGATTTAAGTTTGAAAGAATGAACACATTAGTTTGTATGAATATAAGTATATATTACCCACTGAAATAGAAAATCACAAGCAAGGTTGCCTACTAAAGATAGCCTTGCGAAACTGGAACTACCTTACTTCAATTTTTAGTTTTTTGATAAAATATCTTGAAAAAAGACAACTTAGAATAGACAGAGTTGACATAGGAAATCCACCAGCCCAGTGACTCGGGTTCCTTCCGGTCTGTCTGGGCTGGTGTCCAGAGCATACCTTGGGCACAAGCTCTGCAGCCAGTCTCACAAGACCCAGAGGAAGCTCCACTTGTAAGCACTCTGACACACCCAGGAACAGAGGTCAGGATGAAGCAACATCTGTCCCAACACTGGGAGTAACTGGGACCAGCAGTACTAGGCACACAGGAACTCCACAAGCCCAGTGACTCGGGTTCCTTCCAGTCTATCTGGGCTGGTGTACAGAGCAGACCTTGAGCACAAGCTCTGCAGCCAGTCCCACAACACACAGAGGAAGTCCCACTCCCAGGTGATCTAACAAGCCCAGGATCACAGCATCCCAGAATCACAGGATCACAGAGACAGCTTGACTCTGAGGAGTTCTGACACAACCAGGATCACAGGAAGGACAGGCTCCAGTCAGATTTAGCAAGGGCAGGTAGCACTAGAGAGAACCAGATGGGGGGAGCGTAAGAAAATAAACAACACAAACCAAGGTCACTTGCCATCATCAGAACCCAATTCTCCCACCACAGCAAGTCCTAGACACACCATTACACCAGAAACGTAAGATTCAGATATAAAATCACTTCTCATGATGATGGTACAGGACTTAAAGAAAGACATAAATAGCACCCTCAAGGAAATACAAGAGAACACAGGTAAACAGCTAGAAGCCCTTAAAGAGGAAACACAAAAAACCCTTAAAGAGCTACAGGAAAACACAATTGAACAGGTGAAAGAAATGAGCAAATCCATCCATAATCTAAAAATTGAAATAGAAACAACGAAGAAATCAGAAAGAGAGACAAACCTGGCCATATGAAATCTAGGAAAGAAATCAGGAGTCATAGAACAAGCATCACCAACAGAATACAAGAGATAGAAGAGAGAATCTCAGGGGCAGAAGACACCTTAGAAAACATTGACACAACAGTCAAAGAAAATGCAAAAAGTAAAAAGCTCCTAATCCAGAACATCCAGGAAATCCAGGATGCACTGACAAGATCAAGCCTAAGGATAATAGGTATAGAAGAGAGGGAAGACTCCCAATGTAGTGGGCCAGTAAATATCTTCAACAAAATTATAGAAGAATAAAGAAAGATATGCCCATGAACATACAAGAAGCCTACAGAACTCCAAATAGACTGGACCATAAAAGAAATTCTCCCAACACATAATAATCAAAGCACTAAACAAAGAAAGAATTTTAAAAGCAGTAAGGGAAATAGGCAAGTAACATATAAAGGCAGGCCTATCAGAATTACACCAGACTTCTCACCAGAGACTATGAAAGC
>NW_022196897.1:42037082-42038502 GCF_008632895.1 Mastomys coucha
AAAAATCAACATAAGGAGCAAAACTACACCCTAGAAGAAGCAAGAAGGTAAGCTTTCAACAAATCCACCCAAACTTAATTCTACCTCTTACAACAAAAACAACAGGAAGTGACAATTACTTTTGTTAATATCTTCATATGAAAATTAATATTACCAACATATCCTAATCTATTGAAATCCAAAAAAATGAGGAATTAGAAATTTGTTGATTGTCATCCAATGGTCGCTCTAATTTGGTAATTGGAGAAATAGGTTCAACATTGTACAATCTATATACACTTTCAGCTTGTTTGTTTGTGACTGTGTCTGGCTGTGTACAACATAAGGGTCTTGAAATCTTGCTTCTCCTATCTCAGACTCTCTATTAGTAGTATTGTTTATTTCATGTATTTACACCATACTATGGTTTTCAGAACAGCTTATATATTTCAAAAATATTTATATACCCAAAAGAAACATAGATGATTAACTAGGGAGGTTGATTGTAAGAGAACAACAAATAGTGAGACTGAATACTTTGCTTGACATTTTTAACTCTTGTATCAAATTTGAAGAAGAGGACTTTATAAGTTACTCTTTCTCTGAGATGAATGCTTTTCCAAATTATCACAGCTAATGAACCCAATTCTTACCCTCACCTAATGTCTGTGCCACCCTCCAAGCAGAACCATTGTTCATTGAAACAGTTGGTGAATGACTTTATGGATAGACCATCTTAATATCTACACCATTTCTTAAATGAATGTAACCTGTTCTTTGTGTGCTGAGAATAAATTCACCCACTCAAGTCAAATAGTTTTGACCATAGCAGGAAGTCTGTACCCAAAAATCGTGCCTACAATTCATTTCTTGGTGCAGCAGAACTATCAACTCTCAGCTTAGCTACGATGGAGATAAAATCCTTTGGTGATGTGAGGGTTATTGAAGTACAGCCTTATTACAATGAAATCCAATGTCTAAAAATTGTTCTTATTTTGGGTTTGTACCATAGTAAAAGTCAAGATTTTAAACTCTACTAAATACAAAACTAAAAGACTTTATAAATTTATGTTCATTTAAGAAAATACTAGTAGGGATGTATTATTTTGAAATATACAGTTAATATGTTTGGAGTTATTTAAAATTTATATTGAGAAAAATGTATGTATTTTCAGTATTGCTGTTTTCAATTGTATTGAAGTGGAGACATACCACATAGATTGTAATACCAGCATTAACAAGTAAAAGGTCACAACATTGTACAATCTATGTACACTTTCAGCTTGTTTGTTTGTGACAGTGTCTTGCTGTGTACAACATAAGGATCTTGAAATCTTGTTTCTCATATCTCAGCCTCTCTATTAGTAGTGTTGTTTATTTCATGTTTTTACACTATACTATGGTTTTCAGACAGCTTATATATTTCAAAAGTATTTATATA
>NW_022196897.1:42039098-42043866 GCF_008632895.1 Mastomys coucha
GTTTTTAAATGTTAACAAATTCATATAAATTGAAATCATGTAACTTTTCTTATCATAATGCAATAAAAGTTTTTTTTTTTTTAAAAAAAAAGATTAGAGAGGGTTTATATTAGCTCACAATTCCAGGTTACAGTCCATCATAGCACATGCATCAAGGTATAAGAAAATGATGCAACTACTCACATCATAGTTACCGTCAAGAGAAGAGAGAAGGGAATGCAAGCATGTTCTCTATTAGGTTTATCTTCTCTTATATTGTCCAGAGTCCTGAACTTAGGAATGGTACTGAACATTTAGAGGCTGAGTCTTCCAACCTTAATAAAGCCACTTATGACAATTCGACTTTTACTTGTTCACAACAGCCTGATCTTCACAACATCTCATTGAATCTCTCTTCCCACTGATTCTAGGCTATATCAAGTTAACAATTAAAACTAACAATCACTGGAATAATATATGCACTTTGTTTCTTGCGCAAAATTTTTGAGTTTATTTGATTTAGATGTTGAGATGAATATGATTCTGCATGGAATGTAAATGAATGTACCTTTCTGGTCACAGTGCTGGAGCCTGCACATATAAAACTCTCACAGCAACCTCTTCTGTAGTGTTATTTATTGTTTAATATTCAACTTACAAATTCTAGATGAAGCAGAAGTCAGAATATGCAGATTGATTTTAGGTGTACAGGATGTAACTGTGTTAATCTTACAGTAGTCTCTATTTCTGCAAAAAGAAAAATAAAGCCTGGTTACATATAGATCACATTAGTATTTTTATTATATTCTGTATGTAACCCTCAATAAATAGTTATAAAGATACATGTTTCCACTTTTAATTTCTTACTGATTAAAATATGTTTCTTTATAAGAGACATAATGGTTATTTCTCATCCACCTAACATTTCACTCTACACATCTTGAATTCCACTTAGTAGCTATTAATATTCTCAATATGATTTCTTTCATTCTTACATCCAGTATACTGATAAGTGTATTCTATCAGTAAGTGAAGAGCTTTGGCATTTATTCATTTATTTAATTCTTGTCATCATAATTAATCACTAACCTAGATTGCATTATCAGCTCTTATTCAGGACATATTTTACTTACTTTTATATTCACCATTATTAACACTTAACTGATACACAATTACTCTTTATTTAATTATAGTGGGGTATGTCTAAAGAATATAAAACACATTTGATAATTTGATTAGTAATACCTTTAATTACAAATGCTATGCTGTGTTTGAAAAGATAAGAAATTTCTCAAGTGTTCTATCTATACTATTCTAGCGTGCTGTCAGAGACACAATGTAGAAACTAGTGTTGGGGAGAAATATGGTTCTTTTCTTAACAATAAAACTGAAAATTATTTTATCTGCCTTGCTTAAATTATGTGAGGAATTAAAAGTGACACAAAGTTTTAAATGGGAAATATCTTTAGCAGGAGTCAGAAGATGGGTTTTAATCTTATTCCAGATAATGGAACATGTATGCATTGTATAGTCAATGTGACAAATATATCAACTCATAAGGAAGCATAAGACTAAGGAACCCCAACTCAGTCTGCATCATATTTCCTTCTAAAGCCTCTCCTCTGCTGTATTTAATCATAGTTTAAATTTTGTCATACTATTTATTAGCATTTTATGTGACTAAAGTTGGTGTTGTTTTATTATTTTAGTTTTACATAAAAACTTTGATTAGATGCTGCTATCTTTCCAGCTCATACCCTACTTTATATAGCAAAAAGTGATTGAAGAATCATTTTGTCATTTTTGATTGTTTTCTGTTTCGGTTTGTTTTTTAAAATTAGATCTCTTTTATCTTAAATTGACTACTAATTTGTTATGGAGCTGAATATGGTTTTTAAATTTTTAGGAACATCCTTCCTTCACCTATGCAGTGCTAGGATTATACATGGCATACGCTATTGCATCTGATTTTTATGCAGAGATGGAACCCAGGGCTATGTGCATACTAAGGGAGACCTAAACCAAAAGACCAACTCAAGTTTCCAAATACAAATTTTTATCTGAATTTTTATTCACATTTATCTCTTCTTTTCCACAAGTACTAGGGATAGAACATGAGCATTACTCTTTGTAGGCAAGTGCCCTGCCCCTAAATTATATATTCAGTCTTTCTATTATACTTTCCTTTTACCACAACTTGTTCAAAACTCATCTTGCCTTGTTATCTCTTACAAGTTTTGAGATTCTGGCCCCTCATGTCATTGCTGATCTCAGTTCCTAGTTTCTGTGGTGTGAAAAAGAAAAAGTACATATTTTATGTTGTAAAATCATCTACAGAGAAGATATTCTTATATTTTATTCTTAACAAGGCATCAAAACAAAAGCACAACTCTGTCTGGCCTGGTGCCCTAAGCAGACCTTGGGCACAAATTCTGCAGCTAGTCCCATAACACCCAGAGGAAGCTCCACTCCCAGGCACTCTAATACTCCAAAGATCATAGGATCAGAGGTGAGGAAGATACAACATCTGTCCCAACACCAAGAGTAACTGGGACCAGCAGGACCCAGGCATGCAGCAACTCCAACAGTCAAGTGGCATGGGTTACATCCAGTCTGTCCGGGCTGGTGCCCTGAGCAGACCTTGGACGCAAACTCTGCAGTGAGTCTCATAATACCCCCAGGAAGCTCTACTCCCAGGCCCTCTAACAGGCCCAGGATCCCTGGATCCCAGAATCACAATATCAAAGAGACAGATTGACTCTGAGGAGTTCTGACACAACCAGAATCACAGGAAGGACAGACCCCAGTCAGATTTAGCCAGCGCAGGTAGCACTATAGATAACCAGATGGCGAGAGGCCACCGTAAGGAAATAAGCAACAGAAACCAAGGTTACTTGGCATCATCAGAACCCAATTCTACCATAATAAGTCCTGGATACACCATCACATGGGAAAAGCAAGATTCACAGCTAAATATCACTTCTCATGATGATGATACAGGACTTTAAGAAGGACATGAATAACTCCCTCAAAGGAATACAGGAGAACACAGGTAAACAGCTAGAAGCCCTTAAAGAGGAAACACAAAAATCCCTTAAAGAACTACAGGGAAACACAATCAAGTGAAGGAAATGAACTAAACCATCCAGGATCTAAAAGTGGAAATAGAAACAAAAAAGAAATCACAAAGGGAGACAACCTTGGAGTTAGAAAACCTAGGAAAGAGATCAGGAGTCATAGATGTATGTATCACCAACAGAATACAAGAGATAGAAGAGAGAATCTCAGGGGCAAAAGATACCAAAGATAACACTGATTGACACAACAGTCAAAAAATGCAAAATGCAAAAAGCTTCCAACTCCAAATATCCAGGAAATCCAGGACATAATGAGAAAACCAAACCTAAGGATAATAGGTATAGAAGAGAGGGAAGACTTCCAATGTAGTGGGCCAGTAAATATCTTCAACAAAATTATAGAAGAAAACTTCCCTAACCTAAAGAAAGAGACGCCCATGAACATACAAGAAACCTACAGAACTCCAAATAGACTGCACCAGAAAAGAAATTCCTCCCATCACATAATAATCAAAACACCAAATGCACTAAACAAAGAAATAATTTTAAAGGTAGTAAGGGACTAAACCACCAACCAAAGAGCACACATGATGGGACTAATGGCTCTAGCAGCATATGTACAGCAGAGGATGTCCTAGTCTGTCATCAATGGGAGGAGAGGCCTGTGAAGGTTTTATGCCCCAGTATAGGGGAATGCCAGGGCCAAGAAGTGGGAGACGGTGGGTTGGTGAACAGGGGGATGGGGGAGGGAACATTTTTTTTCCTTTCTTTTTCTTTCTTTCTTTTTTTTTTTTTCAGAGGGGAAACCAGGAGAGGAAATATCATCTGACATTTTGACATGTAAATAAAGAAAATATCTAATAAAGAAAAAAGAAAGGAAAAAAGTAGTAAGGGAAAAAGGTCAAGTAACATGTAACATATAAAGGCAGACCTATCAGAATTATACTGGACTTCTCACAAAGGATCTTGGGTTGATGTCATAAAGATCCTAAGAGAACACAAATGCCAGCCCAGGCTTTAATACCCAGCAAAAATCTCAGTTACCATGGATGAAGAAAACATGATATTCCATGACAAAACCAAATTTACACAAAATATTTCCACAAATCCAGCCCTACAAAGGATAATAGATGGAAAACGGCAACATAAGGAGTAAAACTACACCCAAGAAGAAGCAAGAAAGAAATCTTTCAACAAACCCACACAAACATAATTCCATCCATAACAACAAAAATAACAGGAAGTAACAATTACTTTTTCTTAATATCACAATATAAAATTAATATTATCAACATAGCCTAATCGATTGAAATTCAAAAGTATGAGGAATTAGAAATTTGTTGGCTAATATCCAGTGGTCTCTCTAATTTGTTAATTGAAGAAATAGGTCCAATATTGTACAATCCATATACACTTTCTGTTTGTTTGTACATGACAATATCTTGCTGTGTACCACATAATGGTCTTGAAATCATGCTTCTCCTATCTCAGCCTCTCTATTAGTAAGATTGTTTATTTGATGTTTTTATACTATAGTATGGTTTTCAGAACAGCTTACATATTTCAAAATTATTCTTACCCTCACCTAATGTTTCTGCTACCCTCCAAGCAGAACCATTATTCATTGAAAAAGTTGGTTAATGGCTTCATGCATAGACCATCTTAATACACACACCATTTCTTAAATGAATGTAACCTGTTCTCTGTGGGCT
>NW_022196897.1:42044009-42051757 GCF_008632895.1 Mastomys coucha
TGTATCCAAAAATTGTGCCTACAATTCACTCCTTGGCACAGCAGAACTGTCAACTCTTAGCTTAGCTATGATGGAGGTAAAATCCTTTGGTGATTTGGTCATTGAAGTACAGCCTTATTACAATGAACTCCAATGTCTAAAAATTGTTCTTATTTTGGGCTTGTGTTATAGTAAGAGCCAAGATTTTAAGCTCTACTAAAATCAAAACAAACAAACAAAAAAACTGTATCTATTTATGTTCATTAAAAAAAACTAGTAGTGATGTATTATTTTAAAATATACAGGTAATATGTTTGGTGTTATTTAAAATATATATTGAGAAAAATGTATTTATTTTTAGTATTGCTGTAGACAAGCATCTCTATAAGACTATTCAATTGATTCTTGTTTTATATCCAACAACTTTTATAATACTCATTTTTATTGTTACAATATTTAATAAATTTTAAAGAATATTACAAAATAAAAAAGGTTAAAAAAACAAAACAAAACAAAAAAAAACAAAACTCAAAAGAACAGAGAATGTCAGCAAATTTAAGCAGAATAAATATTTGGTAAGAAAAAGTTGAACAGTGACAGTTGAGCTGCTCTCATTTTTGCATCCTTGGCTTCAAGTCTACTATATGCGGTTTGGAAAGAATGTAAGCATTCCATCTTAAATACAACCTTTGAAGCTGTTTTCTTTATGGAAAGAAGATATTTGCATTTTCTCACTTTCCTCTGGTTACAAGAGGTTCATAAGATTTTTATTAAAATATGTTGATATGAAAATAAAAAAGGGCAGAACACAAAATCTTCAGTGAAATTCATTAAACTGTATGATATTTATTCACTGAACAATGTTACCACATTAGTCAAAGCATTTCAATGCAGCTGGTTTCACTTTGTCCTTTTGTTTATTCAACTAGACTTTAGTATAAAATTGAAGTAACTTTAGAAACAATAATAAAAACCCCATTGCACCAAATAATAAGCAAAAATATTGAGCATCCTTTTGGAGATTACAACATCAGGTATGAATATTTTGGGGAAAAAGAGAGAAAGAGATGAAACAGGATTTTCTGTGTTGGAAGTGAGTTCTTTAAGCACAAGACAGAATATATGTGTTCCTAACTTGTTAGGAAATGATTTCTTAACCAACAAAAATAGAGTTTTGCTCTCAATAGCTAGAACTGAGTTTTTAGCTCTAAAACAGTACTGGAATTGTGTTTTCCACCCTTTAAGAACTGAGTAAGTTTACTTGCTGAGTATGTAAGCCAGTGTAGATTCTTTAAAATATGGGAGGATATAGAAGCATAGATGAGGAAGAAGTCTTCGAGAAGGGACTTGGAGAGGGATACATTTGGTATATAAATAAATAGAATAATTAATAAACAAACAGATAGCGATTCTTTCCCCCTAGCCAAATACACTTTACCCACACTCATTCCCGATGATCACTGTGCTATACAATATCCCACAGAGCTTATTTTTAAATGTACATTACATTCAACATTTAACAGCAGTCATCTCAAGACAAAGGCTGTGTCTTTGCTCACTTCTTTACTTCTGGATGCATTGTACAATGAGAACAAAGAAGGAGAAACAGCATTTAGTTTTCATCTAAGTTATGATTGTGTAAAGTACTAAATCAAATGAATCCATCATATAAAATTAAATATATTGAAAATATGCTAAAATACTCCATGTTGATATTTACTGTTATATTAATTTGTAATAGCTGACACACATTATTTTTTTAATTTATTTTTTCTTCTCTCATATATTATATTCCAACCATAGTGTCTGCTCTCTCTTCTCCTCCCATAACATTCCCCTGCTCCCATCCCATTCCACAACCACTCCTTCTGCCTTTGTCTTGCATGTCCCCATGGATATCACCACACTTTGCATATCAAGTTGCAGTAAGGCTGGGCTTCTCCCCTCTTAGTAAGGCTGGATGAAGCACTGAGATACGTTATTAGAACAGACTTAGACTTAAAAATCTCAAACTTATTTTTATATTGCCTAAGTCTAGAGATGTCCTTTGAAGGAATCACAGAGTGAGTAATTAGAAAGATGCAGTTTGTGCAAGGCAAGAAGTGAGAAAACACAGATTAGCAGTCAGCCTCTCAACTGAAAGCACACGACGAATGAATGACCTTAGAGAACTAAAGAACACAGAATGAGAATTGCAGCCAGGGAGACCCTAGAAAGTCCACAGATCACACAGTGCTTGATAGTTTTCAAGTGAATACACAGACAGAGCTGGTAATGCTGTATTTTACATAAGTGACACTTGCTAATTTTAGCACATGTTCACAATCAAACAGCAGCAAGATAAGGAAGCTGAAGGTCTATCAGTGAGAATCATCAAAATACTAGAAAATGAAAGAGAGCCACCAGTGGAAAACAGGTAGGCTGATGAATTGTGCTAAATACTTTCAGTTAAAGAAAGGCTGCCTGAATTCAGAATCAATGGGGAGCCATAGGAAATCACTCACTCACTGTATAGGTGGCAGACTGATACAGCTTGACTTAGGAAGTGAAAGGGAATTCAGGGAGTATGCAGAAAGCATCTCTTCCATATGATTTCCAGTGAGGCCATAGAAAATGTCAGTTCCTCATAGGAAAAGGTCCAGAAATGGAGTGAAGATTATTTTGTTTCAATGTAGTCTTTAACTGAGCAGGTATATAAGCTCAAGGGGACAATCTAGAAATCAAATGCATGAAACATAAATACAACAAGAAATGAACAAAGGGCTAGCTATAGGCAGAACACCTGAGATCATGGCATGAATTTTAACATATAAGAGAAAGTAAGATTTATTTTCTTGTTAAATAAGAAAGACGATATGAGTATAGAATGATCCACTAAAAATGTTCAGAAAGAGCACGAGGTAGTTTGCATTTAGTGACTCAGGAATTTGGGTTGTGTGTATTGCATTAATTTCTAGATAATTAAGCAGAACCAAAATTTTAAAAAAATACTTGTAAATAAGAAAAATGTATGGGTAAGAACACATGTAAGAATGGTTTGTGTATCAAGTCCATAATCTATAAATTGGACTTTAATAACCAGTTAGCTTCTCTCACTATTCTTTCAAGACTTCTCTGGGTCTCTGTATCAAAATTGTAAGAAATAAATTACAAGTTTATTCGGGCATATTTCATTAAAGAAAGAATTAGCGTTAGAAAAACAAGGGCATACAACCAGTATTTCTCACTTGTGGCAGAACATTACAAAGGATGAAGGAAAAAACTCCTCAAAAGATGTTATTAATGTGAATTATGAATTAATTCAGGAACCTTATCTCCCAACAAAGGATGACAATTATCAAATAACTATGTGAGCAGGGATACATTGGCTAACATATTAACCTTATTAATGGTTTATTGAGTACTGGATACTGTACTGAATATTTTGCCTCTGAGATCTTAATTCATCTCTACCTATCCATGAAAACTGGAGTGTTTGCAGTCACTAAGATCATTAGTACTTAGTCGATGTTGGTGGCTTTGGTTGGTGGTTTCATGTATACCTTGCAAATTAAATAATTTCAGCTAATTCAATAATAACTAAGCCTTTTCATTTTCCAGGCACTGAACAATGAAAGTGCACATACTTGAATACAGAGCTCATTTGCCATGTGTTAAAATAGTTAACAGGAAGAGCATGCTGAACAACATAGGCAATGTTTATAATTATTTAAAAATAGTATACAGTGTTCTATTTAAACAAACTAATATATAATTGAAATATAACTTAAACCCATCTCAAAGCTTCTGTATTTATAAGATGTAAGATTATTTTTAGGAATTATTATTCTGCTTTTGTTTTCTACTATTCAAATGTAAGTGAAAATTACTTGATCTGTCCTTATAATTTCATATTGTTTATTTTTGTCTATCCTGTATTTCTCACTCATAGGGATGATAGCAAAGTCTAAGATAAAATTTAATGCACATGCTTAAAATGCATTAGTTCTTTGTCAAAAAGAAGCTAAGTAGATGACCTCAAAACTGATCATTAACAGTGCATCGCTTAACATTCTCAAGCATTTGGTTGCATTATGGTAGGGCAATTGCAGCAATTTTGTCACTAATTGTATGAAATATACTCTGTAGCACTGTAATATCTGTATAGATATTATTATAGAATTTCCAAGGCCCAGTCAGGTGAAGTGATGTCCACTTTATAATTACCATCTGTTTAACTTTGTTGGAGTTCCACATTACAACTCAGAAGGTCAATGATACTTTATATGATGGAACCCAGCAAGAGTAGATGAAATAGAGCAGCTCTGAGACCACCAAGCTGAAACTCTTTCAGCTGATTGACAGCTCATTACCTGAGCATAAAACTGTGAGAACACTAGAGAAATAGTTTTGCAGGTGGTTGGTGTCCACCTATAATATTATTAGGCAGTTTTACAAAAAAATATATTATTCAATTAGAAAACATTAGTGTAATTTCAGGCTTAGGGGTATATAATTTCTATAAAACAATGTGTTTTGTTGATTTATTCTTAAAATTTCAGAGAATAAGGAGGTACTTTACAAATCTGTATTACTTTTTCACCACTTCTCTTCTTTAGCCGAGCGTCAAAATGAGCAGAAAACTCTCCTCATTACCACCTGGGATCCATATCAATGTGACTTCAGTCTTTGGTGATAGTAATCAACCATGAGAATTATTTTTGAAAGTAAGCACATAGCCAGGTGCAATGACCCATGTCTACACTCCCAGCACTAGGACAAAAGACTGTGAATTCCAGGCCTGCCTGAGTGACAAATTAAGACCTGGCCTCAAATTAACTAAATATTAAAAGGAAGAACTGATTGTGGGAGTGTACAGTGGAGGGTGGAGCCACTATGCTCTAGTAACATTCAAACTTCATTGCCACTATAGCTCTACCTGGGAATAGGCAGAACTTGTCTTAGCATATCCGTTTCCCAGTCCCTAAAAGAAAGATATGGTTTATATATGAACCACTGTCTTAATTAGCAAATCAAATTTAATTAAACTTTTAGAATTTGTTGGTTCTTTTTTATAACAAAATAAAGTAAAATATAATAATATTAAACAAAAACAACACATCGGAATCAAACAAGACAAACAATAGAAGGAAACGAGCCCACGTGAAGGCAAAATAAACAGAAACCCGTTTGCTTAAACAGTTTGGAATCCCATAAAACACTTAGCTTGAAGTCATAATATATACACAAAAGAGTTGTAGGGTAAAAAGGAAGAGGGAAAATATATAATTAAAAGGAAATAAATATAAAAATACTGATATTTTTAAAAAGTCAAAGCCCTAACATTGACATTGTTAGAAGAATCACCTTCAACAATGGGGTTCATTATTTGTTTGGCCATCCGATGGAGGGACCATCCTCCCCCATGAGACTCCATTGGAGGAAATTAAGTTTTCACTTGTATCTGGTTATAAACTGGAAACTGTTTTGGGATTAGGGATGGAGGCACAGTTCTATTTCTCCTTTCAACTCTAGGATCTAGAATGTTGCCTGGGACTCTTTAAGTTACTATGTGCTTTGATCCTGTTGATTTAGAGGACTTTGAATTTTTTGTCCCCAGCCTCCTCTGGTTCTTCTACCTTTTGTTTCTACATCAGCAGAGTTCCCTGCTTCCTGAGAGGAGGGATTTGAAGGAAACTTCCCATTCAGGGCTGAGAGTTGCAACACTCCTAACTCTCTCTATCATGTCTGACTATGGGTCTCTGTCTGTTTTCCCACTTGCTGCAGGAGGAAGCTTCTTTATGGTAGCTGAGCAAGGCATTGCAGAGAGCAAATTGTATTAGGAGTTCTTTTACTGTGGCAATTTTGCTTATTTGTTTTTAAAAGAACAGTTATATTTGCTTTTGCCCTAGGTCCCTGGGCTCCATATTCTCAGGACATAATCACCCAAGTAGTATAAGATCTGACTTCTTTCTCGTGGAGTGGGCTTTAACTTAAATCACGTATTCTCTGGTTATTCCCACAAATTTTGTGCCACCATTGCTCTGGCATAATTTATAAGCAGGACACCATTTTTGATCCAAGGGTTTGTGGCTGGGTTGGTGTTCACATTTCTTCTTTGATGGCATGCAGATTATTTGCCTGAACTAAAACGCTAGAACATAGGTGTGAAGGACCATTGTGGGCACAATCTCAGTTTCTCCATGTTCAATGAATCTTGTTAGTGTTGTTTTCCGCAATGAGGTATTGCTGTCAGTTGGTAGAGAGCAATCTGTCATCTTGGAAAGTTCATGGGTTGTTTGTTGTTCTCATCTGATGATACCTTTGGGACTCAATTAGTTGTCACTCAATCCTGGTATTGGATGCTTCACTTGCCCACATGAGATGCCAGTTGGGTATCTTTATTCCTCAGTATTTGCTGATTTAACTTAGATCTCTCTCTCTCTCTCTCTCTCTCTCTCTCTCTCTCTCTCTCTCTCTCTCTCTCTCACATACACACACACACACACACACACACACACACACACGTACACACACACACGGAAACTATTATTGTGGTATGTTTCCATACTACTCCTCAGATGGCTCTTTCTTGCCTCATATATTGTACCCCTCATCCCCTGTACATTCCTTATCTGCCCACTCACTTCAATTCTTCATAACTCTTCTATTTCCTTTTTCCAGCCAATTTCCTTCCAGGTTCCTAATTCTGTTCCTAACATCTGTGTTTCTGTAGATAGTAACTTTCTCTTCACTGACTTAACAGCTAATATCCACATATAAGTGAATATATATAAATTATTTGTCTTTCTGTGTCTGGGTTACCTTATTCAGAATGATTTTTTTCCAGTTTCATCAAATCCATGGCAATCTCATTAGTTTTTCACTTCCGAAAGATACCACATAGTATCTTGTTAACTTTGTCTTCAGCCATGAGGTGTTGCTGTCAGTCAGTAGAGAACAACTGTGCCACAATTTATATATTCATATTTCTGTTCAGGAACTTCTAGCTAGTTTCCAATTTTTGACTAATATGCTTAGAGCAGCAAAAAGCATGACTAAACATTAGTTTTGTTGTATAACTAAGCTTCTTTCAGGTACCTGACTGAGAGTGGTATACCTGGTTCTTAGGGTAGATCCATTTCCATCTTCCTGAGGAACCACAACACTGATTTCCATAGTGCTATACACGTTTGTACTCCCATCAGTAATGGATGAGCATTCTATTTACTCCATATCCTCACCAGGATGAGCTAGTACCTGCTTTATTAATCTAAGCCATTCTGAAGGTACAACATAAAATTCTGAAATAGTTTTAATTTGCATATCCCTGACGACTAAGGATGTGGAATATGTCTTTAAGTGTCTCTCACTATTTGTTTCTTCTTTTGGGAATTCTGTTTAGCTCTATACCCTACTTTTCAGTTGGGTTATTGATTTTCTAGATATATATTTGCTGCAGTTCTTTATGTATTTTGAATATTATTCCTCTATCAGACATGTAGTTGATAAAAATCTTTTCTGATTATGTAACCTGCCACTGTGTCTGAATAATGGTGTACTTTGCCGTGCAGAAACTTTTTAGTTTCATGAGGTCGAATTTAGTTGATCATAGTGCCATTGATAAGAGTACTCTGTTTTAAGCCAGGCGGTGGTGGTGCACGCCCTTAATCCCAGTCCTTGGGAGGCAGAGGCAGGTGGATTTCGGAGTTCAAGGCCAGCCTGGACAGAGTGAGTTCCAGGACAGCCAGAGCTACACAGAGAAACCCTGTCTCGAAAAAGCCAAAAAA
>NW_022196897.1:42051767-42116404 GCF_008632895.1 Mastomys coucha
AAAAAAAAAAAAAAAAAAAAAAAAAAAGTACTCTGTTTTGAGTCTTCTGTGGCAATAAGTTCAAGGTTATTCCCCACTGTCTATCCTAACAGGTTAGGTGTCACTGGTTTAATGGTGAAGTATTTGATCCATTTGAAGTGGAGATTTGTTTAAGGTGAAAAGGATGGATATATTTGGATACTTCTACATGCAGACATCCAGTTTGACTAGCACCGTTGGTTGAAGATGCTATCTTTTTATAGTGTGTATTTCTAGCATCTTTATTAAAAATCATGTCCATAGGTGTTTGGATTCATCTTTGGAACTTCACTTTGATTCAGTTGATTAAATTGTCAGTTTTGGGGCCAAATACCATGTTGTTTTATATCTACAGATCTGCAGTACTACTTCAAATTTAGGAATGATGATAATTCAGTTCTTTTATTATTCAGGATTGTATTTTCTGTGTGTGTACTTTCATTTTATTAAAATGAATATTGATCTTTCAAGATCTGTACAAACTTGTGTTGTAATTTTAATGGGGATTTTATTTAATCTATAGATGACTTTTGGTAGGATGATCATTTGTATTATATTAATAATAATGATCAATGACCATGAGAGAGCTTTTTGTCTTCTATCTTCAATTTCTTTCTTCAGTATCTTAAGGTAATAGTATATTAGTCTTCCACTTGCTTGATTACAGTTATTCCTCTATATTTTATATTATTTGAGGTATTTGTGAAAGGTGTTTCCTCAATTTCTTTCTCAGTCCATTTATCGTTTATTTATGGGAGGGCTCATGAGTTTTGTGAATTAATTTCATGTCCAACTACTTTGGTGGCAATGTTTATGAATGGTAAAAGTGTCTTGTCTTAGTTAGGGTTTCATTGCTGCAAAGAGACACCATGGACAAGGCAACTCTTATAAAGAACAACATTTAATTGGGGCTTGATTATAGGTTCAAAGACGTTCAGTCCATTATTATCAAGGCTGGAGTTTGGCAGCATCTAGGCAGGCTTGGCTGTGGAAGAGCTAAGAGTTCTACATCTGAAATCAAACAGGAGAATACTGGCTTCAGGCGGCTAGAATGGTCTCAAAGCATAACCCCACAGTAACACACTTCCTCCAAGACTTACTCCTATTTCAACAAGGCCACACCTCCTAATATTCCACTCCCTAGGTCAAGCACATTCAAAGTACTGCAGTTATGTATACTATCATATCATATGTAAATGAAGATACTTTGACTTTTTTACTTGGAATTTGTATCCTGTTGATCTCCTTCAGTTGCTCTATTGCTGCAGCTACAACTTCAAGTGCTATATTAAATAGGTATGGTTGTCCTTTTCCTGATTTTAATGGATTGTATTGATTGTCTCTTCATTTAAGTTAATGATGTCTTTGGGCTTGCTGTAAACCATCTTTAGTATGTTGAGGTATGTTCTTTGTATCCCTTATCATGCCAGCATCTGTATCATGAAGAGTTATTCGATTTGGTCAGAAGCTTTTTCTGCATCTGAGATTATCATGTTTTTATCTTTCAGTTTGTTTATAGTGTGGATTGTATTTTTGATTCATATATGTTGAATATTGCCTCCATTTCTGGACTTAAGCATCCTTGATTATGTGGTATAAACTTCTTAATGCATTTTGGATTCTATTTTGTAGTTTTTTGTTTTGAATTTTTGCATTCATGATCATAAAAAAACTTGGTCTACAATTGTATTCCTGTTCATTTTTCAAGTGATTTGGGGCTTGGGTATCATGGTAACTGTGGACTTCCAAAACAATTTGCACAATGTTCCTTCTTTACAATTTCTTAGAATAGTTTGAGGAGTGTTGACACATTTGTGGTTTCTATTATATTATGAAGATGAGACTTTCTGTTCTCATTCCATCTGTTTGTTGCTCTGAATGCTTCTTGTACCACTCCATCTTTAAGTAGGGATGCTTTTGTTGTTTCTGATGTTGTTTTGTTTATTTGCTTGTTTGTTGTTTATGAAGTGTTGAAAATATTTCTGTGCCTTTGTTCTGGGTTTATCTTCTTCTTTCTTTTCTTATTATTCTGAGATTTGCTCTTTCATATTCTCTCAAATTTCCTAGATGTTTTTGTAGAATTCTTTTCAATTTAACATTTTCTTTGACTTAGATATCTGTATCATCTAATATGTCTAGACTGAGATTTTCTCTTTCAGCTCTTGTATTTTATTAGTGAAGCTCCCATTTAACTTTATTAACTTTTTATTTTCAGATTTCCCTCAATTTGGGTTTTATTTATTGATATGTTTCCACTTTCAAGTCTTGAACTCTTTTATTCATTTCCTCCTACTCCTTCCTTGTTATTTCATAGGTTTATTTAAGTTTTTTTTTTAATTTTTCTTTAAGGTTATCTATCATATCCATAAAAGCTATTATAAGGACTTTGCTTTGAGCTTCAGTTATGGTGCAATTTCCTGGATCTACTGCAATAGCATTTCTGGATTCTACTGGAGTCATATTCTTATGGCTGTATTTTTATCCTGGAGTCTAGCCATCCAGGTTTGGGAGAGCTGTAATTCTAAGTGTTGATATCTAGTCTTGTCTTTCTATGTGGATATTTTGTTTCTTGGTTTTTGGGTTTTGTCTCTTGCTTTGTTTTTTTCCTCTCTGGTCCTTGGGAGAATGTGGTATATTGTATGGTAGTAAACTCTTTTTGGGATCCTGTGTTATGTGACTATTGGTTCTTACTTCTAAAATGTCTATCTAGGTATTAGCAGCCTGTAAGAAATGAAGATGAGCTGGGTGGCATCCACAGCAGGGTGTTTTACCAGGATATGTTTACTTTTCAAATGATAAAAGGGTGAAGAGAAACCAAAGCAGGTGATCTGCCACAAAGCTCTTGGAATTAAGGTCACAGATTAGATTTAGAAGAGTTGAGGTGGAGATTTAAAGTTAGGTTGACTGGTTCCATGATTTCAGAGGCTTTTGGTTCCCAGGTTGGGCTTGCAGGATTTGGGGCTTTAATAAAATCATGAGTGGGGGGATGATAGTTATGAAGGTAAGATCTAACTGTATGATCAACTGCAAATAGGTGCAGAACATGAGGAAATTATTTTGGCAAGTGCTCTGCTGCAGAGCTAGGGATGAGACTGGATTGGATTTGTAGATTTGGAGATTGGATTTGTAGGAGAAAAGGTAGAGCTGAAGATATTGAGTAACTTACTTGTTTTCCATGGCCATATCTAATGCTTTGTCTTTGTAGAAAAATTTCAAGAGTGAAAACCAATTACAAATTTATTTGTTGATGGAAAATTTTAGATTCTATGTGAAAATCCTTTTAAATCCCTGAATAGTATGTAAAATACATGTTCACATCTAGATTTATACAAATAATTATCATTAACAGTATATAATGAATAATAAACAATTGCATGTAAAGCTCCTTTACTGCCTTTGTTTAAAACACTTGTAATTAACATTAGATATTTTCCACAAACATTGTCATAGTACTGTTATTGTCATAGCAATTGTTATACTTCTCTATTAAGATAGATATTTTTATATAGCACATATTCTCAGTTTCCTGGTGTTCAAATTAAGGTGATTTGTAATTCTGTGGCCAAGATCATAATTGGTATTTTTGAGACGATGTAATCTCTTTAAGGACCATGTAAAAGGCAGAGTCCTTTCTTTGCTATGCCTTGGGGGATGTAGAAGCTGCAGTTTTAACTGGGCAGTGTTTCTTTAATGTTTCTATTTTATCACCTATAATAAAACAAAGTAATTTAATCTAATTTTGCAAAATGTGTGAAATATAAATGCAATTTAAAAAATTTAAATGCTTTCACACTTTGACATTGTTTTTCCAGCTTGATTTTTGAGGATTATTCTAATATTTAAGATGTCAAAAGTATTTGCTATAATATCACTAAACACCACATATTGTTTTCAAAACATATTTTTTTCTTTTTGTTTTGTTTTCAACTAGGACCCCTACTATGGCTGGTGGCCTATTTTCTATTGACAGAAACTACTTTGAAGAGATAGGAACTTACGATGCAGGAATGGATATCTGGGGTGGAGAGAATCTTGAAATGTCTTTTAGGGTAAATGTATTTTTCTTTATTTTTAAACTCTGCTCATAGTATATGGTAGCATGCATCTATCACACCCAATAATTTACTGTCAGTTTTTCTAAGTGATTCAATTTAGTGTTTATTTGGTTTATACATTTCTTTAAAATCTTTAATTGAGTCCTACTGCATGCAAATTGTACTGTTAAATTTGGAATTTTATATTTTCCAAATAATTTTTATTTTTAGTCACAATATGTTAAGATATTCACTTGTTGAATTAGACTAGCCTTATTTGCTAATTGAAGCTTTCCCCATAAATCAGTCTTGTCTTTTATTAGGACTTGGAATTGTTTATGCAAGCTGAATTGCAAGTGCTGAATAAGTTTCTTCTTAAGGAACATTAAGTCAAGGGATTCTAGAATCATGAGTGGTTTTGCAACCATAGACATGATTGTAAGTTTTGTTTTCTGTTTTTGTTTTTGAAAACTACAAATATACTTAATAAAAGAACTTTCAAATAAATGAAATCAGAACTAAGCTTAGTGAATATTTTATAGGCAAAATTGGAAATACAGACCCACAAATATGTCTTTATTTAAGTACTAGTAAAAAGGATTCAAGTATGTTACATTCAGTTGTGCATATTATTTTATAATGAATTACTTTAATGACTATACTTTAAGAAACTTTAATACAAAACACTAAAAACAGTATCATTTAAAATAAGACAAGTTAGTCTAGACACATTCATGAAAGTATTTGAAAACTAGTTTTGAACATCAACTTGAAAGTTTCTTTTCCAGTAACAGCAAATATGTGTGATACTTTGTAAGAAATTATTAAAATTTGAAGAACTAGAAAGGTGAGTCAATGGTTAAAAGCACATGCTGTTCTTGTAGACTCTACAAGAGTATCCTAGTTTAATTCCCAGTACTTATATGGTACTTCACAGTCATCTATAAAGAAATTCTAGGGATCTGGTATCCTCTTGTGACCTGTTCAGGAACCAGGCACATGTAATGCACATATATACATGAAGATGAAATTTAAGAAATGAAATTTAAATTTATATGATTAAAATTTATAAAATAAAAATTTAAAAAATTTTCCTCCCAAAATTTTAAAACATGCTTATTAAATTTTTGGATTAAGTTATTTTTTTCTAATGTAGAATTTAGTTTTTCTGAGGTTGTATGGGATATTTCTAAAGCAAAAGGCCAACCATTTTGTGTTACATTTGTCTCTAATCGAAATGATATTCATGACCGTAAATAGATTTTTTATTATTTATGCATATATATACATATACTATATATAACTTGTCAACAAAAGATTTGAACTATCTTCCTGCTATCAAGTTGTGAATAATATTTTGCAGAATCTTTGAAGCCATTTAGAGATCTAATCCTATTAATATAGACCAAAAAATGACAGAAATAAGAAATTTACCCTCCCCTAAATCAAAGCAATAAAGAAATTAAAACAAGAATGGAAAATATTGATAAACATGAGAGCAATTTGCTTCTATTCTTGAGGAAATAAACAAAATCTGTAAGGCTTTACTCCAAGAGACTCCCTGAGCATGTGCTCTGCTTGCTATGCTTGTGGGAAGAGAACAATCAACAAGTGATTACTGTATGTATTTGTCTATTTATCTCTCTCTATCTGTATCTCTATCTTTATCTCTATCTCTATCTATATCTATATCTATATAAGCCTTTAAAACTATTCTCTTGCATCTTTTTTGCATATTAAGCCAGATTATCTGGCAGTACCTTCCCTTGTCTGGATCGCATCACTTATATTACAGGGAGACTTCATGATATGGTTGACAATAACTACATTACTAATAAAACCATTAAGAAAGGCCTGATGAGGGAGGTGAGGAATATGTCAAAGTTACACATGTATGAGAGGGCTGTGCAGATGTCAGGAAAGCAAAAAGAAGGTGACTGGCAAATACAAGCTGTCATTCTCCAGAGTTGTGATTCTCAGAGCTGCCAGTTACCTTCCTCATTGTTATGTCCTGCCATTACATCCTCAGCCATTCTTGTGTACTGTAGTGGACTGAAGAGTTGTTAGTTGTGAACAGATTTAAAAATCCCACACATATATATTCTCCTTCCAGATTTCTGACATGGTTGCTTGATCTGTGATATTACCTTTCTTTGATTGTTCCCTTCTGTGGTAGAAAATATGTATCCAGCAGCAGCAAGAATAGCTACAGGGAGATCCAAATGGCTCTGCAAAAAATAATTTCAAACCCTTCTTCTCATTAAATTCTACAAGTCATGATGTAACACAAATCCTAAGAATAATATCTAAATATAAATGAATTAATGCAATCAGCATTTATTGAGTTCAATAAATTGTGAATATATAATACTGGTAGACAAACTTGATGGGCTTGTGGTACTTATATTTTAATAAAGGCAATTGATGATACCCGAGATCAAGAAATTGTATTAATGCATTATTCATTAGTGTTTAAGAAATAATTATAGAAGAGATGAGGATAGTGAGCTGTTTGTTCTTAGGTGGTAATAGGAGGTTGAGATTTTACAGAGTTTGTGGATTTGAAAATTTTATGGAAGGACATTTGAGAGAGGAAAATGATAATATGAAAATTAATTCTTATTCTAATAATGTCATCCATCTTTAAATAGTAAGCTTATAAGCATTTTACCCAACATACATTGCTAGTAAATTCCTTTACATTTCATAAACCTCAAGACATGGAGCAGTAGTCATGACACAAAGAACAATAGTTCTAAAAGTCTATGTCATTTTGTGCATGTGATGAAGAACATAGGCTGATATCAATTGAATCAGAGTCAGTTGACTTGATTTTATTAAGAAACAAAAGTTGGAAAGGCCTTCCTCCAAGTCACAATAGAATAATGCTTAGAAGTTTGAATTGGGAGTTAATCAGCCTATGTCCAAACCCCATCTATTCTACTCTCTACAGGAGTAAGTTGAAATAAGTTACCAAATCTGCAAAGTTTTAGTTTGAGAATTTCTAGAATGAAAAAGATACAGCAATAATTTTTATGTTGGAAAGAAGGATAAAATGAATTATAGATACAGTTTTTTTAGTACACTGTTTCCCGTATGAATTGCATCATAGAAGTCTTCTCTTGAAATACAGTAATAAAGTTTGCAGATGTAACAAACCACATCATTCTTGAGTATCATTTAATAATAACCTCATCCTTAAAATATGGCCATGAGAGAATGCCATAAAAAGCACTTCAATACCTGAATATCAAACACATATGTATAGTGTCTCCCAAATTCCCCACATGAGAAGAAATAATGAGGATGAAAGCAAAGATAAATTAATTATAAAAGAAGAAATATTTTAAAGAAACATGGTGAACACAAAACTCTGTTTCCTTAGGAAATTCAGTAAATTATTTAAATTTCTCTCTGAAATTGTGGAAAAAAGAGAGATAATAAACATTACCAATACTAAGAAAGAGAAAGGAGATATGGTGATGAATTTTGAATTATATTAAAGATGTATAGGATTTGTATGGACAGTACAATATTATAAAATACCCTAAGAAACTTGATTAAATGGGCAGTTTTCTTAAAAGACATAGGAAACCAGCATACTAGCCTTGCATCTGGTAAAAAAATATGTGAACCTTCAGAAATATTTTACAGGCAGGAACTCTTTAGCCAGATAACCCTGCTGCTGAATTCTATCAAAGAGTTCTATAGGATTACATAAATTTTAGCATATAAATTTTCAGAAAATTAAAAAAGGAGATAACATCTCCCTATTGACTTTACAATACCAGCATTTCTCTGATAAAGTAAGCCACTACAATATATCACTACAAAGCAGTGTCCCATGTGAGCATAGATTTAAAAAATTACCTAACAAGATTTTAAATTAATATTTAATATGATAAATATTGCAACTAAGTGGAATTAATCACAAAGATGCATATTGGGTTAATGTTTAAAAGTCAATATGAATATCCATGTTAACAAATGAAAAGAGAAAAATGAATTGATCAAAGGAATGGATTTGAGACGAGTTTTCACAAAAAGCAGATTGTTCTATTTTTAGGGAAGACAAAGGAAGAAATTCTTTAAATAATTGAACTACAAAAAGTTGATAGAGGGGTCACAGTGTGGAGAAAAGTTGATGGAGAGTGAATATAAAATCTACACACTTCTAACAATAAAAAATGTAATGCAGGAATTGGGGAAATTTCTTGGTGATTAAATCTTTATTTGAGATCCTTTCTGCCTCCATCTACACCTAGGAGGGACAGCAGATTCAGAACCCTCTCTGCCCCTTCCCCACAAGCAGAGAGCTTGTCTCCAGGGAGTGCTCTGACCCAGGGAAAGTCTAGTGACTTTCTAAGGCTGGACCAGGCAGGAGGCAGGGACCTCAGAAGTGGCAGGCCACCTGGGCCAGGATCCTTTCTACATCCTTTTACACCTAAGAGGGACAGCAGATCCACAGCCCTCTTTGCATGTTTCCTGCAAGCTGAGAGCTTGCCTCCAGGGTGTGCTCTGACCTCAGGATACAAGTGATAGAAGGAGAATCTCAGGTACATAAGATACCATAGAAAACCTTGATACAACAGTCAAAGAAAACGCAAAGTGCAAAAAGTTCCTAACCCAAAACATCCAGGAAATCCAGGACACAATGAGAAGACCAAACCTAAGGATAATAGGTATAGAAGAGAGTGAAGACCTCCAACTTAAAAGGCCAGTAAATATCTTCAAAAAAATTATAGAAGAAAACTTCTCTAACCTAAAGAAAGAGATGCTCATGAACATACAAGAAGACTATAGAAATCCAAACAGACTGGACCAGAAAAGAAATTCCTCCCGCCATAAAAATAGTCAAAACATCAAATGCACAAAACTAAGACAGAATATTAAAAGAATTGAGGGAAAAAGTCAAGTAATGTACAAAGGCAGACCTATCAGAATTACGCCAGACTTCTCCCCAGAAACGATGAAAGCCAGAAGATCCTGGCCTGATGTCATAGAGACCCTAAGAGAACACAAATGCCAGCCGAGGCTACTATACCCAGCAATCAATCACCATAGACAGAAACCAAAGGATTCCATGACAAAACGAAATTTACACAATATCTTTCCATGAATCCAGCCCCTGAAAGGATAATAAATGGAAAAGTCCAACACAAGGAGGGAAACTACATCCTAGAAAAAACAATAAAGTAATTTTCCAACAAAATTAAAAGAAGATAGCCCCATGAACAGAATTACAACAACAAAAATAACATGAAGCAACAATTACTTTTCCTTAATATCTACTAATATCAATAGACTCAATTCCCCAATAAAAAGATATAGACAATAAGACTGGGTATGTACACAGGACCCAACATTTTATTGCATACAGGAAACTCATCTCAGTGACAAAGACAGACACTACCTAGGAATAAAAGGCTGGAAAACAATTTTTGAAGCTAATGGTTCCAAGAAAAAAGCTGGAGTAGCCATTCTAATATAGAATAAAATCGACTTTCACCCTAAAGTGATCAAAAAAAATAAGGAGAGGAACTTCATACTCATCAAAGGTATGATCTACCAAGATGAATTCTTAATTCTGAACCTCTATGCTCCAATTCAAAGGGCATCTACATTCATAAAAGAGACTTTACAAAAGCTCACAATAATAAAGGGTGATTTCAACATCCAACTCTCTGCAATGGATATATCATGGAAACAGAAACTACGCAAAGACACAGTGAGACTAACAGAAGTTATGAAACAATAGATTTAACAGATATTTATAAAACTATCCTAAAACAAAAAGATACACATTTTCAGCACCTCATGTTACCTTCTCCCAAATTTACCATATAATTGGTAACAAATCAGGCCTCAACAGATACAAGAAGATTGAAATAATTCCTTGCAATCTATCAGATCACCCTGGACTAAGGCTGTTCCTCAATAACAACATAAACAACAGAAAGCCCACATACACGGGGAAGCTAAACAACACTCTACTCAATGATAACTTGAACAAGGAAGGAAGAAAGAAAGAAAGAAAGAAAGAAAGAAAGAAAGAAAGAAAGAAAGAAAGAAAGAAAGAAAGAAATGAAAGACTTTCTGAAGTTGAATGAAAATTAAGCCATAACATACCCAAACTTATGGGACACAATGAAAGTAGTCCTAAGAGGAAAACTCATAGCTCTAAGTGCCTCAAAAAAGAAACTGGAGAGAGCATACACCAGCAATTTGACAGCACATATGAAATCTCTAGAACAAAAAGAAGCAAATTCATCCAAGAGGAGTCAAAGGCAGGAAATAATCAAACTCAGGGCTGAAATCAACCAAATAGAAACAAAAAGAACTATACAAAGAATCAACCAAACCAGGAGCTGGTTCTTTGAGAAAGTCAACAAAATAGATAAACCCTTAGCAAGACTAACTAGAGGGCACAGAGATAGTTTCCTAATTAACAAGATCAGAAATGAAAAGGGAGACATAACAACAGAAACTGAGGAAATCCAAAGAATCATCAGATCCTACTACAAAAGCCTATACTCAACAAAACTGGAAAACTTGGATGAAATTGAGAATTTTCTAGACAGATACCAGGTACCAAAGTTAAATCAAAATCAGATAAATGATCTAAACAGTTCCATATCTGGTAATGAAATAGGAACAGTCATTAATAATCTCCAAAGTCCAGGACCAGATGGGTTTAGTGCAGAGTTTTATCAGACCTTCAAAGAAGACTTAATATCAATACTCCTCAAAGTCTTCCAAAAATAGAAACAGAAGATACTCTACTGATTTTCTATGAAGCCACAATTACTCTTATACCTATACCACAAAAAGACCTAACAAAGAAAGAAAACATCAGACCAAATTCCCTTATTAATATTGATGCAAAAATACTCAATAAAATTCTTGCAAAGAGAATCCAATGACACATCAAAACGATCATCCATCATGATCAAGTAGGCTTCATTCCAGGGATTCAGGAATAGTTCAATATATGGAAATCCATCAACGTAATTCAGTATATAAACAAACTCAAAGAAAAAAAACAAATGATCATCTCATTAGATGCTGAGAAAGCATTTGACAAAATCCAATATCCCTTCATGATAAAAGTCTTGGAAAGATCAGGAAAGATCAAGGCCCATACTTAAACATTGTAAAAACAATAAACAGTAAACCAGTAGCCAACAACAAACTAAATGGAGAGAAACTTGAATCAATCCCACTAAAATCAGGGACTAGACAAGGCTGCCACTCTCTCCCTACCTATTCAATATTGTACTTGAAGTCCTAGCCAGAGCAATTAGATAACAAAAGGAAATCAAAGGGATACAAATTGGAAAGGAAGAAGTCAAATTATCACTATTTGCTGATGATATGATAGTATACTTAAGTGACCTCAAAAATTCCACCAGAGAGCTCCTAAACCTGATAAACAACTTCAGCAAAGTAGCTGGATATAAAATTAACTCAAGCAAATCATTGGCCTTCCTCTACACAAAGGATATACAGGCTGAGAAAGAAATTAGGGAAATATCAACCTTCACAATAGTCACAAATAATATAAAATACCTTAGTGTGACTCTAACTAAGCAAGAAGAAGACCTGTATGACAAGAACTTCAAGTCTCTGGAGAAGGAAATCAAAGAAGATCTCAGAAGATGGAAAGTTCTCTCATACTCATGGATTGGCCGGATTAATATATTAAAAATGGCTGTCTTGCCAAAAGCAATCTGCAGATTCAATGCAATCCCCATAAAAATTCCAACTCAATTCTTCACAGACTTAGAAAGAGCAATTTGCAAATTCTTCGGAAATAACGAAAAACCTAGGATAGCAAAAACTATTCTCAACAATAAAAGAACCTCTGGTGGAATCACCATCCCTGACCTTAAGCTGTATTACAGAGCAATTGTGATAAAAAACTGCATGATATTGGTACAGTGACAGGCAGTTGGATCAATGGAATAGAATTGAAGACCCAGAAATGAACCCACTAACCTATGGTCACTTGATCTTTGACAAAGCAGCTAAAACAATCCAGTAGAAAAAAGACAGCATTTTCAAAAATGGTCTTAGCTCAACTGGTGGTTAGCATGTAGAAGAATGCAAATTAATCTATTCCTACCTCCTTGTATAAAGCTCAAGTCCAAGTGGATCAAGGACCTCCACATAAAAACAGATACATTGAAACTAATAGAACAGAACACCAATAGCTTATGCTCTAAGATCAAGAATTGACAAATGGGACCTCATAAAATTACAAAGCTTCTGTAAAGCAAAAGACACTGTCAATAGGACAAAATGGCAACCAACAAGTTGGGATAAGACCTTTACCAATCCTATATCTGATAGAGGGCTAATATGCAAAATATACAAAGAACTCTACAAGTTAGACTCCAGAGAGCCAAATAACCCTATTAAAAATAGGGTACAGAGCTAAACAAAGAATTCTCAACTGAGGAAAAAGGAATGGCTGAGAAGCACCTAAAGAAATGCTCAACATCCTTAGTCATCAGGGAAAGCAAATCGAAAATCCTTAGACCCCACCTCACACCAGTCAGAATGGCTAGGAGAAAAAATAACTCAGGTGACAGCAGATGCTGGAGAGGGTGTGGAGAAAGAGGAACACTCCTACATTGCTGGTGGGATTGCAAGCTGGTACAATTACTCTGGAAATCAGTTTGGCAGTCCCCTGGAAATTGGACATAGTACTACCAGAGGACCTAGCTATACCATTCCTGGGCATATAACCAGAAGGTACTCCAACATGTAATAAGGACACATGCTCCACTGTGTTCATAGCAACCTTATTTATAATAACCAGAAACTGGAAATAACCCAGATGTCACTCAATAGAGCAATGGATACAGAAATTGTGTTACATCTACACATTGGAGTACAACTCAGCTATTAAAAACAATGAATTTATGAAATTCTTAGAGAAATTGATGGATCTGGAGAATATCATCCTGAGTGAGGTAACCCAAACACAAAAGAACACACATGGTATGCACTCATTGATAAGTGGATATTAGCCCAGAAGATCAGAATACAGAAAGTACAGTCCACAAACCACAAAAAAATCAAGAAGGAAAATCAAAATGTGGATACTTTGTTTCTTCTTAAAAGGGGTAACAAATATGCATGGGAGGAATTGCAGAGACAAACTATGGAGCAGAGATTGAACCTGTCAATTGCTTTTGGTATCCTGGTCATTTTCTCAACCACAATTCTACCAATCTTTTACCCTGGGAATCTTTCTATTTTCTAATGTCTCCTTACATTTGTTTCATCAGAAATTTAAACCACACTCAACATCCCTAAATGAGCAATGACCAACAACCATCCCACAACTGGGGTTCTAGCATTTACGTACTCTGAAAAGTTCCCAGCATTCCAAATGTCACACAGTCACAAAAATTATCTGCAGCTGGCATAACTACCCTTCTGATGGAGTGCAAGGCAAATTATAAACAGGTACTGCAGACAGTCTGAACCCACCCCAATCCTGACGAATGGGATTAAAAAATGAGCATGTTCTTACAATATTTTTTAAAAAGATCAAAATTCCAGAATTCTTAGTACAATGTTGAAAGAAGTTGGAAAGTGAGCAGCTCAGGATTATTTCTGAATTTAATGTAGTTGCTTCATGTTTTTCTGCATATAGGATGATATTAGCTGTGGGTGTGTCATATATAATTTTTATTAAATTGAGGTATGATCTTTCCAAATCTAGTTTTTCTGGATTATTATTATGAAAGTTTGTTGTATTTTCACAAAGCCTTGTTCTGAGTTGAACATGTAAATTTTTGCATTTAAGTCTTTTTATTTTACTGTTTTTTATGTTAAAATATCATTACATTTGTGGGATAAAGCCAATTCTATCATGGTAGATAATATTTTTCATACATGTCTGTATCCTGTTTGTTAGTATTAGTGAGGATTAGTATTAGTGTGTTTATCAGAGAAGTTGACTAAAATTTTCATGTGTTTTTACTTGGTTTATAAGTTAAAGTGGTACTGGCTTCAAAAAGAAGTTTTAAAATGCCCCTTCTGTTTTTTGTTTGTTTATTTGTTTGTTTGTTTATTGAATAATTACAAAGCATTGATGTATATCTTATTTGAAAGTCTACTATAATTGTGCAGTTACTTCACCAGGGTCTGATTTGTTTTTTAGTCTAAAGGCTTGTATATTAAACTTTCAAACACCTTAGTCTGTATAAACTATTAATGTCTTCATTTTAAACTGTCTATTGACATAGTGGAATATTGCAATTACTTCCTTATACTGAACTGGAATTTAATTGTGTCTTTACGTCCTGTAGTAATCTGTTTATGATACTGAGTGCACCTGGGTTTATTGTACATCTAGTTAGGATTGTGGTGTCTTCTTTGTTAATTGATTAGAATGAAGTGTGTGTCTTTATCTCTCCTGAATACTGCAATTTCAGTCATTTGGATGAATCTAGAGCTGTCCATTAAATTGGTTTCAAGTTTAATGATGCATAGGTTTGTTTATATATATATATGTATATATACATATATATACATATTTATTATAATACTATAATAACATACATGCAATAATATAATATACATATATGTATATACATATAAATGTATATTATTATTGTATTATAATATATATGTGTATATATATGTGTGTATATATATATATATATATATATATATATATATATATATATACATGCCCTTATATTATTGTGAATCTGTCTGCTTTGGAATATGTTGTAATGTTTCCTTTTTCTTGCCTGACTCTGTTAATTTTGGTTACATCTTTCTTTCTGTTGATTAATTGGGCCAAGGGTCTGTTAATCATTTTTGTCTTTTCAGAGAGCCTACTTTGGGATTCCTTGGTCCTTTATAAGGACAGAGCTTTCAAGTAGGTTAATTTGCATAAAATTGTACATAGACAAATCTAACATATTATCTTTCCATCAAATTTTTTACAGTCTCCCATTAAATATGCATAATTAAACAAAATAGAGTTGAGCAGGCTTAGGAGATGTGGGCCAACAAAAATGAATTCTTTGTTACTTTGTGTAATTTTTGTTTCCTTTTGCTTTTTCTGGTCTTTTCTATGTATTGATCTTATTTTGTTTTGCTTGAGCTTATTTGACTCTTGTTTGTATTTTTTGTTTGGGAAGAAGTCTGAGAGAGGGGGAGATAGGGAGAGAAAGAGGAGAGAAAGCATATTAAATTGTATAGGTTTGAAGTGAGATGGGTTAGGAAAAACTGAGGGAGGTGGAAACATCATTGAAATACAATGTTTGAAAATGTTTTAATAGAAATATAAGATAAAAATATATCCTGCTGATTTATATATAATGTACCCTTATATATTCTTTTATGAAATGAATGTTTGTTTTTATATCTAAAAATGACTTATGAACTTAACACTATTTATCTTAGATACTGAGCTTTGATTTTTCTCATATGAAAGTGGGAAGTTTAAGAAAACACTACATAAAAAGGTTTAATATTTTTATCAATATATATGTATATATATACATGCATATGTATATTTATGTATATATGTACATATATGTGTGTGTGTATATATATATATATATATATATAAATATAAAACTTTGTTGTTGAGATTCTTGCCATTAGATTAAAATGTTTCTTACAAATCATTTAAATTAGGCAATTTACTCTAAAAAAGATATTTTCATATGTTCAGAACATGTACACACAATGTCTCATTAAGTTTATGTTACTGGGCAATGACAGACAGACAATAAATGAGTAAATTCTAAATCATCACTCTTTTATTTTTGAAAAAGATGTGCCTAGTTAAAAAAAATAAAGTTATGTAAGGGTTGTAACAAACATGATGGTAAGAGATGAAGAATTTTATTACTTAGAGTATCCTAGAAACCTTTAAGGGTATATCTGAGCCTAAACCAACATGATATGAAGAAATCAATTGTGCAAGTTTTTGTAGAGGAATGTTTAAGATAAAGCCTATAGTATACATAAAAATGTTTGGGGAATCCATAAAATTAGCTGTGTCTGTCTTTGCTAAATGTACAGGATTCCTGCATCTGAAAGACATGAAAGTGTACAAAGTAAAACTCACTGTCTCAGAAAAAATATGTTAGTTGACCTGCTTATTTGATCTTAATGAAGCATTGTTCTAGGTATCAGACATAAAAACAAACAAACAAAAACAAAAACAAAACAAAAACAAAAACAAAAAAACAGCCAAATAGTCCAAGTTATGTTCTAAGAGTTTATATTGTTTTGAAGACCATATTTTGCACAGTTAAGTATAATGTTCTTATACAAATTTTCATAGTACATTTCGGCATCTATTAGGCATATGTGTTAGTGTTTCTCTCCCTAGTTTGAATCTTCAACATACTCTGTTTCTGTTCTGTCACCCCTAATGTAGCAGACATGTGCCCAATTCACACTGTATATATAGTTAGCATAATGTGTACAGAAACCCTCACTAGACTCCATGAATGCATATATAGTATATGGCTTCTCAATTTCAGTTGGTGTGCAAATTTTAGGGAAAATACCACAAAATGGTACATTTCTAGGTCCCTTGATATTGTACCACATGATTAGATGGGAGGGAGATTGCTGTGGTTTCATAAAGCCAGGGATGAATTTATAAATTATAAAATATAGGTCTTAGAGAGAATTCTCAGGGGGTAAATGTGCCTTCTGGCAACCTGAGTTTACTTTCCACAACATACTGTAAAAAGGAAAACAATGACCCCTCAAAATTGGTGTAGGCTCAAATAGCTCAATAGCATTGTAGATAATACAAGAAATGCAGATCATAGGCATATGATCTGCATTCAATTATTATTCAATTCAAAAAAATTATTCAATTTTTTTCTTCTTTCTAACTGAATACTAGAATATTTGAATTCAGGTTTGTAGATGTGAGTAAGGAGTAAAAACACAGCATAACACCCTGAGTTTGGACCTTACAGAAAAAGCCTTATGTCGTCTTATGGTTTGTAGGATCTGCACTGGGGCTCAAAGCCAGGAAGTTCACTTAGAATATATTTAAACAAAAATTGATGACTGAAGTTCAGAGAAAAACCTTGTTTCAGGAACTCAGTTGGAAATCTATAGAGGATGGTACCAGACATCTTTTGTTGGCCTTCCTTGAACACACTTGCACCTGTAAACACATGCATGAAGACACACGGGGCGGGGGTGGGTGGGAGGAAGAGGGAGAAGGACAGAGATTTCATGTCTGACCTCTTGTTTCTGGGAATTTAAATCAATGATTTATCACAAAAGAATTGCATATGTGGTTCTTATGTGGTCCTTGGAGCTAGCATTTCATTGATATATGAGACATAGTAAAGCATCTATTAAAATAAAAATATTGATTTTTATAATTGTAAGGATGTGGTACCACAATGACTTCTAAGACCACGTTCCAACACTGCTGCTTTCCTAAACAGTTGACTAGGAAACCTGTTGCTAACCAGAATTAATGCATTCAAAGTCAAACCCATGTACTTGTTATTAAAGAGCCAAATTTAAATCTCTATGGTAACTACTGTAATAAATGTGCAACATCTGAAGCTATGATTATACTGTCACCCTTAGCGATGTCTATCTTAAGTACTTGACTACCAATCATTTCACTGTTGTTCTAGTCAACCAGAAATGTAGTTAAAAAAAGAAACTAATTATGAAATTCGTTTAAATAAGCCTCAGCAGTTTCTGCAATAACAGATCCTAGATATGAGAAATGACTCTAAGGTTTAAGATTATACTAAGAGGAGACTTTGATCTAACTTGAGTTTTAAGTACTAATGAAACAGTAATTAAGGATCACTAAAAAACTAATTGTAGATTTTAGGAGATTTTTAATTATCTTTGAAAATTATCAACTTCACACTATTCACCACATATGAAAATCTGACTGCATAGATGAAAGGTACTAAGAATGTTTTCATTAATTTTCAAACCAACCACTTATTTGCACGACAAATATGCTAAAATGGATAGGAAATTTTCTTATGAAATTATTAACCCACTTATAGTGCTAAGGTGATCCGTAGTATTAAATTTTTTCCAGTGATGTCTCACTCCACTTTAAAAGTTTTCTTTTTTCTTTTTATATTTCCATTTATATCACCATTTTATAGCTAAACAGCATCCAATCCTCGCTTTATACCTTTTCTTTATTTTAATCAAAGAATTAAATTATGTAATTATGGTTTTTTGTTCTATATTTTAACAGGTCAAACCACTGTGTGGTCTTTTCTTAAATGGCCATTAAAATTCAAGAGGATCTGAGAAATCATCCAAATGTTTGAAAGTGTCTAAAAGAGAAACTTTCATAAAGAGCCTGTTTAGAAAATGTACCTCACAAATCCTGTGATGGCATGTTTCAGTTCAGTAATTAACCCTGCTGAAGGTGACAGTTCCTGGGTCATCTCTGCAATTCCGCAGAAGGATCCCAGGAACTCAAAAAATGTTGTCATCACATTTGGTGATGAGAATGGAGGCCCTAGACTCCTTAAGGTCATGTAAAGTTAAAGATATACTTGATGAAGTCAGAGATTGTGTTTCAGAGTTTAGGCAAAGTATAGGCAAGATGACAGATTTGAAAGCTAGCTTTACAGATTTCTAATTAAATAAGTATCTGAGCTTGGCTAAGTTTTCTAAGAGAGAAAATAGGAAAAGAAACAGAGCAGGGCATGTCCTTAAGTTACACCTACATCCATGGGTGGGAGAAGGAAGGGAAAGTGAAGGCAGAAGCCAACCTGTCACAGAAGAACTAATATAATGTCACAAAAACTTAGAAAGTTATGGCGATTGTCAACAGTGTCAACTGCTGCAGAGAGGCAAGAAAGTAAGAATAATGAAAGCTCATAAAAGGCTTCATGAGCACTTCTGGATGATGGATTCAGGATTCTGCAAAATAAGATAAGGTAATTGGATTTTGAAGATATGTAGGGAAAGAAAAACTTTTAAAACACATTTACCAGCAAACAGGAAAGAAACTGCAGAACAACTTAAGGGGTAAATATGATCAAAGTAATTATTTTATATTTTCTATACTTTTAGCTTAAGGGAATAAAAGAAAATATAGACGGATACCAAATATTTGAATACACAGTGATATGGAAATAAAATGGATAGATGATTAAATAAATGCCTACAATATTGGAGGATTATTAAGGAGATGCCAAAGTAATGTGTGTTATACATTTTGTTGTGAAACAGCTGCATATTCATTATTTTACTATATCTTTAGCAGAACACTATTAGTCTCTGTAATTTTATTATATAGCTGAGCATTTTGAGCGCCATAGAAAAAGCTGTGTGGTTAGCAATAGGTAATGCTGAATATCAAAACCTCCTCTGTTGGGTCCAAGTCTAGATCTCATGTCTAGGTTCTGTAAGTACAGGGTAGGTTTTAACTTTAGAGAAGAGTATAAAATGTCTTCCTGAAGGTGGTGAGAAGAAACTAAATCTGTTTGACTTACTCCTTTTTTGTAAATAAGCCCAAGTTCTGGTCAAGCCTTCATTAGCTCAAGAAATGTGAGAGAAGATTGAGCTGACAATGGGACCCAATTAGAAACAAAAGGTTTTGTTTGTTTGTTTGTTTACTAACCATGGCTTCTTTAGAAAATATTTAACAGGAAGTAACCTTAAATGTCAAAAGATAGGTATCTTGCAAGTATAGAGAAAAAGAAGAGGAAATTATCCTTATTATATTTTAAACAGCGTGTTGGGTGAGATCAATATTATTTCTACTGAATAAATGAGCAGAGTAACATGTTAAAACACACACAGAGAGAGACAGAGAGACACAGAGAGACAGAGACAGACAGAGACAGAGAGACAGAGAGAGACAGAAACAGAGGAGAGAGAGAGAGAGAGAGAGAGAGAGAGAGAGAGAGAGAGAGAGAGAGAGAGAGAGAGAGAGAGAGAGAGAGAGATTGAGACCAGGACATTGTGCATACTAGGACATGACATTAAGGTACATCCTCGTTTTCTCTTAAACTATTAATGAACTAGTTTCTAGTCTGCAATCCAATTGAGATTAACTACTACTAATTTATTTTACTAATCAAAACCTGTATCATATCATATGTAACCATTATCATATCATCACCTCACAATAGGGTTTGTAGACACTATGATGAGCCCTGGGGATGACACTAATGTGCTTATTTTATGTTTCATACCTGTCTTACTTCACAAAAAGGTACCTGTAAGATGATTGTTGGAAGAAAACCATAGATTTTCACTGATAGCATTAGAATTGTTTGTACTGCCTTCCCCACCCGAAACGGTATTTATTTGAAATAAAACTTGAAAAGAATTTTCACTTGTTGGTAGCAAGATATAGCTGATAACAGTGAAGGAATTGTGAATCCTGGTCATGAATGGAGTTAGCTTGGCATGAATCATATCCCTTTTGTGAGCATCTTCCTTGAAGGCATGAAATTCTGCTCTTCTGCTGTCAAATGCAAATAGAGAACTAGAGTTTAATGTGCCCACTTCTACTATTCACAATTCAACTGGTCTGTGGGCTACTTGAAAACAGAGCCATATACTATTATTCCTTCATTCATAGCTCAGCAGGGTGTTTGACACAAAGTCAATGGCCAGTGTGTGCTGGGCAAATTCTTAGAAAAAATGCTGGAGAGGAAAGACTCCCAGCCCCCAAGTCTATCATCTTGCAGGTAAATCACTTGACTCCTTTACAAGTTATACATGAGGACCACTTTACAAATTACAGGAAGGCCACTTATAAGTTACACTGAACACTTCAACTTAATAAGACAACTTTAATGAGACAACTAAAGTTTCTCTAGAATCTCTAGAGAAACTCTAGAATCTCTAGAACAGAAGGCAACTATTTTCTGCGGAACCAGGTTTTTCTCCTGGTTCTTTGTATATATTTCTGGCATGTGTAGAAGAGCAAGAGATGCCACACACTGCAGCTGTGTACCCAGGTGGCCTTCTGATATTTAGAGGGGGATGTTTTGGCATGAATTCTAGGGCAGCTGCATGCAGCTGTCGTGAATTTCTCTGTGGCAAGAAGTAGCAGATGTTACTGATTTCTGACAATTTTATCAGATTGGTGATGACACCAATATATAAAGTGTATCACCTGAATTTCATTTAACAAACCTTTGGCTTTTCATTCTAGTATTCAGTCTTTTCTACATATGATCAGTTGAGATTGATTAATAATGTAAGTTGTAAGTCGAGGGAATTACATAATCTAGTATTTTTGGCAGTTTCTTTAATGTTCCCCTTATATATACTGCTAAATTTCCCCAAATTTCTAAAACTTTTCATACTTTAAGATTTTAGACTATGAAAGATAAAAATGATATATTTTCTTATATAATGCATTACTTTCTTTTTCTAAAGGTATCACCCTAGTGACATCTACACCATAACAAGGAAATAATAACTACTTTTTAAACACAATAATCTAGTCACTAATTTTTTTTTATTAGAGCTACCTTATGTTCTGGGATTTTCAATATCCTGGAGACTACTTTGTATTCTTCATTCCCAGCATTCTCTATTCATACAATTAATTTGAGCAGAAGGTGTAAGATTTGAAACGACACAGTCATGGTCATGGCCTGTCCTATAGATATAAAGGAGATAAGTAGTGTTTACTAAAAGTATCAGCAGTCCTAATCAGATGCAGAAAATAACTGCATAAAGTGTAGTTCTATAATGCAGTGATTTTAAAGGTCAGAAAATTGCAGGGTTAGAAATATTTTGAAAGGCAAAAGTATCAACAGTATAACAATGATCAAATGTAGACATGTGCATACCATGAGAATATTTCTGGGAATATGAATTGTAAATGATAGGATTTTTTATTTAAGAGTATAAAATAAACTTAAGGACTCTGTCAGGGCCACCATTAACTTACCATGCGTATTGGACACCCTGATTTAGACACACCTGATTTAGTTCTAAGCCTCTGTAGTTTTCCTCAATTCTATGCTTAGTAAAAGAAATCTTGGTTTTGTTCCTTTTCCTCCCTAAGCTTTCCTCCAGTAACATCCAATAGTAAAGGTAAAGAAAAGCAAACAGAGCAAGCAAGGTTAAAGTCTCTTGAAAATTTAGTTATTGGAGAAATTTGTACAGTAAGTTCTGACCATATTCACCCCATTCATTCCCTCAACTCCTCTCAGGTCCACACTCTTTTCCCTCCCATACAACTTTCTGAGCTCTTCTATCCCCTTCCGAGACCCTAATGAATCAAGTCCAGTTTGTGCTGCTTTTTAATTTAAATGGTTGTGTGGCTTTCCACCGGAGCTTTTTAGACCTACTAGTAGCAAAATTTCCAAGAAATTGACTCTCAATTCCCAGCAGCTATCAGTGTCAATATCAGAAGGCTTTGGGGGAGGGGTTCTTATCTAGCTCCTTTCTCTTGGCTAGAGTTTTGTCTGGCTTAAGCTTGTATGAGAAACCTAATTTAGATCCAATTTATTATGTCCTTTAGAAAGTGAATAGATGTAAAAAGGACAACTCTACTGCTTTTAAGAAGCTCATTGCTATGTTAAATTGGGTAATCTTTAAGAAGCAAATTTATAGGCAATATTAGTTCCTCTTCCTCTTCCTCTTCCTCTTCCTCTTCCTCCTCCTCCTCCTCATCCTCTTCCTCTTCTCCTTCTCCTTCTCCTCCTCCTCCTCCTCTTCCTCTCCTCCTTCTCGTCCTCCTCCTCCTCCTCCTCCTCCTCCTCCTGCTTCTTCTTCTTCTTCTTCTTCCTCTTTTTCTCATCCTCTTTCCTTCTCCTCCTCCTGCACCTGCTCCTGCTTCTGCTTCCTTCTCCTCCTCCTCCTCCTCTCCCTCTTTTTTCATACAGGGTTTCTTTGTCCTTGAATTCAAACTGCATCTGCTATATATCTAGGCTTCTTAGACAACATGTAAGCTGTTCTGAACTGATAATATTTTTACATGAATATAAGTATAGAGATATACACAATTAATATACCAATAAACCATTTACTAAAAATATATCATACATATTTAATTTAAACTTATTAAAGATGAAATTTGGATATATTAAATAGATATATCATTTATTTGTTACAAATAACTTTAAATGATTTTTTGATACTTTAGAACATTGTTTCTGACCCTGTGAGTTGTAACTGCTTTGTGGGTTTGATGACTCTCTTACCAGTGCCAACTAAGAGTGTACATGTTTACATTACAATTCATATCATGAGAAAATTGCAGTTATGAAGTAGCAACAAAAATAATTCCATGGTCAGAAGTAACGACAACATGAAAAACTGTATTAAAGTGTCAAAGAATTTGGAATGTTGAGAACCACTGCTTTCAGACATAGAAAATGTTCAATGATTTTCAGAATTGATCCATTTTTGATTTTATAATCGTTAATGGTGAGAACACCACTAACAGTAAATACACAATACAAAATGGCAGAATTATATATAAAACAATTTTAGTAATTGGTGAAAATTTACCTTAATTCAAGACAAAATTGATTTAAAAAATTACCTTTCATCAAAGATTTCAATAATTTGTAAGTCAAGAATCCTAATATAACATAAAATACTAACTTGATATTTAGATGACAAGCAACGATGATAGGAAAATACCACTTTTGATTTCTAAAAACAAATCATTAAGGTGCTTTAAGAACAAAAGCTTTCCATGTAGAGTAAAAAGGTTGCTAGGATTGTGTATAGTTGCCTCAGATCTAAGTTGGTTCACTTCAGGAGGCACGGTGTTGCAGAGTGTGAGAGCAGGCATTGGCAGTTCAAAGTGTGAATAGTGTATTACTGAAGCAAGGCTATAGTCTTGTGTGGCCCAACAAGTGAATGCTGAGAAATGTCAGATATAACTACAATGCACTAAACATATGATTTTAATTAGTCTTTTAGTCCATGTACACTCAGAAGACATTTCCTGCTTCCTGGCCTTTATGGCTGAACATTTAGTTTTGTTGCCTCCATATGATGTCAGATTAAGGAAAAGCTCTTGGACCAATAGCTTTTTTTTTAAATGTACATGCAAATACATTTAATACAGAAAAGTACAACAACAAAATTCTCATCCTCCCAAATACACTTTTGACTTTAATTTATATCATTCCAAATGCAAATTTCTAATTTATTCATATAAAATATTTTCTTTTTTTAGATATTTTCTTTATTTACATTTCAAATGATACCTCCTTTCCCAGTTTCCCCTCCAAAACCCACCCCATTCCCTCCCCCGTACCCCTGCTCACCAACCCATCCTCTTCTGCTTCCTGGCCCTGGCATTCCCCTACACTGGGGCATAGAGCCTTCAAAGGACCAAGGGCATCTCCTCCAATTTATGACCCACTAGGCCATCTTCAGCTACATATGCAGCTGGAGCCATGAGTCCTACCATGTGTACTCTGGTTGGTGGTTTTAGTCCCCGGGAGCTCTGAAGGGACTGGTTAGTTCCTATTGTTGTTCCTCCTATTGGGCTGCAAACCCTTTCACAAACCAGAAGCAACTCGAGAAGAAAGACCAAAGTGTGGATACTTTGATCCTTCTTAGGAAGGGGAACAAAATACCCATGGAAGGAGTTGCAGAGACAAAGTATGGAGCAGAGACTGAAGGAAGGACAATCCAGAAACTGCCCCACCTGGGGATCCATTCCATATACACTCATCAAACCCAGACACTGTTGTGGATGCCAGAAAGTGCTGGCTGACAGGAGCCTGATATAGCTGTCCCCTGAGAGGCTCTGCCAGTGCCTGACTAATACAGAGGTAGAGACTCACAGCCATCTATTGGACTGAGCACAGGGTCCCCAGTGTAGGAGCTAGAGAAAAGGCAGTTAGCTTGATCCAAATTCCTAGTCTTCCGATCTCAGCCTTCATTGTGCTCATATTTCAGAGCTGCATATCTATGTTTGATGTGTTACTAGTTTTATAAATTTTGAGACTCTCTAAAAAAAAGATAATACTTCACTGGCTGGGGGAAATGTATTGTTTCATAATGAGCTTGACAAGATTACCATTTTAGGTTTTTCTCTTCTCTCTGTATGTGTGTGTGTGTGTGTGTGTGTGTGTGTGTGTGTGTGTGTGTGTGTGTGTGGTGTAGTGTGAGTTTGTGTATAATGTGGAGGCATTTGTATAGAATGCATATAGAGGTTACATTTCAACCTCATCTGTCCTTACTCAGAAGCTATCTACCTTTAAAATCATTCTTTGAGAGTAATATAATTAATATTGTTTTCCTCTCCCCTTTTCTCCTTCCAAACCTTCCTATATAAGCATTCCTAGTTTCTTTCAGTTCTCTGACCTCCCTTTTTTCATCATTTTGTGTCATATGCATACATGTATGTGTATATTAATATATGTATGTGTATATTAATATGTATTTCTTAATACAAACACTCAGACAGTATAATGTTACTCATGTACATGTTCTCAGTGTGGAACTTTTGTTATTGGTTAACCATTGCTGCGGTCTTTCTAGAGGAAAACTATTTGTTCTACACTCAACATTCCTTATTTAGCTGTAGTTCTTTGAGAGGGGCTGAGATCTCCTTGTGCTTTTCCCATTCACATTAGCATGTGCATTGTTAGTGACCTTGTTCATCCTATGTTTAGACAGTCTTCAAGTTCATGAGAATTTAAGGTGCAGCTTCTACCTACAAGAAGACAATGTCAAATTAACTTTCTGATAATCTAACTCTAATAATCTTTCAGGTCCCCTCTTCTGCAATATTTCCTGAGCCTTAGGTGAAGGAGTTGTTTTACAGATGTATACACTGGGCCTAGGCTCTATAACCCTGTATTTTGATTTGTTAGGGTTTTCTGTAATGATCTTGGTCTGTTCCAAAGAGAAGTTTCTTTAATGAGGGATAAGGATTGTACTTACCTCTGGGTATAAGGAGAGATATTTATGGTGAGGGCCATGCAGGAGGAATGAGAAATGGCTTTAGAACTCAAGGAATGCAACCCACTTGTTACCACAGGCACATGTGGTCTATTGTCCTTAGGACTTTCAGCTGAAAGTCTGCTTTCAGAGTTCTGCTCTGCTTGCTGCCCTCACATCCCTTTTAATCTAAGAATTATATGAAAACTCTAAGGGGGATTTCCAGTCCCTCACTAGACAGTATCTCTGACATTAACAATAAGAATGCTTGGTCTCTTTCTGGCATTGCTACTCAAGCAGATTAATGATTCAGTCACCATACTGAGAAAGAATTTAGAGGCATAGATTGTCAGCAATGACCGCCATACTTAGAAAACATTTGGAAAAATAAAATTGTTAGTGAAGCTAGGTTGAGATATTTTTATTACTTGCTCTAATGTAGAAAATCTTAAGGAACATTTTGCAGTTCAGAAAGACTTGCTAACATTAGTTAAGCTATTAGTTAGCATTTGGTCAGGGAACAGAGCAATGACAGCACTGGCTGACGTGACTCTCACAGAGACTGGACTGCTACTGACTGATTTCTCATACCAAATTTTGCATTCAGCTTCCTGACATTATCTATTAAGAGTTTCTGATGAGTAGATATGCATTCTGAGGTTTAAAATATGTATGACTGATATTCATATAAAAGTTTAGATTTGTGATTCTTTTAAGATTCTTACAAGATTACTTTTATAGATAAATAAAATGATTATTCCTTTTTACTCCTTTCTTTGTAAACACAAATGCTGCCTGCCAGTAAGAGAAACTGGCTGAGAAAACTACCTAGCTTACTTATACTATGTTAATTTATAACGTTTGTTAGTTACAAATGCATGTGGGTTCTTGGGAATAATTTGTTTTCTTTACCTGTACTATGTATTGTTTCTTGTAAAGGTACTGAAGACATATTGGTTTTTCATAACTATTGACTAGAAGAAAACTAAAACATAATTACAATATAATTTTATAGTACTTGAAAGATTTTTCTGGGATATATAAACGATGGAAGAAAGAATAAATTATGAAGGTTAGAGCATCCATCAACTATGTGTATGTATAAGGTTTGTGTGTGTGGTGGGTTAGAGTATTTTCCATCCATCCATCAACTATGTGTATATATACATGTGTAAGGCTTCTGTGAATGGGAGCTGGAACATTGTTCCCTCTATCCATAGAAGGTATCCATTACCTTCTATACCATTACATATATATATATATATATATATATATATATATATATATATATACACAAAACTTGTCTGAATATTTGTTGGAGCCTACTCCATCTACCAGTTATATGAATTTATGTATGTATGTGTGAAATTCTTGGAGCTTGCCTGTGGACCTTTGCTATAATTGTTCTTTGTGTATATGTGTATGTCTGTTTGTAGTTCTGTACGTATGTACATATGCATATATAAATGTATGTATATGCACATATATAGGTATGTATATATTTGTGTATGAAGTTATTGGACTCTGCCTTTTGTTTCATTTACTCTCTCTGTGTGTGTTTGTGTATGTGTACACATGTGAATTTGCTCTCTTTCCTTCTCTTTCTTGCCAGCCCCAAGGAGTTAAAAGAGTTCACAGTTTACACACTGGTCACAGGGAGTGGCATCCCCAGTACACTAAGCTTTGTTCCTTCAGAAAAAACAAACAAACAAACAAACTGCCATCTGACTTCTCTAATTGCTGCCTGCCTTTGCCAGTAGCCCCTGTATGTTTCTTGATCCACCTCTCACAGCAGCTCTAAGCACAGATCCCCAATAGCTTCCTGCCTCAGCTTACCTACAATATGGATATATATTTAAAATGTTGTTATGGAATACACCGGGTTTCTAAAATGGTGGTTGCAGGTCTCCTCCAAGAATGATAACTTCACTATTATTCCCAGATAGTTGGCTAGGTTTCTAGAAAAAGGCATAGTTTCTTTCTTGTGGAGTGAGTCTGAAATAAAATTGGAGAGCTATTGGTTACAGATGTGTCACCTTTGGTTTTTAGTGCTTTGTTGTTCTCAGATATGAGTGCATATCCAGGAGTAACCATATACGCCAGGAAAGTAGAAAGAGAACACTATCAGGTCAGGGACCAATAGAGAAGAGAGTAAACAAGAGACAAGTGATCTGATGGATGGAAGTGTGGCTTCTACTTAGTAACAGAGATAAATACAAAAGGAGAAAGAGGGTAGAATAACAGTAAGGATGTTTGAAACAAGTCATAAAGAATCATACTATTAACTAGCTCTCCCCTAACTCTATAATACATATAAGTCTCTGTGTAAATATAAATATGCACACATAGTTTAAATGAAATTTTACATCTGAACTAAGAATATTCACTCCAAGAACCAAAGACCATTCAACAAAACTACAACACTGTTTTTTTCTTGGTTTGTTTGTTTGCTTGTTTGTTTGTTTTTGAGTTGTTGATCAGACTTTTCCAAGAAACTCTCAGTGCATTAGAGACTATTATTGTTATATTTTGTTAACTCCCTGGTTAAGTCCCCATTGCTGAAGACACCATGTACTTTAGACAGGGTTCAGGGGTACCCGCTCTGGAATTGACCCAAATGTTTCCTGCTTGAGGACCATATTTCATGGTACCAGAAGGCACCTTGAAGCTTACAAAGGAAGGGGCAAACAACATTACTACAAAGCTGTGGCATCTATGAATCCGACTTTGTTTTTGGAAACAAGGTCAGTGACTGGCCTAGAACTTGCCCAGTAGGTAGGGTGACTGGCTAGGGAAGCTCTGGCATTCTATCAGACTTTGTATTACTGGAGGTAAGATTGTAAATGTATGTCACCATTTCCTGCTTTTCATGTGTGTTCTCAGCATTACACTCAGGGTCTCGTACCAGGGTAGCACATACTGAAAGTGATCTACTCAGCACCAACCAAGATTTTTTTAATCATGTTCTTCTAATATAGATAAAGTAAATTTGACTTACCTAAGTGGGGATGGGTTGATTAAACATGTGGGTTTTATTTTATGGATCTAAAATAATTTTCAACTTTGCCTCTTCTTTTATTTATTCTCTATTTTGTCAAGATGCTTGGGACTTAGTATCTTTTACTAACTCTATAATCTGATTCTATCTAGTTTGAGATCAAGTCCATCTTTACAAATCTATATATAAAGCGTTATGTTATTTTTTCCATAAAAACCAGTTCATTTCTCAAGACCAATTTTCAGTTGGGCTGATGTTACTTAGTGCTAGAGGGCTTGATTGGCCCGGATAAGCTCTCGTATGACCCAGAGTATCGTAAAACAAAAGGAAGTACTGGGCTATGAAGAAGAAAGTACCGCATAGATTTTTTTTCAGAAGCTGAATCTTTTTGTTACCTTTGGAAAGTGTCAAGATAAAAGCCACAGTAGTTTGACATTGGCAATTTTCTAACTTCAATTCTATCTACATTAAGATATGATTCCATAGTAAGATACAGACAGATATGATGGCACACATCTGTGATCTAGCAATTAGGAGGCAAATATAGGAGGATCATGAGTTTGGACAGCTAAATCTATTTAATAAGAACTTGTCTCAAATCACATGAATCTCCTGTTAAAAAGTAAGATGTAGGACACAACTCAACCAACAAAGATGTCGTCCCCACTCACAGTAATTATTAGGTGCCATGGTGATAATAGTTGGTCAACACAAAACAAACTACTCTTTGAGTGTGTTTTGTTTGGGTTCTCTCTCCCTCTCTCTCTCACTTCTCTCTCTCTCTCTCTCTCTCTCTCTCTCTCTCTCTCTCTCTCTCTCTTTTTGTATGTATGTGTGTGTGTTCATGTGTGTGTGCAATGTAAACTGGTAGTATCAATGATGATTAGAATATACACCATTATTATCACCAGCTTTCCCTTTGTGAAATTAATAGTTGTTGTTCCTCATATTTGTCTACTTAACAAAGTAAATATTATTTATATTATGAACCTAAATTTGATATACATTTAATTAGAGCCCAGACTGGTTTATCTTTTTAAAATTCAATATTTTTTACTATCTATCTTGCATCTCAGGTTTACACAGTAATACATGATATTCCCCAAATACAATGTACATATGTATACCACATAGTTCTAGAAAAGTATGCATAAATAAAACCTCCAAATGTAAATACAAACATAAATATACAATAATATAGGAATCTAAAAATGAAGAGCTGAGTGGCAGGTTATAGAGGGATAGTGTTATATTTCAGTGTAAGCCAATCAATGAAAGATAGCGTCTTCAAGAACTGTTTACAAGAAGCAAGCATGAGAGCTAGACCTAGTAGACGACATAATGGGTAGAAAAGCACATGCATTAATTCATAATTTTAATTCTCCAAATTGTGTCAAGCTATTACACGCCTCTCTGTTTCATTATCATCACCCTAGGACATTATCATCTTGCCCCTAGATTATTGCAATGACTTCTTAATGCATCTCTCCAGTTTAGTGTGTTCAAATTCATTTTCCCAGTAAAGGCTAAATGTCTTTATATACCCTAGTTTGCCTTAATCATCACAACAGCCCTCTTGGGTACATCTTTCTAATCTTTTTTATTGCCTACAACCTAAAGCATAGAGAGAAAGAAGCAAGTGAGGTCACTCAGCTGGTAAGGGGCCAAGCAGGAATTGAGTTTCAGCATTTAAATACACAGTCATAACCATTGTTCCATGTGCCCCCCCATTATATATCACTTGTTTTTATTATTGACGATGTCATATAAAATGGTTCAATGCAGTAATGGTAGCATATAGGGAAGAAGTTGAAACTCAGAATAAAACAAGCAGCTGTATCAGTCTGGGAACAACCTTACACTGGAAATAGTTCATTTTTGAAGTACAATTCTAGATGCTAGTTTATGACAGTTGTTTTTATTATTTATTTACATTTACTTACTTGAAACATGGTATTATGCTCAATATTAGGCTAGCCTAGGACTATGTATGTATCGCAGGCTAGGCTTGAACTTGTGGGGGGTCCTCGTGCTTATGTCTTTGGAGCTCTGAGATTATAAACATGAGCCATCAAAACCAGATGCTCATGGAGTATATGATTCTCAGTTAGAATGTCACTACTGTAGGTACCAACACACACACACACACACACACACACACACACACACACATGAGATAAAGTAAGTTAATTTTCTTTTGACAATGAGAATAAAATCTGATGAGCAAGGGGCATTTTACATTTTGATTAATTACACCACATCATCAAAAGAAGTTTATAAAAACATCTGGAAACAAACACAGTTACTAGCTTCAGTTTCTGTGGATAAAAGACTATATTTTCTACACAGTCAAATTAGGTTGAAAGATAAAAAACATAAATATTAAGCTGTTGGGAACCTCAAAAACAATAATTATGTATGCCTGATGATACATAGAAATTTGGGTATTATAAGTTCATGTGGAAGGAACAACTATTTTATTCAGTTTATCCTATTTATTTAGCTATTGTAATATATTTTCAGAAAACATAATATTATATTCTAGTTGAAAAATAGCTCTCTATACTTCTAAATTCATCATTGTATACCTAAAATGTTAGACATTATAATTTTTACAGAAATGTAAAATCCTACATCTGAATGTTTTCTTTCAAAGGACAAGAGTCAGCAACACTGAGTGCTCTGATTGCAAGAGGCAAGTGGCATGAACATTCTTCTAGCAGTCTTAAGTATTCTATGCCTTTGCTTATTTACAACTTTTAGCCTTTCTCCTAAAATATTTAATAAAGAAGCTGGTAGAGAAACCACCAAGGTAATCACTCTCCATGCAGCTTATGAGATTCACCCACATACTAAGTTAGGACTTATGTCTAGTATAGTTGTGCTCAACCTGTGGGTCATAACCCCTTTGGAGTTACATATCACATATCCTGCATATCAGATCTTTATACTGTGGTTCATAACAGTAACAATATTATAGTTATAAAGTATTTCTCTTTGTATTTATTTACATCTCAAACACTGTGCCCCTCCCCATCCCACTGTCATAGAGTCCCACCTTCGACTATTGTGAAAGTTGCTATGAACATAGCGGAGCACATGTCCTTGTGCTTTGCTGTACCATCTTTTGTATATATACCCAGCAGTGGTATAGTTTGGTTTCCAGGTGGAACTATTTTCAATTTTTGAGAAAATGTCAGGTTGTTTTCCAGAGTACAATCTCACCAGCAATGGATGAGTGTTTTCTTTTCTCCACATCCTTGCCAGCATGTGCTATAGTTTGAGTTTTTGATCTTAGCAATACTGATTGGCTTAAGATGATATCTCAGGGTCATTTTGTTTTGCATTTCCCTGGTGACAAAGAATAGTCAACATTTCTTTAAGTGCATCTAGGCCATTTCAAATTCCCCTCTTGAGAATTCTGTTTAGCTCTGTACTACATTTTTAAATTGGGTTATTTAGTTTGTTAAAGTCTAACTTCTTGAGTTCTTTTTATATTTTGGATATTATCCCATTGTCAGATGTAGGGTTAGTGAACATCTTTTCCCAATTCATTGTCTGTCTTTTTGTCCTAATTTGACAATGTCCCTTGCCTTATAGAAGCTTTTCAGTTTCACTAGATCCCATTTATTAATGATTGATCTTAGAGCCTGTTGATGTTCTATTCACAATACTTTCTCTTGTGCCAATATATTCAAGGTCATTTCCAGCTTTCTTTTCTATTAGACTTAAGTATCAGGTTTTATGTTGAGGTCCTTGATCCATTGGGACTTGAGTAGTGTGCTGGGTGATAGATATGGATCAATTTGAATTTTTCTACATGCAGGCATCCGGTAAGACCAGTAGAATTTCTTGAAGATAATTTCTTTCTTCCATTGTATCATTTTGGCTTCTTTGTCAAAAATCAAGTGTCCATATTCCATTGATCAACATGTCTATTTCTGTACCAATATAAGCCTTTTTTTTTTTTTTTTAACCATTGCTCTGTAGTACAGCTTGGGGTCATGGGTAATGATTTGTCCTGAAGTTCTTTTATCATATAGGATTGTTTTGTCTATCCTGCATTTCTTGTTTTTCCATATAAAGTTATGAACTGCTCTTTAAAGACCTATGAAAATTATGTTGGAATTTTTACGAGGATTGCATTGAATCTGTAGTTTGTTTATGGTAAGATTGCCAGTTTTACTACATTATTCCTATGGATCCATTAGAATGGGAGATCTTTAGTCTTCTGATGTCTTCTTCAATTTCTTTCTTCAGAGATTTATAATTTTATATTATAAGTTAAAAATAATTTTATGGTTTATAATTAAGAATAATTTTATGGTTTGGGTAAGCATAGCATGAGGATCTGTTGTATCTTTAGGAAGGTTGAGAACCAGTGGACTAGTATATGACAACTCTGCAAATATATAATCATCAGAATTTTATACTTATATTAGGTTAATATTGGTTTTTACCACAGATCAGCCTTAGTAATGAATATTGTATGTCCCTATTTTCCTATTTTCATTTTGAAAGAAGGTTTGTCTAAAAAGTGTTATGTGTATGATATATTCTATAAGTACAGATGGCTAATGTGGGATGAGTCTTACTCCAAGAGGCCTTCATGAAAAAGTAATATTACTTAGAAATGGAGCAATTGCCACCTTCTCTGGTAAAACTCATAAACATATTTAAGAGTCAAAATCAAGGGAAGATTTCTATTCTGCCTTATAAAACCAATAACCATCATTGGGAATTTTGTATTTATATTTCTAAATAGAAATTATCTTTACCATTTAGCAAGATAGAATCAAAATAGCATTTACCCCTTTACCTAATAAGGTAGAAAGCACAAAGATCATTGGTACCACAGTACATTAATAAATTCCCTTCTCTGTGGGTTTGCGTGCTCGAAGTTTAATGGGGAAAAATTAGTATGTTTTTTTCACCCCAACAGGCTTCAGGTGACTAATACTCCTATTGTAAAAGACACATGCCAAGAGAAAATTATTTTAAAAAGTGCTTTAGAAAACTGTTATCTGAGGTGGGAGTTTTTAGAAACAGTGTACATTTTAATTTTAATTAAAGGAAAATGAATGACTCATTAAATATGATGTATTTAAGAGAGGATGTGAGTGATATATTAAAAAGAGGAGTTCAAGGTGGAAGAATTTAACCAGGATTGTTTACTCAGATTGACCTTGGCTATAGAGCATGGGCTAAGACAAAAGGCAGGTCTTATGACTGATTTTCATGTTATACAGGTCAGGTATTTTTTTTTAGTTTTCATTTTTTTAAGCATGTATCAGGTGAGGGAGGCACATGGAAATCGGGGTGTCCTTTTGAATTCAGTAGTTTTTTTTCCAAATGCCAAGTTCAGATATTTGGGATTAATATGTTCTGAGCCCTATTATTAACATAGAACCCTTAAGCCTGAAACTATGGTAGTACCAATAATTCCTTTATTTTTTTTTCTCCAACCATGCTTTTACATCTGAAATACAGCCATTTATAGTGCTAATGATTGTCATTTAAGGTAAAGTCTCTGTTTTCTTGATGGCTTGCAATTATTAAAATCTTCTCACCTGTGCAAAGACCTTGTTACATAAAAGACAGCTGACATTTGTGTCTTTGCTCATATTCCCATGCCAATGGAGGACATTTGAGTGGTTAAACATGCTCTCTCACCATCTGATCCAGGTCAAAGTTGGGCTAGGGAAATGGTAGATCATTTATAATACGTTGAATCAACATTATGGCTTGCTATGATTGGCTCTGTATAGATCCACCTGTTCTTAGTGATCGTCTTCAATACTGACTTCCATCACTTTTATGGTGGTTTATTTTTTCTTTATTGAATATTTTATTTATTTACATTTCAAATGTTATCCCCCTTCCCAGTTTCCCCTCAACAAACCCCATATTCTATCCCTCCTTCCCCTGTTTCTTTGAGGGTGCTCTCCCACCAACAAACTCCCAACTCATTGTCCTGGCATTCCCCTACACTGGGGCATCAAACCTTCATGGGTCCAAGAGCCTCTCCTCCTATTGATGCCAAATAAGGCTGTCTTCTGCTTCATATGCATCTGGAGCCATGGGTTCTTCCATGTATGCTTTTTGGTTGGTGGTTCAGTCCCTGGGAGGCCTGGGCAGGTCTGGTGATATTCTTGTTCTTCCTATAGGGTTACAGACCTGTGGTTTCTGTGCCCTGTGGGCTCCTTTTGGTCCTTCTTGTGTCAGGTATTGGAGCAATAGTGGTGGTCTCACCTGTGTCCTTAGGTGTGTCAGTGCTACTTGGAGCCCAGCTCTCTCCTGGCAGGATTTAGGTATGGAAAGCTGTGGCACAGGGTTAGCTCCGGGGTGTAGATATCCCATCATTTTTTTTTCAACTGTGCTTAGCTTTAAGTAACATCTCTGACTCACAAGGGTCTTTAAGAAAGGGTAATCTTAGTCTCCCTGTCACAGTAGAGGACCAGCAACTCTTTTTCTTACTTGTACTAACACAAGCTGGTCAGCTTTCATATTACATAGCTGATTCTCTCTTTACGTGCACCAGATTCTACAAGTATGGCCCAGAAACCACTTGAGTCTAGCAATACTTTTCGTCAGTACATCTTTTGACCTGCCAGTTCTGTTATACCATTATCCACAAAACATATTCTCAAAATTCCCTAGATTAGACAGTATTCTCACTGCACTAGAAATACTCAAAATTCCCTAGATTAGACAGTATTCTCACTGCACTAGAAATACACTTATATTCCATGCTGGATACTTTTCCAAAAACATTAAACACATATTTCTTTGATCAAATGGCAGTACTTGAGTAGATAGTCTATGGGTTACTAATTGGATTCTTCTATCTGGTAAGAAAAGAGGTACTTTTGCCTAAAAGAAACCCACTCTAAATTGGTGCAGATGCAAAGATAATTTTTTGTTGTGGTTTTTTTTTTTGGGGGGGGTTGTTTGTTTGGTTTGGTTTGGTTTTGGTATTTCCTCATCTTTTTGTTTGTTTTGATTTTTTGGTTTTTTTTTATTTGTTTGATTTTTTTTCTCTTTGGTGTGTGTAATCACTTGAATTAAGAAAAATCCTTCTTTCCATTAATATTAGCCTCCTTACGGTAATGGGAAGACCTTAAATTTCCTGTTTTAAAGCACTCTATGTATTAAATTTCTGAATGCCTGTCACTTTTAAGAAAAATCTGTTATTTGTGAAAATGCTGAGTACTTTGCTGAATTGTGTTATTTTAGAGAATAAGAGATTACTGTGAGATTCCATAGAAGTCTGTCAGGAGTGCCTGTAGAATTGCTACTGTGTCAATCAACAGCCTCATTCACCTTGAACCATGAATCATTTTTTTTATTATTATTTTGCTCTTGTGTTGTATTACACCCTCTAAAAAATTTCCTCAGTTTCTACGAACTATGGAACAGCACACATTTATTTGGCAAGGTAATTTGTCTGAATCCATATTTTAAAATACCTCACAATATATAACTTTATACATTTCCAAATGTGCTTAGCTCATCATTCCTCTGGAAGTGCTTTATTTTCTTTATGTTAACCTTGGTAATTAAATTTTAAATTGTTCATTTGCCTATTTTGGCAACACACAGCTAATTGTCTTATTGCTTCAAGGTGGCCCTACAGGCTGCACAAACAAGCAGTCATCTTTGCCTTTTTATAGTACATATACTAGTTGAGAATGTAGGGTAGGAATACAGAAAACCTGTCTCTTAAAATCTATTTTTTAAAAAATATTTTCTTTTGAAATCATGTGTAAATTTGTTAGTGAAAGATGGTCAAGCATTTAAGCACATACACATGTGGGCTAGTCATTCCACATGTGGCTTGTGGGAGTTTAATTCATGAGTAAGGGAACTAATTTGGAACTTCTTTAAGAGCTATACAAGTGTGACTGAGGTATCTCTCCAGCCTGGAGATAAGAATGAGAAAAAGACACTTTATCTAATGAGAAAGAGGCATGCCAGAATTATGGTGAAGGCAGAGTAAGTGTGCGAAGAAGCTTTGATGTGTAATGAAATGCAATGTGATTCTAGAAAATACCCAAGATTCAATATCACCAAGTTTTTGGTAGAGGGAAAGAATTATATATCATATTAAAGGAACCGTGAACAAATTTTGTTTATATTTTCAGTTTGGTGAGCTACCATTGAAATATTTAGACAGTGAAGCAAAGTCAAATGGTTAAATATTTTAAAGACTTTTTTGATTTATTTTTTATTTTAATTAATTTATTTTTTACACTCCATATTTTATTCCCCACCCCATACCCGATCCACCCTCAGACTGTTCTATATCACATACCTCCTCCCACCCCCCTTGTCTCCACATGGATTTCCTCAACTCCTACCCCAACTGACTCCCCTGAGGCTTCCAGTCTCTTGAGGGTTAAGTGCATCATCTCTGTATGAACACTGACACAGCAGTCCTCTACTATATGTGTGTTGGGGGCCTCATATCAGCTGATGTATTGAACAATGTTTGAGAGATCTAGGTGGTCCAGATTAACTGAGACTGCTGGTCCTCCTACAGGATCGCCCTTCTCCTCAGCTTCTTTCTGCCTTCCCTAATTCAACAACAGGGGTCAGCTGCTTCTGTCCATTGGTTTGGTGGAAATATTTGCATCTGACTCTTTCAGCTGTTTGTTGGGTCTTTCAGAGGGCAGCCATGATAAGTCCCTTTTTGTGAGCGCTCCATAGCCTCAATAATAGTGTCAGGTCTTGGGACCTCCCCTTGAGCTGGATCCCACTTTGGGCCTGTCACTGGACCTTCTTTTCCTCAGGTTACTCTCCATTTCCATCCCTGTAATTCTTTCAGACAGGAACAGTTATGGGTCAGAGATATTACTGTGGGATGGCAACCTAACCCCTCACTTGATGCCCTATCTTCCTGTTGGAGGTGGGCTCTATAAGTTCTCTCTCCCTACTGTCAGGGATTTCATCTAAGGTCCCTCCCTTTGAGTCCTGAGAGTCTCTCACCTCTCAGGTCTCTGGTGCATTCTGAAGGGTCCCCCAAAGTCCTATTTAAAACATACTAGTTGTTAGAGTGTAAACATTGATGAAGCAACTGAAAACCAAGAGATAGTGACATTGAAAACAGAGGTGTGTCATGATTTGATTCATAATCTTCTAAAATTCATATGTCGAAGGGCAGAATCCAATATGACTGTACCTGGAGAATGAATGTATGAGTAGTTGAACATTAGTTCACAAAAATGGCTCTTTAATCCAAAAGACCTGGGAATGTTATAAGAGAAGGAAAGCATCTGAGAAGTATGATCCAGGAAGAATGCTATCATCATTCTAGCAGTCTGATGATAGATGTCCCAACTTCATCAACATTAAAACTGCTTTTCTGTTGTTAAATTCAATATCTAGCCAGTGTTTGGCATTTTGTAAAGGCATCCTGTCCAAGTAAATATTTTCTAAATTATCTGTAACTGCTAAGATTAGTTAATGTGTTCATTGTGGTTTTTTTTAAGATAAAGAGAAACCTGAAATAGATTTGATTTTACTTCATTTCTTTTCTATTTGACTACCTATCTGAGAGATTGGTGACAGTTTATAAGTTTCTGGAACAAAATAAGACCAGAGAGGTAGAAGAGGATTGACTCAAAAATTCAACTATGGACATGCATATTTGTTTGTCTCTGAAACAAGCAAAAATATTTTCATTAAATATTTGTCTATACTAAACCATGTGCTATTGGAAAAGTCTAGTCTGAGGTATGTCATTAGTGTTTAAGCATTAAGATCCTATCTAGATTAATATACAAACGTGATCCACTTTGCAAACTTATGAAGAGAAATGGAGATCAAAATATTTTTTTATATTTTATTTTTATTAGATATTTTACTTATTACATTTCAAATGTTGCCCTCTTTTGTGTTTCTCCTCCATAGACCCCTCCCCCTGCTTCTATGAGGGTACTCCCCCTCCCGCTACCACCTTACCACCCTGGCATTCCCCTACACTGGGGCATCAAGCCTTCACAGGACCAATGGTCTCTCCTCTCATTGATGCCAGATAAGGCCATCTTCTGCCACATATGCAGCTGGAACTATGGGTCCCTCCATGTGTACTCTTTGGTTGGTGGTTTAGTACCTGGGAGCTCTGAGGCGGGGAGGGTCTGGGTGGTTGATATTGTTCTTCCTGTGGGGTTGAAAACCTCTTCAGTTCCTTCCGTCCTTGCCCTAATTCCTCCATTGTGGTCCCTGTGCTCCGTCCAATTGTTGGCTGGCAGAGCCTCTCAGGAGACAGCTATATCAGGTTCTAGTCAGCAAGCACTTCTTGGCATCCACAATAGTGTGTGGGGTGTGTTGTGTGTATATGGATGGATCTCTAGGTGGGACAGTATCTAGATGGCCTTTCCTTCAGTCTCTGCTCCACACTTTGTCCCTGTATTTGTTCCCCCTTCTAAGAAGGACTAAAGCATACACACTTTGGTCTTGCTTCTTCTTGAGCTTCATATGCTCTGTATATTGTATCATGGTAGGTCAGAAAGAGAAAGCTGAGAAGTAACTCATAGAAAAGGAGATTCCAAGAATGGAATCTGCTAGATAAACTCATCTAGGTAAATATTTATGGCTTTCACCATATACATTTTAAGGAATATGTAGAAAAAAGCATCATTCACTGGTAGATAATCAAATGAAATAAAAAGAGATGTTTCATGTGTCTATAAAATATAGTTCATGTTATTTTAAAAGGTGTAAATATAACATGACAGATGTGAATGAATTTGGATATGTTTGGGAAGGTTATAAAACAGACACATGGTACCTGAGCACAGGTAACAAAACAGAATGTAGGCTAAAATAAAATGGGTTATCTTTAGTTAATCATAGTAGAGCCTACATATATGGCCAAAATAAATATATTTTGAGTATGAGTCCTATTTTTGGGAGGAAGAACCAGACCTTAACTTCAACAGATGTAAGTGATGTGCCTAGATTGATCTCTAAGGGTTGATTTACACTATGGGAAGAAAGATCAACTACCTCCATTTAAAGGACAGAAGAATGTAATGATGTCTACAATTGAAAGATGGTTTGTAAGTTTCATTTTCAAAGTGTGCCTTGGTTAAGGTTTCTATTGCTGCAATGAAAACCATGACCAAAAAGCAAGTTTGGGAGAAGAGGGTTTATTCAACTTATTCTTCCATGTTGCTGTTCATTATTGAGGAAATTCAGGACAGTAACTCAAACAAGACAGAGTCCTGGATGCAGGAGTAGATGCAGAAGCTGTGGAGAAGTGCTGCTTATAGGCTGGCTCAGCCTTCTTTCATATAAAATCCAGAACCACTAGGTCAAGGATTGCACCACCCACAATGACCTAGTACTTCCCACATTGCTCAGTAATTGAAAAAAAATGCCTTACAGATAGATCTCATGGATGCATTTTTCTCAACTGAACTTCATTTTTCCCTGATGACTATAGCATGTGGCAACTTTATACATGAAACCAGCCAGTACATGGGGTAAAGGAGTTATGAACTAAAGGACTATGAAGTACTTTAGGAAAAAGATGCTTGGCCTTTAAGAGGGCTAAAAAAATGTCATCATTTTTATCTCTGTTTAAGTGTTGGATATTTCATCTCTTCTACTAGTTTAGCGCTGGGAAGATAGAAGACAAAAAGAACAGACTACAAATCAAATATGCAAACCATTGTGATGGGTGTAATTTGTTGTTATTCTCATTCTCCTTGTGGTAAAATGTAAATATGCTAAAGCCCAATACCAGATCATTTTCAAACAACATTACTTTCATAATCAGTTGCTAAAAATTGTTCTTTAAAAAAGAACATCAGATATATAAAAGTGTAAATACTATGCATGTGAATGATGGGCTTTGAAAAAAAACTACCAAGGAAAGAAAATTATTTTTAATGTCTAAAACCAAATTCTTGAATGCACATAATTACTATATTTATATAACTACTATAATAATACCTACTAGTTTATGAGCAATCAACACATATATGTAATGTGTTTATATATCAGTAATAATAATTGTATTTCTTTCTTTCTCATGTGTGTGTGTGTGTGTATGTGTGTGTGTATATGTGTGTATGTATGTGTGTGTGTGTGTGTGTGTGTGTGTGTATGTGTGTGTGTGTGTGTGTGTGTGTTCACGTACCTGTACTCTGGTAGTCTTTTAAATGTATGGGATGGGGCAATTAGTTCCAAGCCCTTTCATAGTATTTGGGATTCTATTGCTCTGAAGAGGTGCCATGACAACAGCAACTATTATAAAGGAAAACATACAGTTTAAATGCTTAGTCCATATGCATCATGGTGGGAAGCATGAATGCTTGCAGGGAGGCTTGAAAAAAAAAAACTACCAAGGAAAGAAAATTATTTTTAATGTCTAAAACCAAATTCTTGAATGCACATAATTACTATAATTATCTAACTACTATAATAATACCTACTAGTTTATGAGCAATCAGCACATATATGTAATATATGCTCCTAGAGAGGTAGCTGAGAGTTCTACAGATCTGTCTGCAAGCAAGAAGAGATATTCAGACACTGGGCCTGACTTGATCATCTGAGACCTGAAGACCTACCCCAAAATAACATCTACCCTTTCTTCCTCCAATAAGGCCATAACTACACACCTCCTAATAATACCAAGTCTCTATGAGCACATGAAGCTATTATTCAAACTACCACACACCTGACTCAAGAGCTGTGACTATTCAAGTCCATTATATAAAAGTCACAATATTTGAATATGAGCATTTAATTCCTTTCTGTGAACTTGAAAACATCTGAAGACTGTACATTTTAATACACAACAAGTGTTGCTATGCAATAGTTTGTATTTCTATCCTTTTGTTATATTTGTGTGTGTGTGTGTGTGTATTTATAGTATAAAGCTTATGTAGGTTAGAGAACAACTTTCTAGAATAATGTATCTTTTTCCAACATTTAGGTTCTGGGGATTTAACTAAGCTTGTCAGGCTGCAGGGAGAGTCCTTATTCCATGAGCCATCTTACTTGCCAAATTGTCCATTTTCAGCAACATAAAAGCCTATGCATGTCTAATGAAGATAGCATTTCCCAATATTTTCAATCCAAAATTACTTTAATACACAGATTCAAATGCACTGACATGGTAACCAGTGTAAACACTGATTCATACACATAAAATAATAATAAAGCTTTGGCTAGGCAATGAAATTTTTGAAGTAAAACTTTGTGAAAACTTTATATAACACTTGCCTTCAACTTCACACATCTGAAAGTATCAAGAAATCCAAGGTATGTTTTCCAAGAGTTCCTCCTTTCAAAGAATCTTTCTTTAACAGAATTTCTCTTGAATAAATAAATGGTTACAACATAACACACTCTGCTCATTGCTAAAACAATGCTTATGCTTTAATTAATTAAATCAATACTCAATCTCTCCAAATAATGACTTAGAAAAAATAATTTTGAAGACTATATACATGGTTAGCAGAAGGAAAAGCATCCCAGAACATTAGTAAGAATAATGACATCAGTGTGAATATTGTTTAGGGAAAACTTTGATGGGTAGGGCTGGGTACGAATTTACAATCCCAAATGGAGGAGTATTGTGATAGATTTTTCTGCAAAGCAAAACTTGATCTTGATGTTGCTTGTCAATATCACTTCACAATGAGATTCAAAAATAGTAGAATTCAGATACTAAATTATGTATTAAATAATAACTAGGTAACTACTGGGCACTATAACTTGAGCTACCTAGTTAAAGTGACATGGAAAGAATTACCTCTTAGCTACAAATATTTAAAGAGATGATCTTCCTTAAAAAAATGTCATTATCCTAGACCAAAATCTGTGTCTACAGAATATTTTGTTGAAGTACGTAACATCTTTAGTTTCTGCCTGAACTTTAGTCATGACAGGAATTTTCATTGTGTAATTCCTATTGGTACTTACATGGGATTATTCTTCTCATTCTTCTTCCCAGATCTGGCAATGTGGAGGCTCCTTGGAGATTGTGACTTGTTCTCATGTTGGTCATGTTTTTCGCAAAGCAACTCCATACACGTTCCCTGGTGGCACTGGCCATGTCATTAACAAGAACAACAGAAGACTGGCAGAAGTGTGGATGGATGAATTCAAAGATTTCTTCTATATCATATCCCCAGGTATGCAGTGCTGAAATTTGCCATCTTTTAAAAGGGGAAGTAAAATTTTAAACATGTTGAATATCTGTTTCATTATTCTTATTTATCCTAAGAGTTAAAATAAAATGTTATTCATTATAAGGATATCATGGAAATTTTTGTGTGAGAAAATTTTAGGCTAAAGTTATTTTCACCTAAACTAAAAATATCAAATATTTTTAAATCTCTCCTATGATTTTTATTCATTACCCAATTAAAGAAAGATGTACATATAGGTATTCAAATTTATTTTAATACATACTAGGAATCTTTTAAACAGGAATGATTTAGTAAACTGTTAACAAATTTAAGCAAAGAAGCAATGAAACTTTTTTACATTCTCTAAAACCTATAAACATTTAAATAATACTTTTTTGAGAAATATTTTAGGAATAAGGAGTTTTGTAAAAATTTAATTTCATGATGGTAAAATTTTGTGGGAGTTATTTGTATTATTTCCTTTTGATTTACTTGTTTCTACAATAACAATATTATTTATTTCTTAAAATGACAGAATATTAGTATATTAAAATGAGAAGGAAGTAACAGAAAATTGAAGCATGAGCATCAGGACTTTAAGTATATCCGTATCAAGTATAACCAAATATCTAAATAAATACATAAATGTTGCAAGAGAAGTATGATTTCCTTCAAGGTGTCAAAATATAGGATGGAATATCAAAATAAAAATGAAAGGATTTTAGATATATTAACAAAACTATTGAATTTTTTTCTTTGATATTTTAGATATAGCTTCAAAGTTTTCAATGACCTTCTTATGTTACCCATAAGAACAACAACTATTTACATCTTCATATTCTTTCTTACAAAGTAATCTACTATATAGCTTAAAAGGGCAGTTTGCATTGTAGATGGTATGCACTGATTTATGAAGCTAAATATAATGTCAGTAACAAGTATGAAGAATATAAAAGTCAGTAAGGACCTTCTTATAATCCAGATTTCTATAAGAGAGAAAAATTGAAGCATTGTGTGTGTTTGTGAATGTGTGATTAGAAAGGCCTTTTCACACTTTTTTCACGCCTTCATCTGTGTCAAGACAAAATGATATCTCAAGAACACCACCTCGTGACTAGAAATATTTCCTTTTATAGTAGAAATATTGTCCAGATGTTCACTTAGTTCAACAGAAAAATACAAAATCTGCAGGAAAGTAGTGACATTTATATAACCTTTATATATTACTCTGTTGGTATTTCTTGACTGGAAATAATTACTTATAGCAATTCTTAAAGTACAATATAAATAAAGAACTAATGGATGAAAGAAATGTGAGGCTTGCATTAAAAATGTGAGTGATTGTGGATCATTGGAAACATGTGCAATTGATTAATTTTCAATGATCATCATGGATGTCAAGTAATGCTAGGGAAGTCTAAGACGCCTTTCTTCTCCAGCCTCTGAAGGTTGAATGAACTGACAAGAAAAAGGGGCATATAAACAAATTAATATGCAAAAGGGGTGGAAGATCACAGTAACCTGCAAGGAGCGCATATGATTTGAAAACCTCCATACCATTTTCTATAGATGTGGGGGATGTGAGACAGTAAATACATTTAGAGAAGATCAATGGACTGGAAAAATATACAACATAGGTAAATGTCCATTTGGCATGTGCATGCGCGAGCACACACACACACACACACACACACACACACACACACACACCCCACACACACATTGTTAATATTTATGGATGGAACATGATAACAAATGTTCTATGACAAAAAGAACAAGCTTGTTACTCTTGCCATCATGAACATTCCTCTTGTGGTATGAGTTTAGCAATGAAAGTTTAGGGAAGGAAGCAGAGATGTTCCTTACTGTTTTGGCAGGTGGGAAGCTTTGAACTCCTATAGATAGATCAACTGTGGATAAAGCTTATCCCTGCCCTGGTCCAGGGAAAGACAGCTGGGAGAGAAGCTTTGGGTCCATTTTTAAAGGTATTTTAATTTGTTCCATATAAAATTGCTTTGAATCAAAGTATGGCCTGTTTATGGGTATTGATCTTAAAACCTCAGTATTAGGTATTTTGTATAATTTTTAATTGATTGAAAAATGTAGATGAAGGACAACTGTTTTACAAACTGCACAGAAATGATCAGTTTCAGAGTTTATATGATGTAGTCTCTATGTGAACTTAGGACTTGACACTGAAGAGCAGAGCTGATTGTGTAACCTGGAAAGTGCCCATTTTCCATCACAGTCATGGGCACCTGGGATGTTCTTGTTCTTACTACTCAGGCTTGTACCTTAGCACGTTTGAAAAAGGAGATGGCCAGAATGAACTGTTATTACTTGAGACTTTTAAAGGGGCCATTGAACTTAGGAGAAGGGGGCAATCTGCTTGCAAAGATAGAAACTAAAGAAATTATAACTTCTCAATAGGAAAAGGAGAACTTAAGTAGGTCAGAAGCTAGATCTGGCTGATTCCAAACAAAACCAAAATGTAGCAGGTTACAGATCACCCTCAATCACATACTTAAAATATTCAATAAGCTAGCAGTCAGCCATTTGTATGATAAAGATTTTAGCCGTTAATTATGCTATAGATTATGATGAATGCTACAATTTAAAAGTCAAAATCACAAAAATATTATTTTCTTGAGTGATGAATGTTTGACTCTGTGTGTCCTATGGCAATAAGTGGATTTCAAAAATAGAAATACAGGCTTTTACATGCATGACTAAAATTATATCATACACTGTACTAAACACAGATATATGTGCTTTAGTTGATGTAGAACCATCCCACTGTGAGAAGTACAATCCCCAAGTCATTGGGACTTGTATAAGGGAGAAGAAATCAAGCAAGCAAGCAAGCAAGCAAGCAAGCAAGCAAGCAAGCAGGCCGGCCAAAACATTTGTATCTCTCTGCTCCTAAACATGAATGATGCTTGACTAGCTGTTTGAGCTCCTACCACTGTGACTTCCTGCTATGATTTAGAACCCAGAAGACTAAGCCACCTTTGTACCCTAAGCTGTTTTCTGATCAGGGTATTTTGTCAGAGCAATGAAAATGAAGTGAATACAGAGACTGTGGAGAATCCACCTTTAGCACTCACAGTGTCATGTTAGCAATATTTACTTATCTCTCTTGGTAAAGTCCTTTCAGATTTATGTCCCTATTATCTAAAAGTTTCCCTATAGCTTTATAGCTTTGTAAAGCTTAAAAATATGTGTTGGATAGTTTGAAGCACTAACAAATAAGAAATGCATTTTGCTGGGAGCCTCTTTATTTTGCTTTCTGTTGGATTACCTATCTATATATGTCCCGCTTACACCAAGGAATCACATCACTACCTTTATCCATCCTCTCGTAACAACAACCAAGTCCACATATGCCTGGAAAGAATATCCAACTGGTTTATATGTGGCCTGTCTTTGTAATTTTTATGTTATATAATAATATAATAGAACTAAACTGCCAAGGGCCAACCGCAGCTTTGCCAGGGGTTTGGGAGCCATGAAAGAACAACTGGAAGTCAATCATGAGTACAAACTGACAGCTCTGTCATCTGCTCAAGATGGCCTTCTAGATAGCCCTCTGTAGATACCTCTTGGCTCTGTAGTCTATTCAAGAAAACTTTCTGCTCTCTTGCTGGACAAAATTCTAAAAGCTCTCTGGATAGCTCATTCCTTTTCTGGCCAAAGTCAAAAAGGCTGCTACAAAAAAAAAAAAAAATCTAAAAGCATTGTACCACCTCTTTAGGACAACTCTTTGACAATGTCAGAAATCCTGCTACAAAAATTCTAAAGGAGTTATATTCACTCTCTAGGCAGTTCTCTCTGTGTAGCTCTCTCTTTCAGACCAAAGCCTATCTTTATTTTACATATCAATTCAATCCTCCATCTCAGGTTTCCTTTTGAGTACCCCATGGACCAGCATTTTATGACATAAGTCTCTTGATTCTTAGAAAAGACAAGAAGTATATGTTTTGACATAGCAATAAATTCAGATATGCCTGGCTTTGTAAGTACAGACAATAAGCTAGCAGGATCTACTCTAAGATCACCATTCCAGGGCCTAAAGTAGCTCTATCCCAGCCTGACCTTGAACTGAACAATCTGCCTGTCTTTGTAAGCACAAACAATAAACCAAGCTGGACAGGATCTTGCCCTGCACTCATTAATCTCTAAATCTCGTTATCTCTTTCCATAATATCTTTCTGATAAGCTGGATCATAGTGCAGCTGCCTGTGTTCTTTTAGGTCTGTGAAGCTGCTTATATAATTCATACTGCATCCTTATATTTTGCAAATTTGAGAAAGTATAGTTTCTTGAAGTCATGTTTTCTAAGTTTTTTCCCTAGCCTTATGGGCTGTCCTGAAGGTAACAGTGTTCACCATTTTTGCTGAGGACATGAGACACACCCTTGCCTTCTGGACTCAGGCTGTTTCTAATCATCATGGAGTCATTAACTTTGGCAGGGAAAATATCACCACAGGAGGACCATAATGTAAGTTATCAAGCCTTATGCCTAGCAACCATCAACACTCTTGGAGGCCCATAGCATGCTGGCTCTGCTCCAGGGGCAGGAACTGTGATATACACCTCTGCTGCCGTGTAGGACTTGGCACTTCACTTGATGTAACCCTCCTCACTTTAACTAATTCAAACATTTTAGACATACAAAGCAGCTTAATATGAGTTTCTTAAATAGATAAAACAAAGCTACTTTTATGCTTGTTGATTTCTACTTTTTCTGAGTCCTGATTTGCTTAATGTTTGAAGAGCTCTGATTCCGTGAAAAGCTATGCATGCAAACTACGTTTATCTGTTTACTCTGCTATTTATTTTATGCCCTGATTCAATTGGTCAGCATTCATTTGACATTTGGCTACTTTGAAAATGTGAAACTAATTTTATCTGTACCTGGAGTTTAATGAGGAGCAATACCACTTTGGAACTGTGTTAAGAATAGTTTCTAACAAGTGTTTAGTGTGCTTTCTGCCTGTCTTCATAAAGATGCCAATACTCTGTCTAGCATCATGGATTTTAAAGCCCATAGGCCCTTAAGGCCTGAGGCAGTTTTTAATAGTAATTGGACTGTTTCAGCTACAGCCAATCTGATGGCCCTAGCAAATCCTTTGAAATGAAGGGATATAAGTTGAAATCACTCTTCACAGAATACACCTTGTAAATGCAAGTGTTCTTTTCCTTCCTGTTGGTCACAAGCATAAATTTTAGGAACTTAAAAATCAAGTATAATCGTAAAACCACATCTTTGAAACAGTTGCTTTTCTATTAACATTGATTTTCTTTCTTTGGGGAGGCAACCTTCAAACTGTATGTCAACAGGCGTGGTGACTAGGGCCAGCTATCTGGATATAACCCCTGGGCTCTCCTTTCCTCAGTTGACAGTTTGTGATCTTGCTTTGAACAAAAATAGAGAGGAAATAAAATAGAAAATATCTAGGAACACACTTCTAATGTTTTTATGAAAACAACATATCTTCAGCAATATTGGAATAATATGATTTCTATTACAGGCAAGAAAAAAAATCCATATTTAGAAAAAAATCTTGGGGCTCTCTTTGAAAGTTAGCACTTGGAACAGAGAGAGAGAGAAAGAAAGAGAGAGAGAGAGAGAGAGAGAGAGAGAGAGAGAGAGAGAGAGAGAGAGAAAGAGAGAGAGAACTAAATCACCTTACCAAAGGCAGAGTATTTGAACAGCATCAGTAGGCCACTGCTGAATTTTAAGATCTGTATAAGTTATTCTTTGATACAATATATGATAGGTATTTACCCAGGCCATTTTCTTTTAGAAGTCATGAAAATGTGTTTTTATAACCACTGGTTTGACATTTTCAGGAAGATGTACAATATGAAAAATTTTATTAGTCTAGTGATATTTCTTCTGATTATCTTGAAATGAATTTCTCAGTAAAGACTGTAACATTTCTGAAAAAGGATAGCTTTGGTGAATTTTGATTTTTTTTCATTAAATACTTTTACACAACAGCAAATCTGATCCAAAGCTGATTGTGTCAGACAATGAGAAAATGATTAATCATTTCATTATGTTCTAGTTTGATAGCTGATATTTATTAATCTTTGTGATACCTTAAGAAGCTAAATTTGATGTATCTATGAGAGTGGCTCTTCATGTTACTGAATGTTTCCATCGAAAGTTTTGAAGTTTGATTTATGTGTGGCAGTACGTTGGCTTTAATTTTCACTTCTTTTGTTGTTTAGCCATATTTGAATTATGGATTTTTCTCTAGTTCTTTGATAATTTTCTTCAATGTGCTTTTATTATTTTTACATTACCCTCCAACTCCTTCTAAAACAATCCCCTTTTTTTCTACTCATTCATATTTGTGTCCTCTTTTTGTTTTTTTACACATTGCATGTCCAATCTCTGCTATCCATATATTCAGATTATTGACTTTTCAGTGAAGTCTGGTTAACTTATAAAGGCTTACATTCATATAGAAAACCAACCTCCCCTCTTGTACCAGACAGTGATTGCCAGTAGCTTTTGGTTAGAGATATGACTACATATATTAACAACTCCCCTCTCTATGTTGAGACATTGCCTGGCTTGTGCTTGCACAGGTCTTGTGTGGGCTATCACAGTCATACTAAATTCAGATGTGTACCTACTCACTCTGTTGTGTATAGAAGACATAGATCTATGTGCATATTATGAAGCTTTTCTAGCACTAGTTAGTTTTCCATATGAGATTTTTGATACCCTGAATTTGATAGAGAAGAAAGTAGGGAGTACACTTGAACTTATTGGCACAGGAAAGGACTTTCTGACCAGGAACTAAATCTCAGAGCAAACTCCATGATCCTCTAGGTCTTATTATCTTTTTACCCTCTCTTCTGGATTTAGTAATATTTTTTCTTTCTTGAAACTAGTTCTTCTACCCTTGCATCATTATATCAACCCTCAAAATTTCTACTTCCTGGATTTTACATATATGCCTTTTTTATCACCATCTCCTTGGGGTTTTTTGCATTGTTCCCAATGAGTCAACAACTTCTTCAGTTATTTTTTTTGTTGGCATCTGGATTTCTTCTGTGAAAAAAGCTTTTATAAATTTTAAAACTAATAGTCTTGATTCAATTGTTACTGGATATTTTTCTCATTTTATATACTCATAAATCTTTATATATTTTGGAAATGAAATTATGTTACTAAATATTTACATATTTACATATCTCAATGGTTAGCAAATCAGTGTTTTCAAATAATATGTTAAAGTATATCTTTTTAAAATTCATTGTTTCTTTGAGCATTATGTGTTTTTTAATAGTATGGCCCAATTCTTACATTGTTTAGACACTGAAAAATATTCTTTAATATTTTATTTCATAAAGGTCATACCCGTTTTTCAGTGAAATCAGTAATCTTTCAAAAAATAAGCATAACCCAAGACCTGGATTAGATAATTCTACATGTGATTATGTTTATAACTTTTTTCATAAAAGTATCATTTATAATAATTATACTTTTAAATATATTAAAGTAACTATATTGTTTCCCATTATATTAATTCTAAATAGCCAGATTTCACTCATGATCTGTAATACTATTCAGCAAATGATATAAATCATACTTAATGGAAATCACAGAAACTTATATTTGAAGACTAGCAATATAACAATCTCTTCAGATAATTAGCCCCACAGAATAATTTTACCATTATCGAATCTAAGTAGTCTCCAAGTAATTTTAAAGTAGGCAACACTAAGTCCTATTATGAATTGATTCACAGTATAGCAACTACTTCTAATGTTCAGACAACAAAATACCTAGGTATTTAAATGAACTTTTCTTCTTAACATATACTTTGCTCTAACTTAAATATAATTTTCTCAATTCTAGTGAATGAGGCAGTTTCAAAATTCCAATAAGTAAGTATTATCCCAAATAGACTGGAAGATGTAATGATTAATTTTCAAGTCTCCTCATCTTGTTGAACCAGTCAAAGTAGGAAATTTAATAATTTTTAAGTTTGGACAAATTATCCAAATCACTTTATAAGATGCATAATTTTTTTTTCTTTTTGGAGGTCAGGAGATGGCTGAAAACTTTATTTAATGTAAGAGGATTAAAAATGAATCAAATATGACTTGAGCACACGCAGTGAAGTTTTATCATAATTACTTTCATCTTGTCAGTGTTTTCAGAGTGTCCTCATTTTATTATTTAGTTCTGTCATAACTAAAATTGAGCAGCTTATGAGTTATATAATAATTAATTACTTTTAAGCTTTCAATTCTAATTCTTATCAGGATTGAATGGATCACTGTGACACTAGGTAGCAGTCATTTACAGGAAGCCACTGGTGTCCAGGTGGGTTAGAATACAGACTTCTTATTTCTAATACTCTCAGACTAAGCCTCCAATATTAGTTGTTCTAGTAAATCATTTTGCCAGGATCCTTATGTTATATTCATATTTTTCTATTTAAAATAAAATATGAGTTCAAATCTAGAATGACCTACTTACATAAACTCTTAGGAAAATTTAAAAAAAAGTTAAAAGTTGACTTTGAAAGATTTGGACTACCTCATCCTTTCTGGGTTGAATAATGGAAACAGTTAACTATACTTTTCTAGATGCACCAAGTTGAAGTTATGGTAGTCACTTTCAAAGGCAAAAGAAAACAAAAAGAAAAGAAAACAATCGAAAAAAATATGACATACAACATTCATCTTCGTCTTATGCCCATAAATTCTTAGTGACCTTAGTGTCAGATTACCACAGAAATATTACCTAAAATTTTGTGTTCCCTGGGAGTCATTTTACATTTATATATTCACAAAAATTATTTAGAAAATATTTTAATACATGTCTGTATTAAACAAACTACACAAAGCTTTCATGGAAAAAAATTCTGGACAATACATATTGGCTCGAAAAGAAAAGACACATAAGAAATGTTGGTTTAGATTTTGTCAAGGGAAGAGAAAATGTTTTTTCTTTTAACAAAGGTAGAGACCTAGTTAATAAATAGACTGACTGCATACTTTTTTTTAAGGTCCATAGAAGCACAATTATTTTATTTTATTTTTGTTATTTGTATTCTTTATTTTTTATTAGATATTTTCTTTATTTACATGTCATATGATTTTTTCCCCGTTTCCCCTCTCAGGAACAAACAAGTAAACAAACAAACAAAAACAACAAGAACAAACTCCTGTTGCTTCCCCCCCCCCATGCTTGCCAACCCACTCTCTCCTACTTATTGGTCCTGGCATTCCCCTACACTGGGGCACAGAACCTCTAGGACGAACAACTATATGAATTAACTAGTACCCTCAGAGCTCCTAGGGACTCAACCACCAACCAAGGAGTATGCATGATTAGGACTGATTGTTCTGGCAGCATGTGTGTAGTAGAGGATTGCAAAATCAATCATCAATGGGAGAAGAGGTCCTTGGGACTGCATACTTTTATCAACAGCAGAGTAATTATCCAATCAACTCTAAAGAGGTAATAGCCATTGTGTGTTAACTGCTTGGCTTTAATTTACACAGTGTGAAGGACCTGCCTTAGACCACATAAATACCTATGAATTGTTCATTAAGGTGGTTAGTGACATAGGAACTAGTCTAGGCACATAAACTAAATTATGTCAAGGAAATGTATCAAACAATGAAAGCTTTCTAATTGAATGTTTCATTGAAGAGGAAGGAAATCTGTTCCCATCAATGAAAAAAAATATTCAGATCTCCCTTCCCTACAGCTGGGTTTGGTGGCATTCACATATCACATATAATTCAGCAACTAAGTCTAAATTATGAAGGCAGTCTGGGTTACACAGTGAGTTTAAGGCCAGTTTAAGCTTCAGAGTAAGACCTGGCCTAAGGAGAAAGAGCAGGAAATCAAGAAGAGGAATGGTCACTACAATCTACTTCTAGCATGTAATCATTTCATTTTTTAACATTTTATATAGCTTATGCATTCCTAGTGCTGTATTTCTAATAATTATGAATTTTTTATTACATGTTTTCTTTATTTACATGTCATAGCATACCTCCTTTCCCAGGTTCCCCTCCTAAAAAATAAAATAAAATAAAATAAAATAAAACAAGAACAAAAACAAACCCCTGTTCCCTACCCCTCCCCCTTCTCACCACCCCACCCTCTCCTACTTATTGGCCCTGGCTTTCCCCTACACTGGGACATAGAACCTTCACAGGGCCAAGGGCCTCTTTTTTAAGGTTGGCAAACTAAGTATTTTATACTACTTAATAGTTTAGAAAATTTTATCATTATAGTGTATTTAAGTATGTTTTTATTTAAAAATCTTACTGACGTCAAGAAAACACAAATCTCAAGTGCCTGAATAAGGTTTTAATTGAAAAAAAATGAATAGAAGATGAAATATAGCTACATGAAATAGTGTATATATATATACACATATATACACTAGAAATATAGTATAAACACACACACACTAGCATTTGATCAGTTTCATATAAACCAAGTTAAAAACGTCACGTTTCATTTCTCTGAAAGAACAGAGTGGTTTTACTAAAATAATACGTTACATAGATTCAGAAAATAAACTATAAGAAGACGATTTTACACTTTGTACAGATAAGCCATCTAGAACTACAATGGATTCAGTTATCATTAAATAAGCTTCCTGTCTGGAAATGTTAAACCAGAGATAAGATGTTTACCTTCTAAGGAGATATGATGACAATTGAATGAGCCATTTCTTATGAACTTTTTTTTCTTTTTAGATATTTTCTTTATTTACAATTCAAATGATCTCTTCTTTCCCAGTTTCCCCTCCATAAAAGAAAAAAAAAAAAACCTGTTTCCTTCCCCCTCCCCCTTCTCATCAACCCACCCTCTCCTGCTTCCTGGCCCTGGCATTTCCCTACACAGGAGCACAGAACCTTCAAAGGACTAAGGGCCTCTCCTCCCATTGATGACTGACTACCCCATCCTCTGCTTACATATGCAACTGGACCCATGTGTCCCACCATGTGTACTCTTTGGTTGGTGGTTTACTCCCTGGGAGCTCTGAGGGTACTAGTTAGTTCATATTGTTGCTTGTCCTAAGGGACTGTAAACACTTTGGGTCCTTTCTCTAGCTTCTTCATTGGGGACCCTGTGCTCACATCCTGAGTGAGGTAACCCAATAACAAAAGGACACACTCGGTATGCACTCACTGATAAGTGGATATTAGCTCAGAAGCTCAGAATACCTAAAATATAATCCACAAACTACAAGAAATTCAAGAAGAAAGAAAATCAAAGTGGGTACTTTGTTCCTTCTTAAAAGCGGGAACAAAATACCCATGAAAGGAGTTGCAGAGACAAATTATGGAGCAAAGACTGAAGGAAAGGACAATCCAGAGACCGCTCCACCAGGGAATCCATCCCATATACCATCACCAAACCCAGACACTATTGTGGATGCCAGCAAGTGCTGGCTGACAGGAGCCTGATATAGCTGTCTCCTGAGAGGCTCTGACAGTGCCTGACTAATACAGAAGTAAAGGCTCTTATGAACTCTTATCACAGTTTTCATTTCTAAAAATCCTGTTATCATAGAAACATAAATCAATGATTAGAAACATACTCTGATGGCCACAGTACTTAAAATGGACAGGTAATAGATTTCCATTCAACCTGATAAATTTTAACACATTTTCAATCAGGTAAATGAAGAAGCCCTGACTATATATCTGTGTGTGGTAGAAACAATGTGAGTTTCCAACTGGTATCTGGGAATAATCAGTAATAGCAACCACTTTCACTAACACTTGTATTTTGAGCATTCAGTTATATGGATGTCATTGACTACCTTGTCCATTGAAGTGAGTTTTAGTGAGGAATCAATGGACTGACATCTTTGGCAGCCATTCTGTGTGGAGGAGATGTTCCTCTCATTTGTGAAGACCTTTGTTTCACCTAATTCTCAGGAAAAAGTTGTAAGTACTTTAGACTTTTAGGTAATTGGTGTGCATGTATCATCTCTGATTTAATGATTTTCTTGATACTTAATAGAAATGTTCTTTATTAAAATGCTTCCTAAAACAATCTACACATAGTTTTAATCTTTTTTGGTTTAAAATTGCATCACTGTTCTATCATAGTCCTTTTGAAAATAAACTTTCATACATCTCTTTTATTAATTTGTGTATATACATTCCCAACTTAAAAAAGAAAAGCCAAAAGCCAAGTTGCCAATGGAATACCAATGATCTATGTTTAATGCTTGTTACACCTCAGAATACCTTTTAACATCTCCATGAGAATTTCAATTTTTTACCAAACATCCTTTGAAATCTAGTGAATGTTACAAATCAAGTGAATCCATAGCATACATTTTGGTAAGAAGAGGCAATTGATGAGTTAGTAACTTTACCTACTTAACCACAAAGTGGTGATGCTAAATGGTGATTGCCAATCAGTATTTAAAGTTACTTTAAAAGGGGCTGAAGAGATGGCTCAGTGGTTAAGAGCACTGACTGCTCTTCCAGAGGTACTGAGTTCAAATCCCAGCAACCACAGGGTGGCTTACAACCATCTATAATGGGATCTGATGCCCTCTTCTGGTTGTCTGAAGATAACTATAGTGTACTTATATACATAAAATAAATAAATAAATCTTTAAAAAAAAGTTATTTAAAAAGTAATTGCCTCCAAAGGATTAGAGTTCACCTACTCAGTGAGTCACTACCTGATGTTTATATATGATCCTTCAGTCTATTTCCTTATCTGACTACACCTCTCTTTGTGTCTCTCACAACCTTTTTCCATGTATATGTGTTTGCATTTGTGTGAGAATAATTTTTGTATGTGTATGTTTTTGAATATAACATGAATCTATTTATCTCTTAACACTGAACACCTATGAAATAACAAATTAAGATTCATCAAATGTTTATCATATTGATAACATTCCTAGTGAAGTCTAAACACAGACATTTCCTCCTACTTTATATTTCAATTTTTAAGGCTCAGTGAGGTAGATGGAAAAGTGATACTTCATTTGAAATAACACATCTCATTTTAATTATTTATATTGAAGATTAAATGTGAAAACTATGGTAAATTATGGAAAATAGAAGGAAATAGAAGTTTAAAGGGCATAAAAAATTTAAACAAATTATTGTTAAGGAAAGGTTTTGTTTCACTTTGACAGCCTGAGAAAAATGAGCAGTGATGCATAATTAATAAAATACCTTTTAAAATCACTGTATCACAATATTCAATGGAGCTCAATTGGCTGTCATTTTTATCTGTGGTAAATTCTTAATAATGATTCTATTTTAGAATAAGTTTTGTCTTGATGATAGTTTGTTTTATAAATATCATTTAAAATGATAATTATTTCAATATTAACCATACTATTGAACTCCAGATATTATTTTTAATTAATAATGTGCTTCCATTCTTTTTTTAAGCATGGTTACTTTGGGAAATTCTTATATAAAATTATTTAAATTTGATTTATAAAATTATAAAACTATATTTGATTTTAATTGTTTGATAGATTTGTACATGCATATAATATATTTTGATTACATCTGATATAAATTCCCTCCAGTCTTGTTCCTCCACTATCATCAACCATTACACACTCTCAGGTTCATGCACCCCCATATGTTTTGTCATCTATTAATCTATCTTTCTCCTTCCTCCCTTCATTTCTTCCTTCCTTCCTTCCTTCCTTCCTTCCTTCCTTCCTTTCTTTTTCTTTATTTTATTTCTTTATTCTATCAATCTAACTATGATCTGTAGATCTTTCAGTCTATTACCTATCAATCATCTATCCCCTCTCTATCATGTTAAGCTGAGTGCATTTGGTTTGAGTGGCCAAGTTGACATGGGTGCAGGACCATTTATGGGAGAATGGTTAGCCTCTCACAGTCTACATCCTTAGAGAAAATTAATCCTCCCTTTCCAGCAGCCCCAGATGGTGATATATTCTCAGCTAAAGGTACAACATCAATAACATCTTTCCCACCTTTCTAAAATTATGTGACTTTATCTTGCAGGGCTTTGTGCATAGTGTCTCAATTGATGTGAGTTTATGTGTGCATTGCTTTATCAAGAAGACAGGTTGTTTTTTGGTGGTCATCTGGCTCTTACAATCTTGATGCCCTCTCTTACACTGTGATCCCTGAGACTTGATGTGATGTAGTTATCTTATTCAGGGCTAAGTGCTCCAAAGCTTCGTTATACCTTGACTGTTTGTGAGTCTTTGTGTTAATCTCCATCTACTACTAAAGGAAGCATATGTGTTTAGGAGTAAGAGAGACTAATCTATAAGCATGAGGATAAGTAATTAGGAGTTAGTTTAAAGCTATGTTAACTTAGTAGATTAATAATAAAAAGTTCTTCCCAGAGCCTATCACCTGTCTAGCCATATATATTCTTATACTTGGCAAAGTCCTGAAAATGGGTTCCACTTTGGGGAGTAAGTATTAAATCAAACAAGAAAATAGTATTTTTACTCCTGTGATATTGTTGCTGCCATTGCACCAGTGGGCATATCTTTCCAGTCTGGCCATTGTTTTATCTCACAGGAATGGCTGCTTGGTAGAACTGATTTCTTTTCTCATTTGACAGTGTGCACATCTCTATTCAGCACTGGGAAGCTAGTCAGTAGGGATGATGATTCCAGCTCAGGTCCAGCTTGATTTTCCCTCACTCTCTATATCAAGTATGTGACCTATTTAATAACAGCTTTTTCCACTAAGTTCTGGAAGCCATTTCAAGGGTAATGTAAGTAGTCTGCCTTATATGGAGTCTATAAGTTCTACTAATAAACAGTTCATAAAGAGATATTCTGTTTCCATAACTGGATTATTATTTGATAGTCAATAGCTTTCAGGAAGGGCATTAGCTCTCTTTTTTAGAGCTAACTCCATTTGGACTCTTCATATTTATGTTTATATGTATGTGAGAAAGCCTCTTCAGTAATAGATTTTTCATATGACCTTTTCTATTGTCTTTATTGTTAGTCTTGCCACCCAGTACTACCTAGTCTAAGTTGCCTTTTATCTTTCACCCACTTAATCCTCTGTTATTTCTCCTTCCTCATTTATAATAGATGTACCCATCTCTCCTCCCATTAAACCAAACTTGGCTACCTAATAGTTTTCTTCCCTTTATATATATTCTAATTAATGAAAAAAATATATGAAGTACTATTTCATATATGTTTTATTTTCAGGATAAGATTTCTTTGAGAAAAACTGACCATTACAATCTAAAGTTTGATATTTTAATATTCAGAATGTTTTTTCAGTGATGCTAAATCTGCCTTACTTTAATTGTATTAAAAAGAGAATCTTACAAAATTTTCATTTTTATGGATATGTCTTGGTAGATTACAATAGTATAAGCATACTTGATCATAGATTTTTGTTACAGATTTCTAACTCTATGTCCAAGTCTTAAAATATTTGCCAATATAATTCATTTTAATAATCAAAAATACTCCTCCCATGAAGAGATTATATAAATTTGGTCCTATGAAATTGTGTTCTTTCCAACTTCAATACTACTTCTGTTGTTACTTTGTATAGCAGACATCTGTGTACTTGTCCCTGCCTTATCCCTGACATTAGTTTCTATGGCACCCAGTCAACACATACATTCTTTAAACACATTTTCTTCTCATTTATATTTATGCCTGCTAAATAGTTGTACTTGTAGTGGACATATGAATGTTTAAGTGTCCTACAGAAAAATAAATAAATAAATAAATAAATCACATATGTTCGATGAAATATTACCAAGTACAATGATTTTTAAAAGGTATAGTTCTTTTGTGAAATTTTGGTTATTGTATTGAGCTATTGCTTATGTGTAGATGGCAGATCAGTTGAGTAGAAACTTACATTTGCAGGTGTTGTTTGTCTGTGTCAGATTTTTTCCTGCTAAATAGATGTCATAAAATCTCCGTGCATTTATACTCTCAAACTAATTATAATTTACCATAAATGCAATTCTAAGCAAAAAGGGAAAATGTAAAATTCAAAGCTAATGGCCTATTGACTACCAAGTGGCAATTTGTATCTACTCTGCTCTAAGAGTTTTCCTCTAACAGATTTTTTTCCCATTTTTATTTTCTATATTTTGTATGTTTTAGTGAAATAAGCAAGGAAGGAAAGCAGTGAGTTCTAGACTGTCTGTCAGGACTCCTTATGTGTATTCTGAAGGGCTGTCAGCCAGCAGCATTCCCTTGTGCCAGTGTGCTCACAGAAGTCTGTTTTCTCTATTGCTCTTGCCAACCAGTAGTAAAGTGGGTGGAGGTGTCAGAAAATAGCATATTCATGAATTGAAATAATATTTATATTTTATTCATGAGGAAAATTGATGCCCCATGTCTAATCGTCTTCACTTGCACTGCAATATTTCCTTAGTTGGTTTTAACGGGACACTCCAGTCTGCACAAGACCTGGACCAGAGAGACTAAAGGTCTCTTGTTTGTTATTTTTAGATGATTTCCTAGCCTAGTACTGACATGAAGATGGCTCTGAGCAGTCTAGCATCTTAAAAGAGACTATAGTTGGTCATAAAATTCATCCCAAATTATACTACTAGGTCAGTAATATTGAAAGTTATTTTCCTATTAGAAAATTTTATAATCAAAATTATATGAAATTCTGATTATCATTTCCTTCTGTGATAAACTAAATGTTTTTTTGGAGAAAATGCCAATAGAGATAATAAAGACAATATGTGTGAAACACATGAAGGAAGATGTTCTAACAACTGGTTACAGAAATCTATTTTGTTTGGAATGGTCTAATGGTTTAATCAGTAAAGTCTTTATTAAGTAAATATAAGAACCTGAATTTCATCCCCAGCATTCAGTCTATAGAACATCTGGGCATAGCAGCATGTACCCAGATATACTAATGCTGGATACATAGGGCTCAATGCCCAACTAGTCTAGCTCCATCTCTATACTCTAGTCTGAGTGAGTGACTGTGTCAAAGAATGAAGTAGAAAGTGTTTGAACACACATGCATGCATGCACACGCACGCACGCGCCTGTGCGCGCGCACACACACACACACACACACACGTATATGACAAAGACCTATGTAGGTGCAATGAGAATGACCTATATAGGTTCATCAATTTGAATACTTTGCTCCCAGTTGGTGGATTTCTAGGAAGGATTAGGCGGTATGGCCTCGTAGAGATATGTCACTACAGCTGGGCTTTGAGAGTTCAAAAACCAACACTAGGCACAATATCTCTTTCTCTCAGTTTCTGCCTGAAGAACAGGACATAGAGCTCTCAGATACTGTCCCATTGCCATACCTCCTTGCTCAATACCATTGACTAATGCTCTCAAAATGTAAGCAAGTTTTCAATTATTTTTTCTTTCATAAGAGTTGTCTTGATCATGGCATCTCTTCACAGCAATAGAACAGGGATTAGGGTATGTAAACACACACATCTATCTATCTATCTATCTATCTATCTATCTATCTATCTATCTATCTATCTATCTATCTTTCTATCTATATCTCTATATCTCTATCTATATGTGTGTATGTGTGTATATATATGTGTGTGTGTGTATGTTCATTGCTAATACTTAAGTGTATTAGCCACTTAACTGGGAAGAGGAGAATCTGTGAGGTCTGTAGTATAAAGATGAGGTGGATAAAAAGAGGACATACATGACATCTTAGAGGAGAAGAAGAGCTCATGTTTATAAAACAGGAGTCACCTAGGATACTTCCCAGTAAAAGACACAAATGTAGATGGCAAAGCTTGTAGATCCAGAGCCCATCTTCCAAACCAGGACTATGTTCAATACACCAATTATCAAACCTAATAAAAGTTTTCTCTTTTATTAGGCTTAATGGCAAGTTATATTTATTTCTATTGTACTCTCAAATGTTCCATTCAACTGGCTTTATTAAATATCAATTTATTCAATATAGCTAAAATCTGCCATCTCTTTTTATCCTATTGCTCCTCTTCCTGCTCCTCCTTCCTCTTTTCATTAGCAACTTAACCTTTGTGGTCAAACATGTAGGAATGGAGCATTAGCTATTTAAATTTGTTATATGGACTGATTTTATGTCAGTTTCTGTATGAACTATATAGGATTGTTAATATTTACCTAAAAATATTTGTGAGAGTCAATAAAATAAATGATCTGAAGATAATTCCACAGTACTTGAATTCCAGCAAAGATTTGATGATTTATAACTACAATACTAAAGTTATCTAGAGAAAATAATAGATACCACTGAGATACATGAAATATGTTAAAAATAAGTGTTTAAGTTCACTCTTTTTATGTTAGTCATTACTTAAAAATATTTTCATACTTAGGGAGCCATGTGAAAAGATTTATGTGATATTGTCTTTTATAAATATGGTTTTAAAGAATACTCATGTAAATTGGTAAAGTGAACACATTTATAGTCAAAGAAATACTCAACTTTATTCATACAAATATGAAGTTCATGGAAGCTATGATCCCTATTTATGGAATTCTCAAGTCTAAGACCCTAGACCTAAGATTCTAGCTTTAAAGGACAAATCTGAAGTTAACATTTGGGTTAGAATGTATGGATTAGACATATACACTTTTAATTTGGGGAAATTCATTTAATTTTGTTAGTATATTTCTAACTCTATTTTCTATACCTTTCAAATCTTTTGAGTTCTGAGACCATTTTCTGCCCTTGATTTTGTTGTACAAACATGATAATTCAGCAAGACTAAAAAAGCATATTATCCTCAGATTTGGGCCTTTGCTTAGAGACAGCCTTGATATGAAGGACAGTCTTATTGAGCTTGGGAAGGCTCTTCAGAATATTAAGAAGTCTATATTTGTCTTTAGTTCACGTTGATTTCTGGCTTATTGTCTTTAAAATAGTCTCTTTTGTTGTCTATTTAGGGTCTGGATTTTTGCTACTGCTTCACTAATTATCTGAAGATTTAGTTAGTTATTCCAAGCATATGTGTATTATGTAGTGATTCTGGGAATCAGGAGTTGAGGCAGGGCCTCAGACAGATATTCCTTTGATGCTGTGTTATGTAACTGCTATTTCCAGTAGGTTGCAAGAGTCCACTCAATGGTGATGTTCAGGTCTAAGATGGCCTCTTCTGGGAAACCCAAGATGGATTCTGTCTCCTGTGGCATTTAGGTGTGATGCTTGGCATAGATGACAGTTGTTAACTATCATGCTAACCATTGGCTGTAACTGAATTGTGCCTGATATTGCAATAGCTTTGAAGAAACTTTGCTTCCCATGGAGCACAAGCTGAGGGTATTGTGACCACCTAAACTTGGGGAGCCTAATATGACTTACACAAAAGGAAATAGGTCTTAGAATTCATATCTCATAAAGCAGAATAGAAAAGACTTGTGGCACTCTTTGACACACCCCAGTTCTCTCTCACACTTCAGGTATAGAATATTTAACTCAAAGGTATAGAGGTTTGTAGGTCAAGGTGCATTTACATCTAACTTCCCTAAATTGTTTATAGACTTGCTTATTTTTTATTTATTTATTTATTTATTTATTGCCATCAGAAACAACAATTGAATCTTGTATTTGTTTAAGTATTTTACTGAAAGAAATGTTGGAGTTACATTAATTGACATAAAGTTATGGGCCATGTAACTTGTGATTCTTCTATAGCATACAGATGGTATTATAGAAATTCATTCCTGGTTTCACATCTATAAGCTACAAAATAATCAGTAACTACAATGCACTGTGCTTTAGCTGTGCATGCTTGACCAAAAGGTAACCTAGCTAGGTGCTAAATTCCTGGTGATATTAATAACTTAATTCTTCACCAAATAACATCAAACATTTCCTGTATGAAAATAATGCTCAAGTAACAAGTAACACACACATTCTCATTTGAGATGTGGTGAAGAACATGAATGTCTAGGAGCTATATTTCTGGGGTTTTTATGATATCCTGACCAGTCTCTTCCCATAGATGCCTTTTAAGGCCTGTCTGTGGTGTTTTAATTAAGTAGATCATTTAAGTTTTTCTTTGACTTTGGTTATGTTACATATTTTCTTGGTTAAAATCTAAAGGACAACAACAATGTTAGTATTGAGAAATATTAATTACATTTCTTATTATATCATCTCTTGTGATTTATTTTAGATTTATGTCTTTTCTCTTTGTATTTATTGTAGTTGTTGTTGTTTGTTGTGTGTAATTACTAACATTTTTAAAATTTAGTTTATGCTTTTTACATTTTATTTCTTTCTTCATTTAACATATTCTTTTTTATTTCATTTTTATTTGGTATCTTCCTGACTTTCAATCATTTCTTTACCTTTTAATTCTTTTTTTTTAACTATTTTTTATTGGATATTTTCTTTATTTACATTTCAAATGATATCCCCGTTCCCAGTTTCCCTCCCTCCTGGAAACAACCTATCACATCCTCCCTCCCCCTGCTTCAATGAGGGTGTTCCTCCACCCACCTATCCACTCTCATCTCCCCTTCCTAGATTTCCCTACACTGGGGCATCTATCCAGCCTTCATAGAACCAAGGACCTCTCCTTCCATTAGTGCATGACAAGGTCATCCTCTGCTATATATGCAGCTGGAGCCACTTGTACTCCTTTGTTGATGGCTTAGTCCTTGGGAGTTCTGGGGAGTCTGGTTTGTTGATATTGTTGTTCTTCCTATGGGGTTGTAAACTCCTTCAACTCCTTCAGTCCCTTCTATTAACTTCTCTACTAGGGACACCACACTCAGTCCAATGATTGGCTACTAGCATCCACCTTTGTATTTTTAAGGCTCTGGCAAGGCTCTCAGGAGACAGCCATATCAGGCTCCTGTTAACATGCACTTCTTGGCATCCATAGTAGTGTCTGGGTTTGGTTACTGCATATGGGATGAATCCCCAAGTAGGATAGCCTCTGAATGGCCATTCCTTTAGTCTCTGCTCTACACTTTATCTCCATATTTGCTCCTGTGAGTATTTTGTTCTCCTTCTAAGAAGGACCAAAGCACCCATTATTTGGTCTTCCTTTTTATTGAGCTTCATGTGATCTATGAACTGGATCCTGGTTATTTGGAGCTTTTGGACTAGTATCCATTTTTCAGTGAATGCATACCATGTGTTTTCTTTTATGACTGGGTTACCTCACTCAGGATGATATTTTCTAGTTCTGTCCATTTGCCTAAGAACTTCCTGAATTCATCATTTTTAATAGCCGAGTAGTACTCCACTGTGTAAATGTACCACATTTTCTGTATCCATTCTTCTGTTGAAGGACATCTGGGGTCTTTCCAGCTCCTGGCTCTTATAAATAAGGCTGCTATGAACATAGTGGAGCATGTGTTCTTATTACATGTGGGAGCATCTTCTGGGTATATGCCCAGGAGTGGTATAGCTGAGTCCTCAGGTAGTACTATGTCCAATTTTCTGAGGAACCAGCAAACTGATTTCCAGAGTGGTTATACCAGATTGCAATCTCACTAAGAATGGAAGAGTGTTCCTCTTTCTCACATCCTCGCCAACATCTGCTGTCACCTGACTTTTTTTTTTTTT